>NC_134863.1:40066466-40371800 GCF_049852395.1 Peromyscus maniculatus bairdii | reverse complement strand
TTTAGAGTCCTCTGCGCTCTGTATGACTTGGCTACTTAAAATACTCAGAGGTAAAACTTTTAATGAATACTGTTGTCCATCCATGTGAATGCAAACTCTTTCCAAGTTCTTTCTTTCTTTTTTACGTTCTTGGTTGAGATTGGATAGGATGCAATCCCCAGCCACCTGTTGCCTATTGTGTGTCTGAGGCCACATGAATTGATTCTATCAATCATACCATCCATAGTACAACAGCTGTAATTGGCCCTGCTTCTTGGTTGAGTTTGTGATGGTCTACAGTAACTTTCTCGATCCATCTTGTTTTTGAAGAGACTGGAGTAGCATATCAAATAACGATGTGAACCACCATGGGAACCACCACTCGCCTCCTCAGACTATTTAGCGTGGCTATGCCTTTTATTAGTTTATTTTACCACATCCCTCCATGAGACAATGCATTATTTTTAGTTTAGAATTTTGGAGCCATTTCTGAGGTTTCCATTCAGCTGTCCACACTGTGAGAGCTCGCCACAGTCTCAGGACATGGTGAAGGGATCATTCTACCTGCCAATTGTCTAAATGAGTGCAGGCAAGGACACGGCTGCCATGGTTGGGCAGTCTTTCCTCCTAGGTCCCATCTCTTTGTTTAGTCAGTGGGTTACAAATGGAAAAATGATTCATGGTCCGAGGACCGAACAGGTGATTATAGCTTTGTTAGGCAATCACTCTCAGCCTCCTCCATCCATTTTTGTCTTCTGGCTGTAGTTTTAAACAGCATGCTTGTTATCTGCCAATCTGTTTTGTTCCTAGACATCTATGCTGAATTAACCACCTCTACAGCTCCCCATAGGTCAAAGCTCTGCCTGTGATTGTGATAATTGCAACCACCTGGAACACACGGGCTAAGTGCTGTCATTAGATCTGTATTACTTGAAGATCTCATCATCTTCATGGATGTTAATTAGTCCTGTGTGGATGCTTCTGGGATTATAGTCTCTTGTCCTGTTGAGGGAGCACCATAGAACTTCTTAGCCCTACCTTGTCTTGATAGCTCTTGTAAAGGCTGTGTGCTTGGAGCCCTCATGAGGAACATAACTGATGATCTTCCAGCCTTTTGTCATGTATCTGTTCTACATATCAGCTTTCCTTGGCCTCTTCTTTCCTTCTTCTACTGTCTGCTAGGACATCTAAGGTTTTTCTATGTGGTTGAGTATTGGTCAGGCTTCTAGGAATTACACTAGCTGTTTGATTACCCATTCTAAGGTGCTTGCTTGGGTATTAAACCTGGAGTCTTAAAAAAAAACCTAACCCCAAGTTAATGAGTCCTTATATACTGAATTATGTATTCTGGCTGCCTTGATCAAGCACTTTCAGCATCCAATCCTAGGAGTAACTCTCTGACTCCTGCCAATATAATGCTAGCTTGGATGAATGCATATTTCTTCAGATGTAGGGGGGGGGCTCTGTTGCTTTACAGCTCTCTGCCATCAGCATCCATGATTTCTACCCTTGATAACTAACACTCTTTAGCTGATGCTTTCATTTACTTTTGTTTCTCTCTCCCATGTTCTGCTTCATCTGGTTCCGAGGTATTTAAGAGGCATTCTACCATCTGGGTTGCCTACTAACTTATATGTGATTGTGCACGATTTAAGACAATAAAATTAAAAGTTCAAAT
Organism: Peromyscus maniculatus bairdii; assembly: GCF_049852395.1. NCBI lineage: Eukaryota > Metazoa > Chordata > Mammalia > Rodentia > Cricetidae > Peromyscus > Peromyscus maniculatus. Next base: position 40,370,143 of record NC_134863.1, on the reverse strand, counting down.
GGTTCGGCAAGTATCATAAGAGATAACATTCCTTTTTCTCTCACCCATATTAAATACAGGTTGATGAAAAGCGAGAATTACCCCCAAAACAAAGCACAGGGAGCCATTTCAGGGTTCTTTTCTTCCCTCTGAGGTGGTTGATTAACATTTCAGCTCTAGCCTGACACATAATTCCAAAATAATAAAACCCAAATTTGCCTTCTGAAATGGCCTTTTCGAAATGGGAATTGGGGAGCTGAGTTCCTATCCAAAAGCAATTAAATGGCCTTCAGCAGGTAACTTGTGGTCTCATGATAGCTTCCGTGATGTATTCTAGAGCAATGCTCTAACACTGAATGAGAAAGGAAGGAACAATAGCTGATTGTAGTTAGCCTTGCATTAGTCCTGTATTCCTTTAAAAATCTTATCAAAATGTAAACGGGGGTTCGATAATGAGACAGATTAGAGTATTTCATTGCTGTCTGCCTGGGAGTTAAAATGCAGTGCTGCAGGAGAAACAAAGGGAGGTCAATGAGATCAACCCAAATACACCTTATGACTGTGCACCGAATCAGCCTTCAATTTGTCTAATCTTCGCGTCGTTTAGACTTGAAGAGCCGGCTAATTTGTGATATTGTTTGGAGAATTCAGAGGTATCAGAGTGAAGCCATTTTTTTTTCCAAAGTAAAATTAGTTGGAAAGATAAGAAAATCCACCATTTAAAATAAATTGGCTCGGGGACTCACTAAAACTCAAGACAGAGCTATATCACAAATGAAATCCTTATTGGAAACTTAGCTTTGACTTATCAGGGAAGATAAAAATCCTCATCTTAGTGGGGAAACAATAGATGTGAGTTACTTATAATTTTGATTTTTCTGGTGACAATTGGTATTGTTTGGTAACTGAAGAAACAGAGAATTTTAAAGAGAAAGTTGCATTGAAATTAGAAAAAAAAACCATTTTCATACCAATCTGCCTTTTATTATTTGTTTACTAAAATAGGTTTACTTCGGATTGTACAGAATCTAATGTTTGAACTGTGACCTCTCTTTCTTGAGAAGTGCTAGGATCACACGTTATGTGTCTCGCGTTTTGTTATCTTTCCATAGTCAGTCTTGAATAGGGTGAAGAGACCTGCTTTCTCCACCCCCTCATCTCAAGTTCAGCAGGCCTTGGCAAAGAGAGACTACCACGTGGGGGCAGAGCATAGATTCCCATCGCTTTAGCATGAATGCTACTGATTTGACAAGTTTAAATAATAGTGACTAGTGCAATGTTTCCAGAAAGAGCCTGTTGGGTAGAAACATCTTGATTAGAGATGGGTTTTAGTTATGAAAAGAGGGGAAGCAGGGCAGCTACATCTGACTTTAATGTCTATGAGAAAAAAAAAAAAAGATTTGAAAATTTGGGAAATCCTTGATTTATTTGACTCTTAAGATAGCCCAGTCATTCCACGTATACTTAGAAGTATATGAGTTTACCGATACTTTTTTGTCAACAGTTGCTGGAAACCGTGTATGTATCAGTTACTATTACATGACTGTGACTAAAACTACCTCACATAAGCTGAAGGGAGGATGGTTTATTTGGCCCCGGCTTTAGTGAGATTTCAGCCCATCATGGTGGGGCAATTCTGTCAGTGCTTGGAGCCAGTGACAGCCCATCAAATGTTGGCAACTCTGTGAAACAGTACCTGGAATCAAGAGTCTGGAGTCATCACCTTCAATTCAGAGTCCTTCTTCTAGTAATCTACTTCCACCAGTGAGACCCTACCTTCCAGGGGCCCCACCTCCCCCTCAACAGTGCTGCCAGTCAGGAAGCTAGGGTTCAGAACATGAGCGTATTGGCTGCACCTCAGATTTTAACTGTAAAAGCATAATTAACGGAGAAGCCTTTTAGGTCGTTAAAATAGCCTTTGGCGTTCCTTTTGTCGTCTTTATCAGTCTTCTTATGCATGCAGGCTAAGTGATCCTGGCTCACCCACCATCTGTTGTCTGGTTGCTTATACAGACGCCAGCTCCCACCAACCCTGAAGGATGTTCTGACTTACACTAGATGGAGTCTGTAGAGATATATGTTTAAAATTTCCTCAGCTGAACCCCATATGTAGGCAGGAGTTGTATCACCCTCCCAGGAAAGTACCTGCCTCTATATAGCATCTTGCTACTGTGGATAAGGGATCAGAACTACCATCCTGTTCAGGAATAGCGCTTGTCCTGTGAATCTTGAGATGTAAATTTTCCTCCCTTAGTGACCACTTTGCTCCATCAATCTTGAGCTCCCCACCTTACAGTGAAACAATTTTTCCTTATGAAGGCAGACTCAAAATGAAATTAAGTGGCTCTGCCTTCTTTCAGTCTATGGCTTTTTAAAACACCGTATTCTTTGAGCGGTGGGATCTGTCTTGTCTATATTGTTATTTTCTGCAAGTCTAATTTTGACTTCCTGAGGCAGCCCGTTACTGGTTTTAGTTATAGCTGCTTCCTTGAGACTGCATTTGTCTTGTTTGTTTAGTCGGTCTCTGTACTTCTCTTTCCTTAGCTCCCGAGCTGTAGTGAAACCTCCCACAAGTCCTAAACTGCCTGTCACTATAGTAGACTATCTGACAATGGAATGCTCTAACTAGTTTTGAAATAAACCTTCTTAGTACCTGGCACATTTTACAGTGCCCTTGACATCCTCTCCTTGGTTAACAGATTTGGTTATTTTTGTTTTTTTTTTTCTTTCTTCCAGACTTTTTATTCTCCTTCACTAATTTATGGTCAAAATGAATTTAATTCAAGAGAAAATATACTTTTTTTCCTATTTTTAAAGAAGCGTTTTAAACGTCCAGCTTCATTCTTTTCAGAAGGATTCATCAGGCAGATCGAGAACTGAGCATTTATCTTTTCCCTTCAAACTCCCTCTCCATAAAACATTGCTACATCAAAGCCAATGCAAAGGTTTATGTAAACAGAATTTTCCTATTAGTTTGGTACAATAGAAAAATAATTGGAAGCAGCTAGCATGTCCAGTGATACATAGTTAATATTCTATTGAATATATGGTGCTTACTTAGACAACATTAGAAAAGATGGTGTGGGATACTTAATGACATGAAAAAATGCTCATGCAATCACAAAGCAGGTTTGAAGATTATGTAAAGAGCACAGCAACAGCTTTCTAAAAATATATCAAAGTGAATCATCGTGTTAACAACAGTTCTACTACCAGATTATTGTGGTATTTGTGCTTTTTCTTTTATTTTCTAAATGCCTTATAACCATGTGGTCCTTTAAATATAAGAAAAATATATTCAATCGTTTTTATCACAGATACATATATCTCCATCTTTGGTTGTCTGCTTGGTTAGAATTCTCTTTTATTTTTATACCTGGTCTTAAAATCTATTCAAGTTTCAGCTATCAAAGATAATGAAAAGGACAGAGGAGATGACCGCTTGCTAAGTAATTCTGACTCCCCGCTAGCTAACATTTGAGTCTGACTGTATGTCAAGTGAAGCACTTGGGGGTTAGAATACTCAGCTCTTTATTTATCAAATATAGGCACTATCTCACACTAACCTTAAAGAGTATTTAGTGTTTTTGTGGATGCAGACACTAGGTTCATATTGTCCAAAGGCACACAGTTGGTATGGCATAGGTTGTCTGTGACCTAGCATCTCCAATGACAAACTTATAATCTTTCCACTACAATCCAAACTCGAATCATGTAGCAGCCTCCAACAAAATTACTAAATTATATACCACAAGAGTCTCCATTTCCTAGCCCTTCAATGAGTCATTTTTAAATTGAATTTTACTGTTTATTTTGAAATAATTATAAATCCACATGCGCTTGTAAAAAAATAGTAAAGATCCAGTATCTCTTAGCCCACCAAACTCCACAGGTAAGATTGTACAAAAAGTGGTACCAGATCATCATTAAGATACTGGCGTTGATACAGTCAAGATTCGAAACATATTCATCACTACGCAGATACTTCAGCTTGATCTTTTCTAGCCATACCCACTCTCCTCATCACCCTACTTAGTCCCTGATGACTACTGAGTTGTTCTAGTTGTATAGTATCATAAATGATGAATGCTCTCTGAATAGAACCATGCAGTATGTAACCTTTGGGGATCTTCGGTCTTAAAACTGATCCTTATTCTCTGGACACTCATATGTACTGTTGTATGTAACAATTGTTGGTTCCTTTTTATTGCTGAGCTGTAGTCTGTGTTATGGAAACACTACAGTTAACCCACACACGCACTAAAGGATTATCTACACTGTTTCCAGTTTGGGGCTATGATTAACGAAGCCTCTGTAGTATTATTGTATAGGTTTTTGTATAACTATCAGTCTAGGATACGTTTTTAGGGGTAATTACTGAGTTGTATGTTCTGTTTTAAAGAATCTGGCCAAAGTATTTTTAGACACCTCTAACAGCAGTGTAGAAGTGACCCAGTTTCTCTCCATCTTTTTCCTCCTGGTGTTGCCATTGGCTTTTATAGTCGTCATTCTGGTTGGTGTATGATGGTAGCTCATATTTGCAATAATGTTGATCATATTTTCATGTAAATCTTCTTATATTCTCTTGGATGAAATGTCCTCACATCATTTGCCCATTGTGTTATGTGTTCATTGCTTTTTATCGTTGAAATGTGATAGTCCAGATATGAGTCCTTCACCAGACAAGAGGCCTACAAAGAAAAGCTTCTTTGTCCCCTCATGTAGTTCTTCTCTGCCTGAAAGTCTTAACATTTTAACAAATTCCAATTCACAATTTTTTCCTTTTCTGAATCATAATTTCAGTGTTCAATCTAAGAAATGTCTATCTGTAATAATACAAGACTTTTCTCAGATTGTTTGCACTGAAAGTATTACAATTTTACATCTTATACAACTATGCCTCATTTATGATAGGGTTACATTTTGAGAAAAGCATTGGGGAATTTCATCACTGTGAAAATATCAGAAGCTGTATTACATAAGCCTAGATGGTACAGCATCTGGTATACACCCAAACTGTTCAGTTTAACTTGTTGCTTCATTGATATAAGTCTGTACAACACACTACGTCACTGAACACTATAGGTGTTGGTAAATATCTGTGTACCTAGGCACAGGAAAAGTAGAGGAAAAATGTGGTAGAGAAATTTAAAAAAATAGTATGCATACACAGGGCAGTTATGAATAGTGGAGTCTCCATGACTGGAAATCATTATGAGTGAATCAGTGAGTGAATGATGTGTGAGCATAAAGCCTAGGACATTATTGTGCACAGATGTATGGACTTTATAAGCACTGTACACTTGGGCTATCCCAATCTTATAAACAAATATCCCTTTAATAATAAACTAGCTTTGGCTCACTATATATTTTTGCTTTATAAATATTTATATTTCAACTTTTTGGCTCACAAAAGCAGTTTAAAACTGAAATGCACTGTACAAGCGTGGAAAATTATTCTTTGTTATTTCCTTATCCACAGGACTTTTCTTCTATTTAAATATTTTGATTGTTTGATTTAGAACATTTTTTAAAGCTAACATAGAACTTGTTATCACAGGCTTTCACAGGGTCAGGGTTGTTGATAATTGATGTCGTTTTCTCTACTTCCTCATCTTGTCCCGGTGGGAGATTTTCTTCATTAATACCACTCAAGGAAATGTCAGCGTCACCTCCTATGATGAAGGCATTGTCTTCTGGAATGTCTCCCTACAGATTTGCCTGAGACTGTTTTTAGGTGAACATTTTCAATAAACAGGAGTGGTAGACTCTGGAGATTAAAAAAGTATAAAATGGTAAATACAAAAACTGATAGCATAGTTGTTTATTACCATCATTATCAAATATTGTATAGTGGATGCAATTGCATGAGCTCTGTTTTTACGTGACTAACCACACAATAGGCTTCTCTGTACCATGGTTACTGAAAGCATGAGTACTCCAATGTGATGGTATCAATGACCAAAAGGGATATTTCTGATTCACTATAATATTATGATATTCCATAATATGAAACCTATCATTGACTGAGATCCTTTTCTCAGTGTGTGACTGCGTCTAAGTCATCACATCTTGGATATTTCCAGCCCCACTGCTAGAATCAGTCATTTCTCAAAAGAACTGTGGTTATTTTTAAAGTGGTTTAGAAACAGAGACTTGGCTTCTAGATGTACTTGTTGCTAAGTTATCTTTGCTCCTAGATTCTCTCTATCAACACAATAAAGAGGCTTGTGTTATACTATCCTTAAACTAATAATTGCACATATGCATCTATAAATACTTCCCTATGCAAGCATATATACCTGTGTCAGTCTAAATGAGTTTGTAATGCTATCTGTAACTATTATTTGGTCTATTACCACACAGATCATTCTAGCCTTTTGTCTTTGTTTGCTTGGAGACTCTCAATGAAGGAACCTGGTTCCTGTTCTTTTCCTGGTATCAGTACTGTGTGGGAAGGAACTGTATCCACAGAGTGCTGGCCTTTCTTTTGTATTCACATCAGACATGCTGCTCCTTTCCTGAATTACTACCTGCCCTCTTCAGTAAGGTTGTTCTAAACATTACCAATACATTTAGGCTGTCTACACAGTCTGCATTCGACACATAGACTACTAGACCTTGTAAATATTTTTATTTGCATATGGATTTTTGTGCTATACACTTCTGTGAGTTTTACAAGTGTAACAATATGCATCTATAATCACAATTTGCAGAACTGGTGCCTAGAAAAAATATTCGATATTTCACCCATTTAACCTTCTGCCCTTGCCTGGCAACCACTAATCACTTTAAGATCTCTATCGCTTTGTGTCTTATTACTTGCATCATACATGATGTAGATTTTCAGACTGGCCTCTTCTACTTTTTATTGTGCATATAAGAGGCATCTGTGTCTTTCTGTAGTGTGATAGTTCAATTCTTCTTTTAATCCATGATTAGTAGTGCACTGTACAGACACATCATGGCGGTTTACCTAGTAACCTATTGAGGAGGGATAGCTTGATTTCTTTCAGCTTTTTTTGCAACTGTGAATAAAGCTGCAATAAGCACTGACAAGTAGATTGTTGTGTAAACATAAATATGCAAATCATTTGGGTAAGCATCACAAGCATGATTGCTGGGTTACATGGTCAAATTATATTTAGCTTTGTAAGAGGATGCCAAACTGTTTTTCGTAATTACTGTACTTTTCTGCATTCCCACCACCAACAAATAAGGGTTTGTTTTCCTCTCCATCTTCAGCAGCAGTTACTATTGTTAGTTTTTTGCCATTGTAATTGATGTGTAGTTTTTGTATTTTAATTGTTAAAAATCAGCTGGAAGACAGGTGGCCCTTTTGGCAATTCAGGAGACTAGAAAATAAAAAGTTCTGTTCAGCTACTGATAAACAGTTGTTTGGCCTTACTCTCTGAGGAATGGCTTCAAGACCCACACAAGCCCATGTTTCTAAACATTCCCTTAAATTCATAGTTCTCAGCCCTATCAGAATCAATGTTCCCTTATGACAAATGTCTGTGATGTCAAATGAAGTTCATCATAATGTACCTAGGTGTGTGGGTTTTAAATAGCAAAGTGATACTTTATTATAACATTAAAGAGAAAACATAAATATTATAGTTAAATTGTATGTGCCAATGTTTCCCATAATATTCTAGTTACATGAAAGACAATGAAGTGGCCAGATATTAATACCTTAGTCTTTAACAAGAAGATGAGAATAGCCAATGTCTCTCCATGAAGACAAGGATGTTGAAGCTGTGGCACCTCAGTCTGTTGTCACCACTGAGTGCCTTCAACAAACTTTCACCTCCCATAATTCCCAAAGGCTTGAAGTTCCGGATGAGAGTGATGTCAGTAAAGTTGGGCTCTCAGGGATTCCTTTTAAGTTGAACAATAAAATTTCTTGTTGTGTGCTCACAAGCTGAAAGAGGACCAGAGGGTCCTCCTGTTCTCTTTTATGAGGTCATTAATCCTGTTAATAAAGTTTATACCTTCTTGTCTTAATTTATTTTTCAAAGGCACACACCAGTACATCATGTTGGTAACTAGAATTTTGACTTGAATTTTTGAGAGAGATAAAAACTTTCAGCCTTCACAAGCAGGATGGGTGGATACTACAATTAATATATTCATCTTGTGGAAGAGGAAAAGAGTGCCTATCTGGATGCTAAGGGAGGGCATCTCCCCATCTGGAGTAGAACATGCCAAGCTAAATGTTGCTGGGGTGGAAACAAGGAGAACATAAAGTTTTTACAAATGAGACCAGTGTGCATATGATGTTAAAGTTTCTTATATTACAATACACGGTATGATAGTGACAAAATGTCATGTTTCCTGGTTTGAGATTCTGTCCATGTTGGGACATGCATTTAGTCTCATCTACCAAGTCAGAGAAGGCTATATTCTTCAGTGAGCCATTGGAACTACATTATGCATTAAAATAAGACACTGTAGGGAAAAAATGTGTGTTAAATGATCGGAAATAGTGTTGAAGTAATTGCTGAAAGATAAGCAACTCCAAAAAAATTTTATTGTTATTTTCACAGCATAAAGTTTTATCCTTGTACCAGAAAAAATAATGTAAGATGGCTAAGGATGTAAAATTTTAATGCACTTTTTGTAGTGAAATGCACTAAGCTTTCCATATGTTCCTCTAATTTGATAATATTTGGCATCTAATCACTTAAAAGGAGTCCCAAATCTATGATACATTTGCAATCTGCCTGTGGTTTTTTTGCCGTAATTGCACATCTGTACTTTTAACTAATATGTACTTGGAAGTGCTATGCTACATTGAGTAGGTAGAAACCAGAAAGTAAGTCAATTATCCAATAGTTTAAAAATAATGTCTTTATCCCATTTAAGCTTCTCTCTGAGCAATATCCCCTTAACTTACATTGACTTTTTGTATGAGTATATGTAAATTTTCAGTCTTTTATTTAATGAGGTATCGATTTATTTTTGTAGTGGATTTGACACCCTAGGACACTAAAAAAAAATGTACGACAGTATTTCCTGAGTGGGATTTTCTTGCGTGTATTAGAATATCTGGAGTGCTTAGTCTCTACTCACTAAATGCCTGAGTTTCCACATCTTTACCGCTAATCATCAGAAAATGGGCAATGCTCCCAGGTCACCAAGATTAGGTTACCTCATTTACAAAGCCCAACTCACTGATGACCACACAATTCAATTATGGGTTCCTGCCCTTTTATGGAGAGTATTGTGAGGTTCAGCTGTGGCGTCTGTAAACACTGTGTAGGTACATAGAAGCTCTCTGATAACTTCCTGGTAGCAGCGGGATAGATGATCAAAAGGGTGTTATGGTAAAGGTCCTTGAGGAGTACAATAATTATCAGCAAAGAACATGTCAGCCAAGCAAAAAGTTAACCTAGCTCTTGTATTCTTTTTATTTTTGTTTTGTTTTTGTTATAACCTTGGTTATAATGAGAAAACCAGTTGAAAAGAAACTGCTACATAAGCATGTACTATATGCCAACGGCTATATTGATGATTCCACATCTAATTTTCACAAAAGGCCTCAGAAGATTTTATTGTCCTTATGTAATATTCACTTAGTAGAAGAAGAAAAACAGAATCCGCCACAAAAGAACAAGGAGATAAACTAGGCGCTGGAGGAGAGTCCGTGGAATTGGCTGCAGCATTGAATAGGTCAGCAGTAAGGACCGTTGATATGCTGTTGGTTGATTTTTTTAAAAAAATGCAAGGCATTTTTGAGATGTCAGATGCAGGCATTCTGTCTTCTCACCTTGTTTAAGGTCCTCTGTCCAACTTGTAGGACTATATACCTGTTCGGTCTTGTTCCCTGCTTCTAGGAACAGACGTAGCACCAGCACCCAAGGCTCAGCTGGAGCTGTCAGTGGGCCTCCACTTAATAAAGCGATTTATGCATGTGCATCAGTTAAACGTTTCAACTTGAAAGATGGGAGAAGGTCCCCTTAGCTCAGATTAAAGATTCAGTGCAAGCTAAATAAAGTACTTTCTGAGAGCTTGTGTACGGAAAATGTCGAAGTGTTTGTTTTATGTGCCACCCTTGCATGATCTGCGTTTAAATCAGGCGGCCCTGTGCTTTGACTCTGGAGCCTCCAAGGTGGCATGTGGGAACACGCTCCTAGAAGCTCCTGAAGGTCCACTGTGAAATTTTAAGAGCTCTGCCATCTGTTAGTCCAGTGATTGATAGTTTAAAATCAGCCAGGACAAGAAGAGTTCTACCACAGAAATCAGCAAATCTTACAAACAAAACCTATACCCCTCTATCCAGATGCAATTGTTAAATATTTATCAGCAGGCAAGGGTTTAAGGGTTGACTTGTTCCACTGTGGCATTGACATTTATTTAGTTATATGCTTAAGGGATCTCAGATTTATTAGGATTTCTTTTGGTGGCATACAATATTTGGCCACATGACAATTATGAAATTAAGGTGAGCCAAGAAACCACATTACTTCTTTTCAGGGAGATCTCAAGGACAGATGCTGGTGTCCATCAGCCTGTGGCTCATTGTTTTACGACTTTTATTATTTCTGTGGCTCCTCATTCTTTGCTACCACTGTCCTCTACTGACATTGATTAGATGTTAATCTTTTGTATGTGTCTTTATAAAATATGTACTGCTCTGCATATATCCACTCACTTACAGAAATGGTTTAGTTCACTCTATTTCATACCTTTTACACAAAAAATAGTTTTTACCTATTCTTAATTTAATTATTGTTAGTGACCCATTGTCCCCTGAGAAGATCTAACCTGTTAGCTTTCCCATCAGTCATTCTTAAGGACTCCCATATTGCCACATTCTTACCAAACTTCAATAATTAATTTGGCTTTCCATTTCCAGGCTAATAGGTGTAAAGTGATATCTTTTCCTAATTTACATTTCTCTGATTATTAATGAGCTCGGGGATCATTTTATATTCTTGCTAGCCTTTGGGTTTTTTTCCATAAATTGCCTGTCAGTATATGCTTGGTACACTTTTATTTCTCCCATGAAGTTCCTGTCTCCTTATTATACATTTTAGATATTAATCTCTTATCAATATCTCCTACTGCAAATATCATAGAGAAAATAAATTAAAGGTCTTTGTTATCTAACCGTGTATCAGAAGACGATAATTTTGTAAACTCAGTGTGCTCATTCCTTTCCTCTCCATGCTTCTCATCTGCCCTTTTTATCAGTCAAGATTGATTAGACTATGTTGCAGTAGCAAACATCTCTCAGATTTTTATGACTTAGAACTGGCTACACACCCGAGTGAGAAATGATCATGTCAACTGTGGATCAACACAGGGCTTCTGCTTGTCATGGTCCCTCTGGGACTGATGGATAAGCTGTTACTATAAGCACTGCAGAGACAAAGGGAAGAGAGTTTTGAAGGTACTGGCATAAAAACTAAATGGTGGGCCTGGAAGTGATAGGTTTTGCCCACAATTCTCAGGCCAAGAGGTGTCATGATGCTTTATCTAATTTCTAAATGGGCCAGGAAGCAAATTCCTGCCATTTCTTTTGAAAAAAGTCAGCAGCAAATAGTCACAAAACAAACAAACAAACAAACAACAACAACAAGAAGCACTATTATTAACTCTTCTGTCACAAACCAACACAGGTCAGGTCAGTACCTTCCTTCTTGCAAGTGAGAAATAGTTTCCATTTCTTGAGAAATAGCACCTGAAAGTCAATTCCAGTCAGTTGATCAAACTCAGAGTTCCTGCCTCTCTGAATGGCAATCATTATCTGGGGAGTTATGAGCAAAGATGACTAACTACTCATTTCTCACACTGCCAGTCAGGAAAAGGTGACTGTAGTGCCAGGCTGCCCAGGGGGGCAAGGGTGGAACACAACGCAATGCAATTCACAGTCCTAATATCAACAAGGGACTGCAAGGGGTCCTGAACACTGAGGTGGGATTTCTAACTGGGACTCAACGATACACCCCAGGACAGGGGCATCTGCTCTGTTACCCTCAACTTCACCACTGGGAAGTTTCTTCTTTATCCCTTGTCATCCTAGGCCATATCCGAGAAGAGTGTTGGGGACTATGTCCCCTGTCACAGTTGAAAGCGTTCTCAAGCTGTGCTTTAGGGACCAAGTGTCACTTTTAGCCTCAAATAGCCACCAGTTCTCGATCTAGTCCTGTGGTTCTCTGGACCATAACCAACATAGTAATTGGGTTTTCATTTGTTTGAGTCCAAACAGCATCCTGTGCCAATAGACATGTACACAATTATTTTAAAACCTGGGCTGCCTTCAGCTCAGTGCTCAGCTTGAACTTGGGTTTGCGTATGGGAATGTAAGCCTTGGTGTCTTTTCACTGAGTGGATGCCACTACCACTAACTGACCTCTGTTCTGAAATAACTGACTATTCCACTGTTTTAAGCCTTGATTTGGTTCTTTGCTGTGACATCAAATTCTAAGAAGCTTCCTCCTCTGTCTTACAATTTACTAGCTGGAGATAAAGCAGCTGCTCCCTGGCCCTACAGCTCCCAGAATCACCGAGTGTACTTCTCCTTATCACTTTGGCCAATAAGCCAATGCTCTCCTGAGTCATTGACTCCACACATGTTAACACATACAGCCGATGATAAGTAGTATTTTATTTTCAACCTCTTCCTACAGATGCCATCTTATCAAGCACTTGAATCATGTAATAACATCCATGATGTCACAAGTGACAATTTTAAGGAAGGTTTCACCATGTCACCCTATGGATTGTTACTTCTCCATATTCCAACATTTATTTTCTTGTCACCCAGCTACTGGGCCAATGACAAACAATTTGAAATTTTAGTTATCTCACCTTTATTTTTGAGAATATATTTAGTGCATGATCCAGCCATTCTTTCTGCAGGATGGATGACTAATGTAGCATATAAGTAAATATGAAGTCTCCCTAATCATTGTAATATTTTTCTCCGAATCTGAGTTAGAACAAGAAAGTTTACTGGTTGGTTTTCTCTTAAAACCGTGTATTTCTAGGTCAATAGCCTAAAGGTAACGTATTAAACTATTATTAAATGGCTATCAAGATCGAAATCATTAGTATCTAAAAACCAATATACAATAAAAGAGGATTATAGCAACTTGAGAAAATTCTTCATATGACTTTCCCTCTTGCCAGATGCTTTCATACTGGTATAAAGGATGGATAACTTGATCATATCTGGATTTTATTAAAATTTGCATAATCAGAAGTTTTCAAGGAGTTACAATGAGACTGCAACAGGCCTAGCTTTATGATTTATATTTTTGAGAAATTCTTGACATTAACACACTAAGCTAGAGTCTTTGAGGCATGAGAGAAATTGCTCTTTTACCATAGGGATTAGGGTAGGCAGTAGATTCTCTTTCCTTAAGGCAGGTGGGCAGTGGAACAGGCATCATGATTAGAGTTTATTAAGCAGTCGGATCTATTGCACCTCTGTTTGAACAGAGAAGGTGGGTGGAGATGGTGAAGAAGTCTGGGTTGGACATAGAGGACCTAATTCATCCCTAATTACACACAGTGAGCTGGGCATCAAGAAAACTCAATATCTCCAATAATCCAGGTGGTTAACACTAATCATCAAATACTAGAGTACCAGTTCCACAGATCTGAACATGAAAAGGACCAACAGCATCAAAAGGAAATGTCCTCTCAAGGCTAAAATTTCAAATTCTTCAGGTTTTGCAGACATACGGTTTTTGTCTCTCTCTTTACTTCTAATTCTCAACTATTTAAACAGACAAAATCCGGTTGTAGATCATACGTGGCCATGGACTACCAATCCCTGATATATTCGTTTTCTGTTGCTGCAACGTAATACCCTAGAATCAATCCAGATTGAGAAAAAGTTGATTTTAGACAACCGTTTTGGAAAGTCTTCTCTATGATTGAGTGGCCCTGTTATTTCCAGCCTGCTGTACACACCATGTCAAGGGCATGTGACAAAGAAACACTGCTCATCTCATAGTCAGGGAGCAAAAGACAATGAGATGGGATTGGGGGGTCTCAGAGTCTCTAAGGACCTTGATGAGGGCATGTCTTTCTCTACGCTGTGAATATGTGCTGCTCTGACTGGTTGATAAATAAAGCTGTTTGGTCTATGGCAAGGCAGCTTAGAGGCAGGTGGGAAATTCAAAGAGAGAGACAGGAAGAAGGAGGGGGTGGGGTGGGGGAGGGTGAGGTAGGGTGGGGTAGGGGAAGCTGCCAGAGAGCTACCCAAGGAGCAACATGTAATGGGACACAGGTAAAGCCACAGAATATGTGATGATACATAGATTAGTAGTTTTGGACTAATTTAAGATGTAAGAGCTAGCTAGCAAAAGGCTTGAGCCATGGACACACAGTTATAATTAATTTAAGCCTCTGTGTGTTTACTTGGGGGGGGGGGGCGGGGGGCGGGATTTGTCCCGACCACTGGCAGGCAGGGACACAGAAAAACTGTCAGCTACAGGAGCTTTTACTAGGCCTCACCTCTTAAAGATCCTGTCACCACACAAAGTGAACCACCCTCTGGATCAATCATTACCACATGGTCTTTGGGGGTGTAGTCAAGATCCAAGCTTTAATAACCAGTTTAATTCAGCCACGTCTCCATAGCACAATGGGAAATGGGTGGCTACAAGTCAGGGATGGGGCAGCAGGGGCAAAAACTCACTCCATAGGACAGAATGCCTGCTAAGGGACCCACTCTAGATCCTATTGGCTATGCAGAGGTAGCCTGAAAACACATGAATTTTTCCCTTTCTCCCCATAGCCAAATGACATCATTTCTGAGAAACTCCAAAGAATGAGGAGAAGCTCTTCAAATCAGATCTTTAAACAGGAATGCAATTAGGTGATTTTTGAAGTTGGCCGGAAAGAAAATTATTGAATTGGATGACTTTCTCTGTATCTGGGCAGTCCTGGGGACCCAGCACTAAGATGAAAGTGGTTAGAGAAGAAGCGTTCCCATTATGCTATTTGCAACTTGGCTTTCAAATCTGCACCTGGCGCACAAAAATGTTTGGACAACAGCCAGTGGAATTAGAGGCACTGAGCATCCATCTCTGCCAGTGTCACCTCCAGCTGTCACGTTTACATACTGCTCATTTAATACATCTCATTTAATACACTTCTCCCTGGATGTATCTCAACATATGAGAAGAACTAACGTTATTCCAGAGTTCCCAGATACTTTTTGTCACCGTGAACAATACAGTAACGTTTACATCTGGAATGTCCTTCGAAGTCTCATAATGCGAAAGAGTTGATTGGCAGCCTGTGAGGTTGCTGGAAGGGTGGGGCATTTTTGATGAGGGCTTTTCTCTGCTTTTTGGCTGCTGTGAGGTGAGCAATGCTCCACCTTGGGCTTCTCACTACAGAGGTTTAACTTTATCTTTGACTTCAAAGCCAGAAGCTCAAGTGCTGGTGGCCTCTGAAACCACCAGCTCCACCCAGTACTAACTTCTGTTGTCTTGGTTGGTATTTAGTCACAGTGACAATGCTGGCCAGCGTAGAAGCCTCTTTAGACACCGAAGATTGCCTGTTTTCAAGCCAATGCTGATGACACCAAATCCACAGAAGCATACTATCAAAGTTTGGTTGGTTAGGGAAAAAAAAAAATTTACACTACCTAGGTCACAAGAAAAAAAAAAAAGACAGGAAAATCAGTTGTGGTTATTGGAAATACTCAGATTTGTTTTTACCATCAAGAGTTCAGTCACCACAAAAATGAAAGAATTTCAGAATGTCTTTTACATTTGCTTTTTTAAAATTTGCTTTTATGTGTATGGGGGTCTTGCCTGTGTTTGTGTCTGCTACATCTATGCAGTGCTTGTGAAGGCCAGAAGAGGGCATTGTTTCCCCGGGGAACTGGAGTTACAGATGGTTGTGAGCTGCCCATGTGAGTGCTGGAAAGTAAGCCTAGGTCCTCCGGAAGAGTAAGTGGCCTGTGCTTTTAGCTGCTGAGGTATCTCTCCAGCTCCTGCTGTTAGTGATTCTTGATGCAAACATCGAGGACTGAGATGCCCTCAAATCGTAAGTCAGTGTCTGTGAAAATGGAGCTGACTCTTTGAATGTCTTGTGGATTTTGTTTTGTCTTTTTCTATTTTTTTTTAAAGTGGTAGCAGCAATCTTGCACTTATAATTACATCTAATACATGATAATGTTGAGGGAAAGCCTGTTAGGGTTTGAAGTTCTAGTTTACCTGTCTTTGGTCCTTAGCTCTCTTCTGTTGAAAGCCTTCCTGTAATTCTTGCCTGGTACTTTTTCACGCTCCTGCATACACAGATCTGGGCAGAGCTGTAAAGAGTTTGAGTCAGGCTAGTGCATGTGGCTTAAAATAGGTTGAATCGTGTGCAGTTTTTAGGGCCAAGAAAGACAGGAATCCCAAAGGTAGAATACACCAGTCATGAGAGCTGTGTGCACACCAACCTCACAGTGGGTGTTGTTGCCTTTTAATTCCAAGGAAGCCCAGGATCCTTATCTAGTTGTTTGGATTTTTTTAGTACTATCAAGTTTCTACTTAAAGAATACTTGTGTCTTATCTCTTAGTCTAGTGACCAGTAAGATTATGTTATTGGGATCATTTAAGGGTTGTCAGAAAGGCTCGAGCCCGCTTCTCAGAGGGAGTTTCTATTTCAGTTTAATCACTTTCCATGGGAGAGATAGCAATCTAGAGTAGCTATAGCGACCATTCTGCCTTGGCGCCCTGTCTGTCCAGTTATCCCATTTGCTCATATTTATGCCATAGAGAGTCTGGCAATTAGACTCCAGAAACTGTGTTCATCTTGTTCAGATTTTGGGAGAATTGAAGTTAATGCAATTAATTACTTGATGACATTAGCTGACCTGAAGATTTCCTGGAGAATGTCATTGTGAGGTCTATAATAGTTCCCAGAGTCACTAAGAATCTTGCAATTTCCCAGAGGATTCAGAGTAAATAAGGAGAGTGAAGTTTCTGAATAAATGATGGGCTATTACAAAGAGACTCACCTTCCTAGTGCAAGTCAGGGAATTCTTAGAGTTCTCCAGGGATCTATTGTCCATCATCCCTTAACAAGCCTGTCAAAACCACTCAGCTGATTTATGCTATGATTTCCCCAATTGTCAGCCTAAAATCCTAGACCCTGGGGCATTTGGTGATGTAGATACCAAATACTTTATGAGACAAAGCCTTTGCATTCTTCAGAGCACTCTTCACTTGGTGAAAAGCAACATCTTCTTTCACAAGGTCAAAGTTGTTGTTTAAGAGGAAAGGTTGAACTATCTCAATAGGCTTTGGTTCAGAATGTCCCCATAGCCACAGCCCTCAAGGACATCCATTCCTGTCATGTCTTCCCAAACAAGGCCTTAGGATTTCATACTGGTTATCAACTTTTTAACTACCCGGTAGTCTTATTTACCCTCTGTAGTTAGATCACTGATACCATTTTGCAATAACCAGTAAATTCGACTTTTTTGTCTGCATAGTTACCCTTGATTTTTAAATGCTCAACTTGTTCCACTGCTAAGATATCTCTACATTAGGATATTTTTATTGTCCTCACCAGTAAATTCTTAGCAACTGGGCCTCTGGCTAGGACCTGAAAGTAGCATTGTCTTGTATAACACTTAGGATGAGTAACTCAACCTCCTGATCACTGGAAGTGTATGCCCAAGCCTCTTACCACCTGCTCGCTAGGATTACTCCAGAAAAACATAGGGTTAGGCTGTGTCTTCAAGGAAGAAGCCATGAGGGCAGAACTAGAAATAGCTTCTGTTGTATTGCTGGTGATAGCTGTGACACTTGAGAGGGAAAGAAAGGGCCGGGCAGTGGTGGCGCATGCCTTTAATCCCAGCACTCAGGAGGCAGAGCCAGGAGGATCTCTGTGAGTTCGAGGCCAGCCTGGGCTACCAAGTGAGTTCCAGGAAAGGTGTAAAGCTACACAGGTAAACCCTGTCTCAAAAAACAAAAACAAAAACAAAAAGAGGGAAAGAGAGCAGTACACTGTAGATGTAACCAACCGTCTTATTAAATAGGAAACACAGAACCAATGCAAAGAAGAAAGCCAAGAGGTCAGAGCTAAGAGCTAAAACCTTACCCTTCCTCCTGCGGTGGTCCTACCTCTCCGGAAGAGAGCTACTTCTTGTGTTAAAGTCTTTATAAAGACTTTCAGTTCTGCCTTCTCATTGGTTGTAAACCCAACCACATGACTGCCTCATCACTGCCTGTCTGTACAGACCTCCAGGTCTTCTATGGTTGGTATTGAGATTAAAGGCGTGTGTCTCCAATGCTGGCTGTATCCCTGAACACACAGAGATCTACCTAGCTTTGCCTACCAAGTGCTGGGATTAAAGGTGTGCACCACCACCGCCTAGCTTTCCCATGGCTTGCTAATACCTCTGACCCCCGGGGAAATTTATTTATTAACATACAAATAACATTTTAGTACAAAATAAAATATCACCATAGTACACTGCACTGCGGTATCCCTGATGTTTTCAGCCATTGGTTGGGATTGTCCAAGCAGGGTGGTCTTCAGTCAAACACTAACAGATCACAAAGGCACTAGGCAAAGCCCATTAATAGACTGTATTATTTTCTTCTTAAAGAGAGATCTAAACAACAAAAATTTGATTGTTTACACTGATAAGCTAGATAAGGGCATCACTTTTAACATCATGGCCTCCTTATATCTAGAACTGCTTCCCACCCAATTGGATAATATTTATCTGACTTCAAAGTTCTTCTTAATGATGAGAAGAGGAAATAAAACTGGTCAGGTCCAGGGACCCCAAAGTACCAGTTCTGAGAATATCCTTTCTGGAGACCAGGAATGCCAGAGGAGAGTTTTCTTCGCTGGTTCTTTGTTATCTCTTCCTTTTGCCTAGAAGCCATGTCTGAGTCTGTAGCTAAAACCGGGAGATGGCTCCTAGACACCCCATGGCTGGGCCAACTGGACTCACCAGCCGGTCTCCTCCTGCCTTAGTCACTTTTTGATTGCTGTGATAAGACACCATGACCACTCTGGGGGCCACTGATGTAACCCAAGCTTGGTGGAACCATAAGCCTGGGGTCCAACATCCCCATTCTGAGTTAACGAAGCATACTCGAGAGCAGAGAAAGGCTCTGTTGTTCCTAAAGATACCCTCTTTCTTTAGAATGTCTCTAGATATCAGTTACTCTCTCTTCTCCCTCCAACGGTGTCACATCCCTGTCTTCTGTCCTCCATGCTGCTGTTCAGCTAGTGTGTTTTTCTCCACGCATTATCTCCTTTCTCTCATCAGCCCCATCCCCCTCTGCCTCCAGTCCCTAAGCTCTTTTGGAATCCCAATTGGACTTATGCAGGATTTTCACTTTATTATCCACATCTTCTCTTTTATATCTGAACATTAATCTTCCTAGGTACATGGCGGGTGTCTCTTCAAAATAGTCTTCAAGAATACACAGAAGGAGAATAAAATTAATCAGCATTTTCAAGTTCTTACACTGATTTTGACACACTGGATTCTTATTTTATACACACTAGCTAATGATTTTGATGCCCGGTTTAAGCTCATAGCACACGTTCATTATTATTTTTTGATTTGTATCTTGATGTATGTTGTGTATGTGTGTATGTACATGTGCATGTGTGTGTATGTGCTCAGTTTCACTGGAGATTACCTGTAGAGTTTTAGAGTATAAGGCTGCTGTCTGTTTTTCTGGGAGAATTGATGTTTTTTTGTTTATCAGCGCTGGGAGTATGACTTATTCTGGATAATTTCAAGTTTAAGTCTGTACGTGGGACTTTCTTGGACAACACAGATGACCTGATTCTTCAGCTAACCATAAGGGTAATTTACGACTGTGGGTTCTCAGGGGAGAATTGATTTCTTTTTTGCTGTCTCTATAGCTGAGTGTTGTGACCTGCACAGCTTTGGGATTGAACTGAGGTGTTAGAGAATAACGAAGAAACAACAGATACACATACAGGAAATCTGGGATCAGATGAGCTGTGTGTTCTGAGGGAGACGCACCAGCCGCAGAGAAACATCCTGGGCTTACTCTGTACAACTGAAGGAGAAGGCAGGCTGACTAATCTTGGTAGTGGTGGAGGGTCTCTGTAGCAGAACAGCCTCAGGCTACAGTCATCAGGGAGGTAGAAGCTGCTGATTACTCTTCCTGTACACACTGTCAACATCTGTACCAGGGGAAGGCCTTGCGGTTCCTACTGAAATGAGGCACTGGTGTCCTTGACATGGCCATGCTCATGTTCAGGGGCATATTCATGTATAGGGGTACACTTGCTCCCTACAACTAAGTTTGAGAATGTATGTTTTCTTGATTTGTCTTCTTTTCTTTTTGGTACCTTTTCTCTTTGTAAACTAAATGTATCAATAGAGTCTCCAACTGCACTGGCTGTAGGGCCTAGCTCTTCTTACTATATTAGTGCATACAAAAGAAAGCCAAGAATCTCCACAGGTCAGCAGAGATTGACAAATCTATTGTGATATTGTCCTCTAGTCTTTATTTTAAATGATTTGAAAAATTTTTTTCATACCCTCTAGTTTTGTAAATTAATAGTTCAAGAATGGTTTTTATTTTTCTATTCATTTTCTTATATTTAATGAAAACAAATTGTTTATGGCACTTAATCTACCATATCAGTAGGAATATAAATATTGGCAACTAGCATAATGCCAAATTTTTCCCAACTGTTTCCTACTAAAAATTAAGATCACATATTTTGAGAAATGGGTACTTTAACAGAACTAATTAAAACTCCATTTACCCCAAATTGGAAAAGCCTTCTGTGGAAAAAAAATGAAAACATGGACAAAGAAAAAACCAGCAAACAACAAAAACCCCATTTGTTATCAAAAGATGTTATGGTGGGTTTTTTTTTTCTTCCTCATTGTCCTCTCTGCCTGTTTTTGTTCCTCTTAAGTCAACTCATATTTTATTCTGCTGGAGTCTCCATGTTCTTTTTTTTTTTTTTTTTTTTTTGGTTTTTCAAGACAGGGTTTCTCTGTGCAGTTTTGGTGCCTGTCCTGGATCTTGTTCTGTATACCAGGCTGGCCTCGAACTCACAGAGATATGCCTGGCTCTGCCTCCCAAGTGCTGGGATTAAAGGCGTGCGCCACCGCTGCCCGGCTGTGGACTCTCAAGGTAGGATTCAGTCCACGGGAAAGTGGGAAGATGCATTTCTAAGTCTCACATATACCTTATTCCCATGAAAGGTGCTGAAAGACTAAAATTTTCCACACACTCTTGCGGAAGACCTCAGCTAAATATTCTTCCCACCATTCTTACTGAGCTCAGTTGCTTTGACTGTGTCTGCTGACTCTGAGGTGTTTGCCTACACCCCAACTTTAACCCACATTCATATGTCAGCCAAACACACCCAATGCATGCTCGTGTGAAGTACTTTTTTTTCCTTTTAGAAAAACTCTTTTTTTTTTATTCCATACATGCTACTTAGTTACTGCCAATGAGTCAGAGTGTGTAACAACCGTAGTGTGACTCTTGTCCTGAAAGAGGTCTTTTAAAGAAGTTAAAGAGAGGTAAGTAGCTTATGTGTGACTGAGACATTGTTCTCTATCCCCTAGTAGTCAAAGAAATGTACTCCACCCTGGAGTACATTGATCTCTGGAGAAAAAAAAAGAATGTCCAAAGGTATCTGACTCATCCCAGTGTGACAGAACAGGGTAGAGGGTAAGGAGCAAAGGTCTTTTGTGAAGCCTTATAACAACTTGACAAAGAAGTAGACTGGAAAATCCTGACCAGAGGTCAACTAAACCTGGTTGGCACTCTAGTACAGGTATGGCAGGTGCAGGCTCAGAGGCACTTCTAACTTCTGTCTCATTAGAATACTACTACTAATACTAATGCTAATTAGAATAGTCTTGGGTGGAGCTTTAAGATGTTAATGGGATATATAATGCATAGAGTTGTTGTATGTAACAGAGCGTGAACAAAAAAGACCAGGCTACGCAAAAGTCTGGGCTTCTGTGACATAGACACCCAATCCCTTACACAAAGACATACTTGAGATACTGAACTTTCTCTGCTCCCTTGGAGGAGTGTCTTCTAAATCAATTTTCTTGCTTTGCTTGACACAGTCTGATCCGCTACCAGATTCTTTATGACAGGATACAGGGAACCGGCAACTTCCTGCAAGCATTCATCAAATGCCAAGATCAGCCGTTATCAGTGAATGTCAGTAAGATTACACTTCCGAGCATCAAAGCCCCCTCTTCAACACACAGGATCAGAGACCATCCATGCCTGAACTCCACACAGACCAGGAGGCTCTTAAAGAACTTTATCCCTCAACTTTCAAAGTAGGGAAGGAGACCATGGTAAATTTCCACCTTAAAGAAAAATGGGTGCGTGTAATTTTTGCATTATTTGTGAAAAAAACCTAAATCTCACAATTCAATCACCAGTGTGTTCAGCATTCCTCAAACGAGTGAGAGAATCTTCACCGAGATTTTTCCTGGACTTGCTAGAATCCAGAAACTGAATCAACTAACTCAACTCAGGGTTATGATCATATGCCTTGCAATCCTCCAGCTCTAAAACTTCAAATTATTTAAAAAACATCAAAGACAAATGATCGTTTAATAATTTTAAAAGCCTATCACATGTTCCCTACCATTACAGAGGTCTAATTAAAATAAGTGTTCTTCATGAAATGAAGAGAGGCAAATACCTTCCATGTGACTGAGGCAATGTTCACATCCCCTGATAACCAAAAAAATACACTCCTCACTCTAAGGAGCTTGGCCTCTGGAGAGGGGTAGGGAAGGAAGAATGCTGAAGGGCATGTGACCCATCTGAAGATGGCAGCGAGTCGGGAGAATAGCATAGAGGGTATATTGTTTTGGAATATTAGCTTGTATTTGCTCACTCGGTAGTACAACCTATATAGCTTTATATGTCTACATCACACTAGCTATGTATTTCTGTCTTATTATAAATGGGGTCCTGCCTGAGTTTTCCCACATAGTGGCTAGAATTCTCATACAATGTCATCCTGGACTCTGTTGGCCCTTGTCTCTACTCCTGTTCTGCTTGCCTCCATGCTGCCCAGCTGTGCCCTGCTGTGGAACAGGAAATCAGAGAGAACAAAAACTGCTGATAAAGACAGGATGCTATTGTAGCGTCCTGTGGCATCTTTGTCGTTAACTGTGAAGGTGTCATTTTTGCATTTTGCAAAACATAGGGGCCAGCCAATTTGTTCCTGTAGGCTAGATGTTAGGAGCATCTCCTCTTCTGTACTGAGAAGGTCACCTTCTTGCTGAGAGTTGGTCAGAATACTCACGACAAGCTCCCAGTAATGCAGGAGAAACTTTGAGTGAAGGACTTTTGTCTACTATGTGTGGGGGCTTTGTTAAGGAAATAATATATGAGTACAACAATAATATGTACCAGTTCCACAGTGCAAACCCAGGAATACTCTAAAGTATAGTTTGGAGAAGGGTCCAGGCCTATTGAGTGTCCCTGGAACTAGGAAATTCAGAAGTGTTTTATAACTTACGCTTAGAAATTCGAGTGAATGACAACATGGTTTCATTTCAAAGAAAAGCATTCTGATTTTCCTGTGTCTAGCATTAATTAGGTACCACATTATGCAGGTGATTGCTCATTCTTGTGAATTACCCTGTAGGGTTGATATTTCCTAGAACTTATAGATAAGTCACAGTTGTGGTACAGAAACTTACTCAGAATTAGTAAGGTGACAATGAGGGACACCCCCTTCCAGGATGCTCAAGCTGAGGTACGTGATTCTATGTTTCCACCAAATGCAAGAAAACACTCAGGGTATCATACATAAAACACATATAAAGCTCTCGGGGGTGGGATAAGGAAGGGCAGAAGGCCTGAAGCCTGAGGAACTAAGAAGCATCAGTGTAGAGAGTAACTGGGTCTTCTTTTAGACGCCCACATCCCAGAGATGGAGCTGAAGAGGCCAGCAACCCAGACATGCCAATGGGTTCCAAAAGGGCTGAAACAAAGCCATCTCACTCTGTGATCATGACCCAGAAAGGGAAACTGTGGAAAGACAACTTCTCTGTGCCAATCTAACACTCCAGAAAAACTTTTGGAGAGCTTCAGTTTCTATCTCTTGGCAGCTGTAAGGATGTCCCCACCCTCTTGCCAAGCTGGTATCACAGGAGGCAGAATGGAGTTCCTGGGCTTTCATGGCCCACCCCAGGTAGTAACATGAACCATGCATGCTCCCCAGAGCATCGCTCCGCAGGGCATCGCTGGAGCCGATGCTAAGGACCTGGACTTCTGCCTGCAGTCTGCAGCAATCCAACGCCTTCTTGCTCTTCTCCTGCTGGAGCTATGTCAGAAAAAGGCAACGAAAAATACAATGTAAAAACAAGTGCCAGAGTCTCTTAAATTAACCGGCTTTGCTCTGCAAAACTCTCTGTTAAAAGAATATAAACACAAACTATAGCATGAGACAAAATATTTGCAAACTCCGTCTCTGCCAAAGGATGAAATCTGGAATACATAAAGAACCTTCAATTCTCAACAGCATGAAGACAATCCAATTAGGAGATGGGCAAAAGACATGCACAGACATTTCACCCAAAAGCATATGCAGATGGTGGATATGCACATGAAAAGATGTTCAACATTATTAGACATTAGGGAAATGCAAATTAGAACCACAGCAAGATACTACAACACACTTAACAGAATGACTAAAATAAAAAATAACGACAATATCAAATCTGGTGGGGACTTATAGAAGTTGGATTGCTCCCACCATTGGTGGCTTTTGCATATTGTTGGTGATAGTATAAATAGGACAGAATTCTGGGAAAACAGTTTGGCCTGTTCTCTCAAACACTAAATATCAAAGCAATTGCACACCTGGGCATTTTTCCCAGAGAGAAATAAAAAAAAAATTATATTCACTCAGAATCCTGTACACAGATATTTATGGCAACAGGACTCATATTTCTGAACACTGAGGCTAACCCAGTGTCCTTCAGTCAGTGAATGATTGAGCAGGAGTGTATCATGGAACAGCACCCAGCCATAAGAAGAACGGAACCATTGATATATATGGCAACCTGGATGAGTCTCCTGACGACTGAGTTTAAAAAAAAAAAAAAAAAAAAAAGCCTTTCTCAAGAAGTTATGTGCTGGGATACTATTTAAAAGATGATAGGGAAGTGATTAAATTATAATCACGGGGAACAGACGAATGATTGTCAAAGTGCGGGAAGGAAGGTGTGAAGCTACCCAAGGTCAACTTGAGGAATTCTATGGTGATGGAAAGGCCTGTGTCTTTACCATATTACTGCCAGTAACCTAGTTGTTTGGGATAAACCATGGCCACCTGCCCCTCAAGCCCTGTATCTCAGAATGTGACCATGTGTGAAGACAGTGTCTTTAAAGTGGTATTTGAACTATTTAAACAAACAAAAAAAGTCATTGAGATGGGCCATAACCTAGTTGGTTTCCCTGGAAGAAGAGCGGTTTAGACTGACAGGTACAGAAGGACCATGCTCTGAATTACATCTGCAGGCCAAGAAGAATGTCTCAGAAGAAATGATCCCTCTGACAGCTCGTGTTTGAACTTCTGGCATTTAGGATTGTGCAGAATTCTGTCTCTGTTGTTTAAGTCGGCCAGCCCCGAGTTCTTTGTTAGAGCAAAATAAATGGGTACACCAGTGTTGACACTCTATTATAGTTTGGGGAGATGCTGCCTGCCTGGGAAACTGGGAAAAGAGTACATGAGATATTGCCTATATGATTTCTACTACTGCTTGTGAATCGTCATTTGTCTCAAGACAGTTGTTTGTTTTTAACTGCTACCTTTTAGTTTATTTTGCAAAAAAGGAAAAAGCCTGATGGACAAGCAGCTAGTTCCACAGATGTTAGTGTTTAGACATCAAGAGGGAAACGAGGTGAGAAGGCAAACTTCCTCCCAATGCAGCATTGCAAACATCACAGAAACTCTTAACAGCACCAGAAACACGGGGTTTCAGCATGAGCAGCGTGAATGAGTATTGAAGAGCCATAGGGGTTGGTTGGCCTGGGGACTGTATGTTAGGAAGCTTGAATCCATCCAGCCAGCTTGCTGCCCGTCTTTCAGGTGCAGCACTGACTCTAATACCCTAGCGACTCACCCCTGTGCCCAGATGTTGGCAGTTTCAATGTACTCACTTGCTCAGTATTTCAGCTAGGCAGGTCCAGGCTCTGTTTCAGCACAGGAGGTTTTCTCTGATTTCAGAGGACCTCAGAATCCTCTGTGTCACTTTGATGTGGATAGCCACCTGGATCCCTTGCCTTCAACGCTCCAGCGGCTCGTCCCTTGGCAATCGATCACTGTCAGTTCTCCGGTGGTCTCACGATCACTGGTAGAGTACTCCGGCCGCTATCTCTGATGACCCTGGGCTGCAGGGGCAAGCACCAAGCTCTCCTCTCGGCCTGGGATTGCTTTCTTCCTTCTCTTATGTCCCCGGTGTATTTTTACTGTGAGAATCTGACTGTCACTTTCGAGGCTGTCCTGCAACTCTGACTTTTAAAGACTGCTTCATCTCCGGCTTCGGCAGAAGGCCAGGCACGGAGTGACCTGCTGGGAATGGTCTCAGGGATCTGCAGTCTCCGGCAAGCACCGCTTTCTTAAGGACCGTTTGGTCCTCCTTCAAGTTCTGCTCCAAAGTGGGTACAAATTTGTTTTAGTATCCATTGGTAACTTTTGTGCTGTAAGGTAACATCCATGCCACACTGACGTTAAACTTTCAGACAACCTGGGAATTGACCCGCAGCAAATACCATGTGTCAATACTCGATCGGTCCCATGAACTGCTGTGTCAGGTTCTGTGCGGGACACCTGGCACCTCGGAAGTATCTGGAACTGGATTTCTTCCCTGTGGCTTCCAGGGTGCGGGAGGAGACAACTAACTGCGAAGTTCTGCGTGGAAGCAAGATGGGTGTCTGGAAAGTCACAGGAAAAATTTTAGTCCGCTCAACCTTCTGAATGACATATGTACTATACTACTGAAGGAACCAGTGTTTACAAGTCAGTTGAACGTTCTCTCTGGCTGCCTGGGAAACCAGCAAGATAATGAATGCCGGGGCAGAGTCACTAAGGATGCTTTGGAAGAACCCCTGCTGAGAGGCGCCAGGCTGAAGGCTGGGCAGGAGCCAGTACCTCGTCTCCACCTGATGAACTTCCCACGCCTCTGCCAGCCTCCAGGTGTGAGGGCGAGGGCTGTCCGCAACGCGATGGGTCGCCACATTGCCTATGCAACTGCCTGGCAAGAGGTTCAGGGAACCTTCAAAATCAATGTTCAAAGTGATTCTAGGGTTCAAAACTGCAAGTCTGTTGAGAAAGCTTGTGCTTAAAATCGGCCCAGACTTTTGACCTGGTCCTTTGTCAGAAGACCTGAACTCCTGAAGCTGAGTCATTACTCTTAATTTTAGACTCAGCAGACTGGTGTGGGTGCTGACCTAAAGCCCTAGCTGTGATAGTTCCAACTGTAGTACTCGACCCGGCTTTCTGATTTTCCTCATTGTAGCTCAGCACTTCCTGGTTGCTGCCTTCCGTGGAGTAATGACCCACTCTTACCGACCCAGGATTTAGTTGAATGGGTGACATCTGCTGTCATTTTCACCTGTAAGTAAAGCCTTAGCAGTCTTAGAGGCAATTGGCACCACACTGTGTTCTGTGATTTTCTAAAAATCACACTAAACAATTTTGAGTGACATCATTTCAAAGTAATTAGAGGCATATTGCTTTTTAAATGGGTATTTTGGTACTGCATAGCCCCTAAATGTAAGTCGACCATGGCAAGTCTTCACTTGAGAAAATAGCAATTTTCTTTTTTCCCACATATTCATTTTTTCTATTGAAATAGAATTATATCACTTCACTTTCCTCTCCCTCCAGTCCCTCCCAGAAACCTTCCTGCAAACCCCCTCTGTGTCCCCACTACTCCCAATTTAATAGCCTCATTATATTATCATTGCACACATGTGTGCATGTATGAAAGTATATACGTATGTATGTGTATGTTCAAATATATATACACACAACTCGTTGAGTACATTGTTGTTATTTGTGAATAAATGGTTTCAAGACTGACCATGCTGCACCAGACAATGAATAAAAAGTCTCATCCCCTCCCTGGAAGAGACTAATTCTTCGCCCAGCACTCATCAGTTGCCTATAATTCTTTGTTCAGCGTTGGGAACCCAGAATATTTTCCTGCTTCCGGATTAACTTGTCCACCAATACTGCCACTGTTCTAGTCTTGTTTGTGCAGTGAATTTCTGGGAGAGCCTAGTTCGGCAGACTTCCTGGTATCCTGGCTCTTCAAAGATTTCCACCCTGTCTTCCACCATGTTCCCTGAGCCTTAGATGCAGGCGTTATGATGCAGATGTACTCATTGGCCTGAGCTCTCCATGATCAGGTGGTCTCTGCATTGTGTCCACTTGTGCTTTTCTGGGACAATCACCCTTTGCTATAAAGAGAGGCTTTGATGAGGAGCTATATTTAACTGTGGGTATAAAGGTAAGATTTAGAATATACTTAGGAGTTATGCTGGTGAAGCGAAGTGGCAGTAGTGGATTTTTTTTTTTTTAAGGTCCAAGACTCATCTGCCCCAGGAAGCTGGCTAGGTTTCCAGTACCAGGTATGATTTCCCTTCTGTTGGGTGGGCTGTAAGTCCAATTAGACAGCTCTTGATGGCCACTGACATGCAAGTGTCACTTATTGGACCTTTATACATATCTTGCCATGCTGGTAATTGCCATGGTTCACAGGTGTTGCAGCTGGGTAGGATGGTTTAATTGCTTCCTCCCCATGTCAGCTTGTATAGTATTTTTGGAACTATGGAAGCTAGACAGGAGGAAAGAGAATTTCAGGTCACATCCAACTCAAATCGTCCAAGTCTTGGGTGTGAAGTATGCAATGTCTTCATCAGTTGAGCAGACCTCTCAGCCCCTTAAAGGCAACAAAGGCTACATCTATAATATATAGCTTTGGGAGCCACTTGGACTACCCTAACCAATCATTTGAAAGGAGGTTGCTTATGCCTGGTACTGAGGATTTTGTTCCTCCAGGTTATTGAAGGGAGCACTGTCAACCCAAGTGGCTTAACATCCATAGATAGCTTAACCTTAACTAGAACCAACTACACCACTCCTTGGCTTTTGCCCAAAGGATTCAACATTCTTCTCCACAGATACTTGTTCAGAGATGTCCATTGCTGCCCTGTTCACAAGAGCCAGGAAATGGAAACAACCTAAATGTCCTTCAATGGATGAATAGATAGTGAAAACATGGTATATAGGCACAATACTATTCAGCTGTAAAGAAAAGTGAAATCATGAAATTTTCAGGTAATGGGTGGATCTAGAGAAAATTATATTGAGTGGGATAACCCAGACCCAGCAAGACAAATGTCACGTGCTCTCTTTCATCTCTAGTCCCTAGCTCCAAATCCTCAGATGTGAGTATACACCATGGAGTAACCACAGTAACTAGTAAAATATAAAGGGACCAGAGGTCAGAGGGATTTGGGGGGAAGGGAATAGCAAGATACAGGTGATATGAGTTGGAATGGAATAGCAAGGAGAGTCTCCAATAGAGGAGGAGGGGCTAGGTCAATAAAAAGTGGGAGGAACAAAGAAATAACACCAAGGGTGTTTGGTAAAGCCTGAGTGAATCATTTTGAATTTACCTAAAATCATACATAATACATATAAGAATATGTGTACACATCTGTATCTTAAAGAAAGTAGTAATATTTAAAACATATAGATTCTCCTGCTTCTGTCTGGTCATTATGTAGGAAGAGACTTTCATAAGGAAGTTTCAGAGGTAATTCTGACATTGTGAATATTTTGCTGACTTGGGAAATTAACCTCTTCATAAAATCCAATCCCACTTTGCTATTTTGACACTTCTTTTGTGTGAAAGTATTCATTAACATTTCACATAATTGCCCTGTTTCCAGAGCAAGTATGTAATTTCCCCCAGAATGAAGATTTCATAATGCATATCCAATAAAGTCCACCCAGTCTGCCACTACTTGACACCTTTGACTTAATTCGAGTTTGAAGGAGATTTTTCCACTGTTGATCCTGCTGGATCCTGATGATTCCTATTGTTCATATGCACCCATTTAAAGCTGTCTAGCAGCCAAGGCCATTGTAGCGTCTACTATTCAGTTACTGTCGTCTCTCTTGTGAATGCTTGGATCTTTTCTGAATATGTATTGCTAGTGACTAGTGACAATTCGGTAGGTAGGATTTTAATCAAACTGATGAGAGCACTATCACAACTTTGCCTTTGCCACAATGTTCATGAAAACAGCAATTAAATTTTGATAATAATGTTGGAGGCTTCAGAAAGCCATGATAACTGTTAGAACTTATACTGTAATAGAATATGAAATCAGCCAAGGAATAGACTTACAGAGTTAAAAGTATTTCATTTTCTTAGCAAATTGCATGGAGATTCAAAGGCTGTGTGTGTGTGTGTGTGTGTGTGTGTGTGTGTGTGTGTGTGTGTGTGTATGAATAAGTGAATCAGTATGTATCGAGGCTAAAGATCAACTTTAGATGTTATTATCTAGGTTGTGGCTACCGATTTCGGAAATGGGGCCTTTCACTGTTCTGGAACTCACTGCTTTGGTCAAGCTGGATGGCCAAAAAGCCCCACGAATCTGTGGGTCTCTGCCTCCCCAGCAGTGACACCACAAGTGTATACATCATTGCACCCACGCCAGCTTTTCTACACAGATTCTAGCGACCCAACATAGATTGTTATGCTTGTGTGACATGTGCTTTATACACTGAGATAGCTCTCCAGCCCAAGGCCAATTTTTAAAACATGCTTGTGTAGCTTATCAATCCTCTCATGAGTTGCTTTGCACAATTACTGTGAAGAAAGCCATCATAGGATCTTTATTTCTGCCTATTGTTAGCATCAGGCTGGCTTCTGTGACCCCTGGATGCCCTTCCTTCTACCTCTGTATTCTTCTCA
This sequence comes from Peromyscus maniculatus bairdii, assembly GCF_049852395.1. Classification (NCBI taxonomy): domain Eukaryota; kingdom Metazoa; phylum Chordata; class Mammalia; order Rodentia; family Cricetidae; genus Peromyscus; species Peromyscus maniculatus. The sequence continues at coordinate 40,339,191 of NC_134863.1, read as the reverse complement.
CTCTTTTCTTGAAGGGTTTTCTTCTCACAGAAGCCAAACCTTGCAGGTCACTTTTTGGATTCATTTTTCTTTGTGCAATCCAAGCAGCCCAATCATAAATAATGTCTAAGGCTATTTATTTTCTTGCCACCACCAAAATGTGTTCTGAATCCGAATTGAAAGATGAAATCTGGGATGGTCTTGCACATTTTGGCTAGTTTTCCTAAAATGACTGTCTTCAGAATTGTTGCTTTCCTGTGGTAAAGGCCATGAACAATCACTGGTCTCCTCTGAGGTAGCTGGTTGGTCATGAAATTCTGTACCTCATAACTACTGTGTTGTTTATGAAGGCTGCAGATCCCTAAGCAGCTAGGGAGAAAAAGAGGTAGGAGCAATTTCTCTTTTAAAGCAAGCATAGATGGACTCAGTAATGCAGATCTGTAACTCCAACTACTTCATAAGGTGAGGAAGGAGGATCACAGGTTCAAGACCTACCTGGGCTACTGAGTAAATCAAGGCCAGCCTTGGAAACGTAGTGAAAGGCTGTATTGAAGTAAAAAGAGAGCTGGAGCTGGAGCTCAATGGGAAAGCCTAAGAACATAGGTTCAGTTCCTACCACTGTCAAACAAACATACAGTCAAACAAATGCCCAAGTATATTTTTCCCTAAAGAACTGAAAGCAATTACAGGCTTCACGTACTACTTTTCTTTTCAAGTAAAATAACTTGCTATTATTTTTATGTTCTGGTAAAGTGCAATCAAACTATAAGAAACTACAAGCCAGGCGGTGGTGGCGCATGCCTTTAATCCCAGCACTAGGGAGGCAGAGTCAGGCGGATCTCTGTGAGTTCGAGGCTAGCCTGGGCTACCAAGTGAGTTCCAGGAAAGGCATAAAGCTAAACAGAGAAACCCTGTCTCGAAAAACCAAAAAAAAAAAAAAAAAAAGAAACTACAATCAGTCAACTCTAAACCACAATTGCGTGTTCTTACCAAGTTATTTTGTATCAAGTTATTAATCACATGGGCAATTCTAGTGCCCCTTTCATGGGATAATTACTGATAGAGAGTCTCTATTTTAAGATTGCTTTGAAGAAAGTAGACTTACTGGCTACTACATAGACTGGATATGTGGTTTGGGAAACATAGAATAAACACAAAGTGGTGTTTTAGAGTGATGTAGTGGGTAGCCATTCCAGCTTGGATCTGGAAGATTAAAGTATGTACATCATACCATTGACACCTATTCAGGATTTCAATGGGCAACTCCTATGAGTTCTGAAAAGGCTGATTCTGTGATTACACACCTATTAGAAGTTATGGCCATCATGGGAATACCTGTACAAATTAAGACAGACAATGCCCCAGCATATGTCTCCAATAAAATGAGACAGTTCTTTGCTTATTACAATATAAAGCATGTTACAGGTATACCACATAATCCCACAGGCCAAGCAGTCATAGAGAGAGCCAATCTAACTTTAAAGGATATGCTAAATAAACAGCAACAGGTAACAATGACTCCTAGAAATAGACTGCATAGTGCTTTATTAACCTTGAATTTTCTCAATGCTAATGACAATGGAACAACAGCTGCAGAGAGACATTGGACAACAGACAAAACTCCTGAGCTAAACCAACCAGTTTATTTCAAGGATGTGCTGACCTCAGAATGGAAACCTGGATATGTTCTACGTTGGGGAAGGGGTTTTGCCTTTGTTTCTACAGGAAAAGAAAAGCTATGGATACCAACAAAATTAATAAAAATTCGATTCGAACAGGAAAAACCCCTTGATGAAGAGAAGTAAAAGATCATTCACCAATGTGACATCTCTACAAGTTGTAAAAAAAATTTAACAATCAAAGGGTGGGGTAGGGTTCTGTTTTTGTCTTTCCAGGATAATGGAAATACCCATCTTCCAAAACTCATAAGGCCTTCAATATCCGGATATTTACAGCAGAAAGGAAGAATCTATTGGTACCAATCTACACATGGTAAAATCTCACTGTCTAACATCTTTCTCTCTATCAATCTAGAAAAGTTGTGGTTCCAATTCAATTATAGCCAAGCTGGCTTTGGAGATGGAATTGGCTCACTCCTTTTCTAAACCCAAGCATATTGCTAAAAGAAAAGAGATTCTTCAGTCCCATATCAGAAGAGCCCTCTGGTGTGAGACAGAAAGAAACCAACAAAGAGGGACCATTGTCTTCTAAATTCTAATTCTCTCCATGTTTACTCTTGATTTCTCAGAATCCTTTCTTACATGCTATGTCCTCTTTAAATCCAAACCTCCCATTTTTGATAACAAATAAGTTTTTCCAATAGCAATCTCAGAAGTCTCCAGAAGGAAGATGGGGCCCCAACAACAACAACTCTACCCAATCCAGAATGATGCCATGGTAATCATCATCATACTACACTTATTGCCAGAATTTCAGACAATCTTACCCATTACTCTAAAACTTGCTACAGAACCTACAGTTAGTCTAACTGAGATTTAACTATCTGAGCTTTCTCACAGTACCCAACAGAGATAACATCACCCCCTAAACGGCAGGAAGCAATTCTAAGAAAACGACGCCCCTTCTCCCTTAGGTTTCATAATTCTCAGGGTTATGGATAACGGTTATAGGGTTGGGGGTGGAAGAAAATATTAATTCAGTATTGTAAAAAAAAAATAAGGGGGGGAGAAGAAATGGAACAGATAGGTATAAGATATGATGGTAAATCATTGTATATACTAGTAAACAAACTTAGTAAAATAGCAACCTTAGACAATTTGCACTGTAATTTGTACTGTTATAGATTCTTATATGTTGATACAAATGTAAACTATTTTTATACTCCTGTTTAAGATAATTTGTATATTGATACAAATACAGAACTATATTTGTTATAATGTACATATATTTCTACTCTTATTTGAAACATTTTTATATTGATACAAATGTAAATTTATATCTATCATACTTTATATATGTTCTACTTCTGTTAGGATATTTGGTATATTGATATATATTTAAGATTATTGTCATATTGCATATCGCACTATATATTCCTACCTCTGTTATAAATATCTTGTGTATTGTCACAATTTTGAAGTCATCGTTCTTCACCATACATTTGCTTATAGACTGTTTACCTTATTTACGTGAAGCCTTAGTCCTTAGGTTATTTCGGTAGATAAGATTTATAGATTTATAGTCGCCTATGCCTGTCATCTCTATAGTTACATAAGTTAGGTTATCCAGATTTACAGATACATAGGTCAGATGGACAGGTAATCTTCAAACACTTCATAGACCTAGAGAATATGGCATTTAAATAACTTAGAATTCTGTTGACGTGAGGCACAATTGCTCCTGGCTGCACCAATTGATCCCGAGAGAATGTTGGGCTTCTAAGACATTTCCATTTGGAAGTTTGTCTTTTTGGCACAAAATGGCCTACAGGGCAAAGAACTGCCCTTGCCTTGATGGCTGACAGTACAAATGCAATGCTGTCCTTTCTGGACAAGCGGGACACAAGGAAAGCGACCACTGTACTCTGCCAAGACAGGGTAAGATGGTCTTTCAGAAATCCTGCTTCTGAAAATGGTCTGTCAGATACTCTAGGCCTGTAGCCAATTTGAATGCACCAACAATGCTGAGAAACATTAGGTGACTGTCCAGGCTGCCAGCTGTCTTGGTCTACTCTTGCAAGATTCCCGAAAGTTGCTTGCATCCGTCTACCATTTCTCAGGTACCATTATGTTCCTTCTCAGGTCTTTGATGGGATTGAAGACTAACAGTTATAGTTACAACTTAGTATATATAATATCTTAGATAGAACATATTAAGTATTAGATTCAGGTTCTTTAGGATAGGACACCTTTGAATGATCTTTATAACATGCCGTTTACCTATGCTCTATACTTCTCTGGACTTTAGAATATGTTTCTTGCTTGATATTGTTTGCATTGGTTGTAGTTACATCTTATCTAGGTCATTATCCCTCATTATTTCTGGACAATATTTGATAACCATTCCTTTATATATAGTCTTGTATTAGTTTAGAACCTTCTTATTTAGACAAAAAGGGGGAGATGTAGTGGGTAGCCATTCCAGCTTGGATCTGGAAGTTCCAACCCCCATTGAGACTCTGGCAACTGTCATGCCTACGAGGCGGGGCGAGGGGAGGTGCTGGAAACCCGAGAGCTGGATGAGCGAGCGTTCTCTCTGGGCGCGCTCTCTGTTCCTGGACCCTGGACGGTGGAGATTGACTGTGCAGAGCTCCAGAGAACACCACTGGATTGCGATACACCTTCCCCAGACTCCCGCAACCTATCCATTCCTTCATTTGTAAGTCATCCACTAAATAAATCTTCCTTTTAACTATGTGGAGTGGCCTTTATAATTTTCCCCAATAGCGTGACAAACACTTTAGTCAATATATCTGAGACCCAGAGGGCCAGTTTCTTTCCTCATACTTATAACTTCATATACCATCTCTCAATATTTTATGAGGAAACACACCAACATTTGCATGCTTTCGTATTTCTTTGTCAAATATGTAAAGTGACCCTTAGAGGTGCTTATCTCAGAAGTAGTGTGACTAACTAATCTGATAGCCAGCATAACGAACAGAAGAATTCCTTTTGGGTTATTACGTTAAAATGTAACCTTTCTGACTCAAGAATAGCAGTTAATTTTTCTTGGTACTATGCTCCACAGCATGCTGCTAGCAATATGATATTTCACCTCAGAGGCTTCATTTATTTTTCTCAATATCCTTCTTGTACAAGAAACAAACAGCTATGAATGCCCACGTCCCACCAATAAATCCTTAAAGGGCAAATCTCAACAAATACGCACATGTATATGTAATTACAGCTGGTAAATATTGTTGTTATTTCTTTCATAAGCCTTAGCTCTATAAAGATATTTTTTTCTGTTTTCTCTGTTCAGTGAGGCTGCTTAAAATAAGCCATCCGCACATCTAAAATAAGAAGCCTTAAGAATAAAAGTCTGACTTCTTATTAGAAAACTCGGGATGAAAAGGAGCCTGCCAGGAAGCTTTACAGACTAAAATGTCACTGGGTAAAGATAGCTACTCCAGCTCTCTCGCCTTGTCTGCAGACGGGCGCTACTTTTACATATGCGTCCTTCTGAAGCAGCCCTTCCCTTGAGGTAACCACAGTTTTCTATTGTTAGGCACCTAATATATGCAAACCATGCAGGACAAAAAGAGATTAAATGCTTGACATTCAAATAGTAAATCTTATAACTTTGTCTGCGATTGGAAATGGGTATAATGAGTATTGACTTTCAGGTCTGGTGGTTGTTAGAGTAATAAGAAAAATGGACTGGGAAATTGAAAGAATATGTTTGTATCCTGTTTTCCATGAGGGTACTCCAAGAAACATGGCCAGGATACATCTTTCAAGTACATTCCTTTGGACAGTGAACCAAGGGAATAGAGGACAAGATCCTGAAAGGAGTGAGACAGGATGGAGAAGGACCTAACCCAAGGGGGCATTGCTCAGTTGGCCATACCCCATGGACAATAAGGACCTGTTCCTGGTGGGGAATCATGGAGAATACCCTTGAGGATTATTGACTAGAGACACAAATAAGAACAGCCTGACCCCCCACAGACTAACACTAACCACAGAGAATATCAGTGTTATCTTTTTCAGGGGTCACCCTGGGAAGTAAAGAGTGTGTGGGACACCAAGCAGGGGAGTCACATTATATAGCTGAGATAAGATGTCAAGAATTCGTGTGGAGTTAGTTGACTCAATAATGGGCAGAGCAAACACTTAGATGGAGGGGATGTGTCAAAGACATGAAGATATCTAATAGAACTCCCAATACTAACAGTTACTCACTATGAGCATCATGTCCACTCAGCCTTATTTCTTCACTCTACAAGAGGTGATAAAGGAGGATCCCCTTCTCTGCCTGTTTATCCCAGTGATTACAAAAGAGCATTATGAAACTGATTGGCAGATAACCCACTAGAAACTTGAAAGTTGCTGAGGATATTGTAGATCTTCAGCATAGCTAGAAAATGGGGAGAGAAAAAGATTAGAGAAAGCATGGAGAAGGTCCCTGGAACCCCTGCCTTTATGTGACCGTTCTAAAACAACAATGGACCAGAACAGAGGGCACATACAAGGGGTAACAGCATCCGATTCAGTGTTTTTGGGAAACAAGTGTGTAACTCCAAGATGTAATCTTTCATTAATTGGAATATCAGAAGAATGTTTCTTGAGAGAATTAATACCAGTTGATATATACTCTTTAAGTGACTAATAGATGAAGAATAGGCCTGGTCTACCTCAAACCAACTTAAGATCTACATTTCAGTCATGTCTCCCCTTCTTAGCTTTAGTCTTCAAATTCACTTTCTTCTGCAGTGCTTTGACAATTGAAAGCCTCCAGTTACATTATTAATTTCAGGCTTTTTTGATCTCCGAGACATCAACCAGAAGCTCCCCTTTCCTCCTTAAGCTGTATGACAGTTATGCTTTAATTCCCTCATAATTTTGCATATTTAATGAAGGTTAAACACCAATGTCACTATAAATTCTCCTCTGGAGTATAGGTTTAGGTGTGTATGCATTATAGATATAATCACAGTTAGCCATATTCCATATGACACCTCTTGAAGGGATGGAGGGGCCGCTTTGCAGAAAAGAACTAGTGTTTGAAATGATAACGGACTTTCAGTGATGAAAAACGGACCTTCTGCAAGCTGTGGCCCTACAGGCTTCCCTTACGCAGCTTCCTAATGGTACATTCCTACTTCTTTTCAGGTGCCTTTTACTGGGGTGATTGCTGCAAGCATTTCACAAGGGAAAAGTACAAACCCTGAAGCCACTAACCTAGTCTTCAACATTAACCTGGTTATGTAGTACCTGTGACATCCCTCTTGACTTATCTCTCAGTCGTTGGTAGTTTTCAAAACCTTCCGTTCTATTTTTTCCCTCAGTGTGAACAGCCTCTGCATACCAAATATCTCTGGATGCATACACGATTTCATTCTAAGACTTCAAACATCGTCAAAGAATGTCTAGTTCTTCTACTTGAGATTCTATGAAAGTCTGCCCCCCCCAGCGCCCCCCAAGCCTACACTTTAATACTTTAGGATCTTAGCTATTTCCCTAAATGAACATGAGAGTGGCTGTGATGTGTCAGGAACTACATGGCTCTCAGGGATTCGAAGGTGGAAGCTAGGATTGCCTGCATCCTTCAAGGACGTCCCCGTTTGCTCTTGTGTCAGAATAAATCTTACTAAAGAATGATAAAAGTTGCAGTGGGTAACATTAGGGTTTCAGAGCTTCTTAGTTGGTTTTCAGCTGGCAAAGGAAGGTTTAGGACAGGTGACTCCCCATAGAGTTGTCGAGGGAGAGCTAGGAAAGAAGAGGGGACGAGTTCCCAAGTGCACCGGTCTTCTTCCCTGTGTGACAGGTGGGTAAAGTGTGTAGTGAGTGATGCCCAAAGACAAAGTCATGTGAAAAAGAGAATTGCATGCCATTCTAAGGCTTTGTGCAGATAGAAGACTCCTGGTACTTGTCTTCATACTTTTTTTGCTCACTTTGTAGCTTTTGTGACTTTCCCCTGTATATTCAGCAAGCAAGTATTGACCATCCACTGCAAGATAGTACCTTGTAAGTGCCACACACAATGCCAGTTGCTGAGAAAATAGGTATGATTGATCTTGGATAAGATGCATACATGTGATATTAGAGGACATGCATACACATATGCACTCTCTCTCTCTCTCTCTCTCTCTCACACACACACACACACACACACACACAGAGAGAGAGAGAGAGAGAGAGAGAGAGAGAGAGAGAGAGAGAGAGAGAGAGAGAGAGAGAGAGAGAAAGCCTGAGAGAGAAGGGAGGTGGGGGGGGGAAGGAGAATTATCACCTTCATTGATGCGATAGCATAGAGCAATGGTTCTCAACATGTGGGTTATGACCCCTTTGGTGGTGGAGTATCAGATTATGATTCCTAACAGCAGCGAAATTACAATTATGAAGTAGCAATGAAATACTTCTATGGATGGGGGTCACCACAGCATGAGGAACTGTTTTAGAATGTTGCAGCATTAGGAAGGTTGAGAACCACTGGCATAGAGGAAATACATACAATGCTAAGTCCTCCGCATGAGCGAGGAGGAAAAAAATGTATAGGTAAGGCTTTGCTTTGAATCTGTTTGCTAATCTTGTGTATTCTAGCAAGCAGGACAGTAATAAAGATTACAGGTCTGGAGGACTGTGGTTCCTTACATAGAAGTGTCGGCCACCAAATTGCAAGCACTTTTCTTTTCTTCTCTGCAGCAAGTTAGTCAGCTTTTCAGGGGACATGAAGTTTCTCAAGCACCCTACCTCAGGAAGTTGTGTTCTAATGTTGTTATTCTGTTACCATGCTGACTGACGTAGCAGAGTGAAATCCCTCAGCTGTTAACATAGCTGTGCCCCTTTACTGCCTGTGATGCCAAGGGTGTCTGAACTTTGAACAAAGTGACTCAGAGTTAGGGAAGTGTTCCAAGAAGGAAGCTGGTGGGTTTGCACTTTGCTCAGAGTAACTCAGTGCATTCTTCACTGCATTTGACTAGAAGGTATGGAGTTCTAGTAAAGGTAAGATTTTCTTTCTGTACTGTTTATATCTAGATTCTAGAGTTGGGCACGATTGAATCAAATGTGTATTGTTTTTACTTGATATACTACTTTTATGTTAGGGAAAAATGTGATTGGTCTTTTAAATCAATTGAATATATATAAAATCAATCTCACATGCACAAAAAAATAAAAAAGTTGGCATGGTGGGTGCTGCTGATATATTTTGAATAGAAGAACTTAACAAAAATGAGAAATCTTAATGTTGGACAAGACTCAGAAGGAGGGGCTGAAGGATACTTGTTTAAAAACATATTTGAGGACTTTTGATTTCAGTAGGTTTATTATGTACTTATCGAGTTACAATATAGGGCTTTTTAGTTAACCTAAAGTGGCAAACTTCACCGCTGTGATAGCTGAAGATTGGGAAGAATGTGGCAATGATATTTTAGCAGAAGCATCGGTGATTTGACAAGTCCCTGAGAAATTTTTGCTACCCCAAGGGGAAGTCATTAAGTTGATTTTATTTTTAATGCGCAAGGAGTGATTTTAAAAATTAAGATTTAATTCGTGTTAGCACTTTATTGCTTGGGATTTTGTATAATAGAAAAAATAGCAGTAGATAATTTTGGGGTGTGTCACTGTAGTTTGAGGAAATGAAACCAAATCCTTTCATTTCCTTGAAACTGTCTGCTCAGAGCGCTGAGCTGGTGCTGGGTGCTACACTTTCATGTCAGTGCAAAGATTCAGCAGGTATGGAGATGCCAAGATTACTGTCTGAAGCAGCAGTCATTGGCATGAAAGCCTGATTCATCATTAGCTACTTGTGGTTTGGTTTCTTCTGGCCTTTAGCTGCCAACTTTGTAAAGGGAAGTAGACAGAAGTGCCCGTGTTTGCTGGGAAAAACAAAAGTCAATGAACTAGCTTAACGTGTTCAGCAAGGTGTCTGCTATATAAAGAGTTCCCAATAAATACTGATGATTACTAAGTATGTCTATTTTAGTATCTGAATGTAAAAGAGAAACAAAGAATGTCCTGTAGCATAGAACCAACCTTAAAAGTTTGGTGATTCTTAGTACTGTCTTGGAACAAGGTTCTGCCAGCTGTAAAACTTGCTCTTGGCCTGAGCTGTCTGTCTGTCTGTCTGTCTCATCTGTCTGTTTGTCTGTCTGTCATCTTATCTTATGTACTTACTTTATGTATTTACCTATGTAACTCTGTGTGTGTGTGTATGTGTGTGTGTGTGTGTGTGTGTGTGTGTGTGTGTGTGTGTGTATACGTGTATACCACAGCTTGCTTTGTGAAGGTCAAAGAACAACTTCTGGGAGTTGGTCTTTCCTTCTACCCCGTGTGTCCTAAGAATCTAACTCAGGTGATCAGGCTTGGCTGGCAACAGGCTCCTTTCTCTGCTAAGATATCTCACTGGCTCCATTTTCTTTTCTGATCATTTTTTTAAAGATTAACTGTATTTTAAATTATGTGTGTGTGTTTACAGGGGGATGGTTATGCCTACATGAGTGCAGGTGCCCTCAGAGGCCTCAAAAAGGTATTGGATTCTCTAGAGCTGGAGGTAGGGGCAGATGGGACTCATCTGACATGGGCGCTTGGAACAAAACTTGGGTCCTTGGCAAGAGCAGTGCATGCCCTTAACTGCTAATCCATCTCTCTAGACCAATTTCTGGGAATTCTAAGCATAGTTTTGGACGTATGTGTTTTCTTCTAGAGTTATACTTTTGCATTCTTTTTTTCCGAAGGTATCTCCCATTCAACTAAACATTTTCCCTTATATTTTTCTTCTGTGCAAGCTGAGATGGGCCACAGCTTCTCCAGAAACCCAGGGTTTCAAGTCTCCTTGTTTTCACATCCCTGTTTTCTTCTTTTTGATGGTTTGAGAGATTGCATTGTTCCTCCTTCTCTTTAGGGATTTTGAGGGTGACCTAGCATGGCTTCACTTTGTTCACTCTCTTGCAAACTTTTTCTATAAGAGTTCAGTCTCTCTCCTCATTAATTCAAGCAGCCTCAAGGCAAGTAAATTTTGCAGCTTCTTGCAACTGCACTATATTTTATTGCCTTTTGTGGTGATACCTTGTTTGTGATCTAACAAATAAAGCTTTACCTGAAGATTAGAGTACGGAGCTAAGCCACTAGTTAGCCATAGAGGCCAAGCAGTGGTGGCACACACCTTTAATCCCAGCACTCAGGAGGCAGAAGCAGATGGATCTCTGTGAGTTCAAGGCCTCCCTGGGCTACACAAGATTGATCCCATCTAAAAGAGAAACAGAACCAGGCAGTGGTGGCACACACTTTTGATCCCAGCACTTGGGATCTCACGCCTTTAATCCCAGCACTAGGGAGGTGGAGACAGGAAGTGATACGGCTGGGCAGAGAGAGAAATACAAGGCGGGAGGAGACAGGAGCTCACTCTCTTTCAGGCTGAGGAGTTGGTGAGGTAAGAGATGGTGGCTGTGGCTTGCTCTTTCGTCTCTCTGATCTTTCAGCATTTACCCCTATATCTGACTCTGGATTTTTATTATTAAGACCAATTATGATTCATGCTACAGCCTTTCTCTAAGTTTCCTACTTTAACCCTTCTTTGATTATTTCTCTCAACCTAACCTGTGTGACCCTTATTTTTGGGTAACCCACCACAGTGAATTCAGTAGTCACTATGTTACCTGCTCGTTATAAAAGGCCAAGCTAGTTTAATCCATGAGCAATCTCATTCAGAAGAACATTGAGTTGTGTCATGGGATGAGGAAACAAGACACCTACCAAACTGAGCTTTGATTTTTGCCTCAGTGATTATTAGACACGTCATCTCACACAAGATTATATACTTACTGAATTGAGGTGATTTTTCTAGTTGGGAGATAAATATTGATATGATGGTTTAGCAATCTGACCCTGTATGGTAACTCGAGATTGAAGGAGGAAATTGTTCAGTTCACTTTGTTTTCCTGGTTGAATATTGTTAATTATTTATCTGATAGCAGATGTGCAGGTATCAACCCCAGAGTAACTAGAAACCTGGAAATATTTCAGCATTCTGAATTCAGCCTCCCTCCCTCCCACTGGTTTCTGATAGAATGTTCACAGAGGCAGACACTTCATTAACTGTCTGACGTGTCCCCCAACTTTTTCCTTGACAATTTGACTTTGATTTGTTCAGGTCACTGGTGAGGAGTCCTGGGTTCTGACAACCAAAATGGCATTCATTGTCTTCGAGGGAATCGAGAAGCTCTTCTCAGTCATCTGTTTGTCTCGCCTTTGAATTCCAATCCTTTTTCAAGTTCTGCTCTGTGTCCTCATTTTAAGTCACAGTAATGTCCTTAGTGTTTTCTTGTCACACAGAATTTTCAAAGGTGGAGACTAGTTTTTTTCCCTTTCTTTCTTTCTTTCTTTCTTTCTTTCTTTCTTTCTTTCTTTCTTTCTTTCTTTCTTTCTTTCTTTCTTTCTTTCCCTTTTCTTTTCTTTCATTTTTTTCAAGATCTCACTAAAGATATTGTCCACCTGGGTCAATAAAGGCAGAGGAGGTAATGAACACACTTCATAAATAGTTCCTGTGGGTCTTGCTTTTTCTGTCTGGTGCTTGCTCCCTCCATGAAAGCAGCATGGAATAACAGTCAAAGAATCAGCAAGTCCCCCCGTTTTCCGGGTAGAAACCAAAGGTTCTTTCCCCATTTCTCCCAATGAAATATCTTCCTTTTTTCTTTCTTTGATGTTCAAATGCTTCATTACTGTTTGTCTTGACCATCACTATGCTGAATTGACTTTTACCAGAAGGTGGACTGATTTTGGGAAAAAAGGATTTGACTTGGTTTTCATTTCAAGGACTCTTTCTATTTTGTCCTTGTGTTGGCTGCTCCATTTGGTGGCTTTTTAACCTCAGGCTACACCATTTGTGCCCTCGGGATTAACCTCATTGATCTCATACACCATACATGAATACACCAGTCCAGCTCAACACTTCCACTGTTTCAACAATGGCTCCCAAAGGGATGTCTTCTGTGCTTTACAGGTTGTGTGTTCACGTTGGTTACCATTGAAATGATTATTCCCTTGGCTCTTCAGTCCTCTCTCACCTTACTGTTTTGTTAGGCTTGTATTTAGTCCTTGCATAGTTCTGTATGTATTCTGTCCATTACTTTCCAGTTATGCTATCCCTAATGCCTCATCCTTTTGTAGACTGTGGTTATCTGTTACATATTTGGTGTGATGTTTATTTTGCTCAGAAGAGTCATATTGGTTTGGTATAGTATACGTGTGGCAGACTCATGCTTGGTTGGTCTTGACACTGCATTTGAGAGCTTACAACTCACAATGATAGCTGTAACTGCTGTCACCTTATATCACAGGACTCTCTGAGGGCTTGCTGCCATATTATAGTCTCATGTTCTTAGCCTGAATTATTTGCCAGGGATGGACATTAAGCACTGTCTGGTTTTTGTTAGATAACATGACTGGTTATTTTTGTACTCACTAACAATCACATTCATATGTTTAGACCATTGTTGGGTTTTGGGGGTGTCTGTGGCAATTTTTCAGAACTTTGATTTGCCACAGTTTGAGGTATGGTAGTGTAAGCTCTACTTCAACAGTAGAGTCAACCCCATGGTTTATGCTCCCTCTTGTTTTAGGCTGTCCCACACTTTGGAAAGGAGAGAAAAAACAAATGTTTCTCTCCAAACTTATGTACTAGATTAGGTTCCTAGGGCCCCCACAAATGTGATGGCTTAAAATAATGAAAACGTTCTGAATCCCCAATATCTGAAATCTGGGGTTGAGGGACCACACACTCACAGGAGCATTCTTGCTTGCGGCTTCCTGGTTCTGGTGTGTCCTGAGACAGTGTGATTCCAGTGCCAACCTCCATCCTCCCACGATTCTTCTTACTGTGCATCTGTGTGTTCATTTCTGACTCTCAACGGGATTTAGGGCACAGCCCAACCCAGGATGATCTTCTCTCAGACCTTGTCTTCTCCCCATTCACAAAGTTCCTGCCTTCAGATATGGCCTTAAATGTCGCAGGATCCAACTCAACCCACTATCATGTGTTAGGAAGGACTTTCAAGACTAGTCAACAAATTGCGTGCATATTGAGTCTGGGTATTGGTTAAATCTCCTAAAGCCCTGCCCTGCAACTTTCTGTGGCTTGTGGATATGGTAAATTACTCTTTCAGTCTAGAGTGGTAGAGTCTGCTCTTCCCTGTCTCTGCCTGAGGGTGTGGATCATCATTCATGTTTCCTTGAACCCTGCCCACAGATTTGTTGGTTGTTTTTAATTTGTTTTATCTTAAATTATTTTTTTTATTTTTATTTGTGTGTATGTGTGCCTGACTTTTGTGTGTATCATGTGTCACCCTGCTTCTCCAGTCCCCGCCAGATTCTTGAGGTAGAATTTAGGGCCTTACTATGGTAGACAAGGACTATATTACCAGGGAACTCCTCAGCCCCAGTCATTTGTTCTTGATTATCCCAATGGGTTATTGTATTTGCTGCCCAACTAGGACTCATGTCTGTCTGATTCTATGTTCTTGACCTATAGTATCTCTACTCATTCCCTCTATAGGACTTCATTGAAGTTTTTGAAGACTTGGGCTTTATCATATTAAAATGTATTTTACTTATATAATGGGGTCAAGTTAGTTGTTTTTGCAAACTGTTAGTTTTTCTGTACATACTAAGATGGTTCATTTTCACTTCTAAGCTGTTCATTTATAAGCCTGTGCTCTCGCAGAGATGAACCTGAGGCAAGGATTAAAATATTGATATTTCATATAGACAGGAACAACCTGATACAGTGAGGAGATGGAAGCGAGGCAGGGTGGGTGGCTCTGGGAGGGGTGGGTTTCCGTATTGGCTGCTTCATGAACAATGGAAAGGAAACTTGGGAACTTTTGTGGCAGACAATTACATTCGCTCAGCATGATGGACATTTCTATAGCCTGAATAGAGAGCTGTGTCTCAAGGTAGTCCATGAGAATGAGGGATGAAGGAGAGAGATGGCATTCATCTGGCAGATCTATTGTTTCCTTTCCATAAAGATTTACCACACACCTGCTGGGAAGACAGTTCAGTAGTAAAAGTATTTGATGTACCAGCATGAGATCTTCTTGGAATCCAAGAACCCATTTAAAAGAAAGCCAGAGACAGTTGTAGCATCAATAATTCCAGTGATCTAATGGGAGACAGGAGACAGAGAGAGGAGAATGCCCAGAAGCTGGTAGACCAGTTAGCCTGGAATACAAAGTAGACAAATGGCAGAGAGTCCCTACCTGAATGGTGAAGAGAGACACCAATGTTCTCCTTTGCCTGCCATAGGCATGCTCAAATTCACACCAACTAATGCGTGCCATATACACAGGCACACGCACATTTAGCACGCAGAGGTAAACAAACCATCCTACACATCCAGACTTCATCATCTAGTCCCTGTGATGACAGCTCAGGATACCACGGCCGACCCAGGCCCTGCAGTAAAGTGTTTCATTTTACTCCAGATGTATGAGGAAGAGCCAGGCTCTGCAGGTGTGTGGCCAGCTGACTCAACTCTGAAGTGATGTTCAGAGAAAATGGCCTGGCATACTCAGTACAAATGATGAATAGGCTTCTCACAAGTGCAATAAAGTAAATAAACGAGTTAAAACAAAGCAATCTAAAGAGGCTCATGAGATTTGCATCCATGGCAGTAAATTACATTTATAAATCTTTCTGATACTTTGACCTTCCAAAGGAAAACACAACTTGGTTACTTTGGACAGCCATGAGAAGGGGGCTGGTCAGATGTCAGGCTGAAGAATAAGTGACCGGTAAACCACTTGTTGCTCTCTACATTTGTCACTGTATGCTGTATTTTTATTTTATTTATTTTAAAATTTTAATTCTGAGTTCTTAGTTTCAAATTTGAGGATAAGTAAAAGGACAAGAACATAATAAAGGTTTATTACTTTTCCCCAGGTTCCCCTAGGCTAACATCTAAGATTCGTGTTGCATTCTAAAAATTTAAGATTAACAATGGGACAATACTATTACTGTGCTATCAATTTTATTTGAATTTCATCACAATTGCTTTCATGTTCCAGGACCCAATCAGAATACCCCTATAGGCTTAGCAGATCAGTCTCTTAAATCTTCTCTGAACTGTAAGTTCTCAGTGGTGTTTTGTGTTCTGTGACCTTGACAGTTCGGGGGTTAGGTAAATTGTAGCTTTGACTGTTAGCTTTCTTGTGGCTAGATTGAGGCTGTGTGTTTGTAGCAGAATACCTATAGACGTGGTATACTTGCCATCATGTAAGATGTAGTACAGATGTGATATCCATAGTATGTATAACATAGTACATGATTGCATCATGACTTGTCATGGATAGTGTTCACCTGCTTGCTTGTGCATAGTAGTTTGTCAGGCTTTCCTACTTTATGTTATTATTATTATTATTGTTATTGTTATTATTATTATGATTTTGGTTTTTTGAGACAGGGTTTCTCTGTGTAGTTTTGGTGGCTGTTCTGGATCTCAGTCTATCGACCAGGCTGGCCTCGAACTCACAGAGACCTGCCTGGTTCTGGCTCTGCCTCCCGAGTGCTGGGGTTAAAGGTGTGCACCACCACCTCCCGGCTTGGCTTTCCTACTTTAAGTGATGATTTCTTCCCTTGAGTACTCCAGTCCTTAGGAGGGACCAAGTCCTGTCTATATTCAAGAAGAGAGGCATTGAACTTCACTTGTCATAAGGAATTTGTGTGCAGATGCATTCTCTGGAATTATAGAGTAAGAGAAGCAATTCATTCTACCATGTATTTGTGTCAGATTAATCCAATATTATAACTTATTTGGCTGATTAAAATTTCCAGCCTTGGCCATGAGGGACTCTGAGGTTGAGGCCTGTAACCTTTGGTCATTGCTTCTACTTCTCAAAAACTTAACACGTCTTTCTTGCCTTTCTTTGTAGCTCACCAAATGTGGCTTCCCACACTAAATGCATCTACCTCAGCCAGAGAAAGCATATTTCCTAGAGAAAGTCTAGCTAAGCTAGAAGGAAATATTTTATCCCTGGTTTTGATATTTATAAGAAAAAATAAACCTTACACTGGGAAAAAGCAGTTATATAGTTTATAAATTGCCTTCAGGAGTGAAATACCTTAAAAATGCAAAATTCATCAGAAGATTCTGTTAACACGCTTGTGTTATTTTCATCAATCATATTCTGTTGACATTAATGATATATTGTTCTAACTACAAAAATCAGCTGGCTTAATTGTTGATTTTTAAAAATTTCTTGGCAAGTCAGAGTAATTCATTTGGATTTTCAAGGGAAATTTTTTGCAGTATAATGATCTGAATTCTGATTCTCAAAAGTTGTTAATCACTGAAAATGAACTGCATCCTACATGCATATTGGCAGTGAGGATGAATTTGCTTGTTTGTTATGATTGTGGATTTGATTTCTCATCTCAGCAAATATAGAACTGGATGCCCTTATGGTGCATCTCAAGATTGATTTGACAGTTTGAGAGGCCATTTAGAATGAGGGTTTAGGGAAGATGTAAGTACTTGATATTACATTTCACTCTATGTCATTTTCTCAAGTGTATAAATTCCTTGAGATCTGAAACTTTTTAAATGCAACATTTAGCGGGAGTATTCAGTCATCACTGCCAGCACAAATGAAGTTACAGTCACTGTGTGCTAACATACCTATGTAAAAATACTATTTATTGCATAAGCTTTTACTTGTCACCCAAATGCACTCGAGGTTTGGTAGAAGGTTATAACTTACACACTTTTCAAGTTGTGTTAAGGCAATACAGAATCAAGAATGCTGACAGAATTCAATTGCTTTCCTTCACGTTACCAAGCAGAAACGGGGTAATATCTTCGTACAGTACTTGTAGTCTTGAGATATTATTCCACTTATAGCAAATCCATTGTGGCTTCTCCTTCCAGCTCTGTAACTCACAAGTGGTGGAGAGCAACACCTGGGGGGGGGGCTTGCTTTTCTCTCTTTCCTAATAAGCCTCTGATCACTTAGTTAAGTCTCTTGGGGTGGTCTTTGTCTCCACTGTCTCTTGGGTAATTCAAGTACTGTTCTGGTGTGAAAAATAATAATTAAAGACATATGTAAATGTGTCAGCTAAATGTGGACCTATGCTTAATTATGCTATTCCGTGCCTGGTGAAATGTTGGAAGTGATGACGAGGATTGTGGAAATGTCAAGCAACATCAGACATTAAGTATAACTTACTTAGATATGTGCGGGAGGTAATAGGAATTCAGGTGAAGGAAGTAGCCTGTGAAGTCAGCCTGTGTCAAAATTACGAAAGGAATGGGGGATCCTCGGGTTGTTGCTGTTTTCTGGCCTGACCCTATAGATTGCTGGCTGTGTCATCTGGCTGATGTCAACATGAGCAGAAACCCCTATCATGTCCTCCCCATACCTCCCCCATCCTTGGTGCCACTTTCAAAAGCTCTATCTCTTTCTTATTTCTTTGCTTGTTCTAATTTGGGGCTGGGAATGGGCATCAGCAGGAGTGTAGTTTTCAAGATTGGTCTTTTGCACAGTTTGGGAGCTAGGATCTGAGCCAGAGAAACAACACATGGTACATAGAATTTGATTGCAATAAGTGGGACGTGACATAAATGTGATTATTTCTATTTTAATCTAAAGAGATATATATGTCCCCAACTGGTTAATTCTATAGAACAGCAGAAAAAGTGGATGGCACCCAGAGCTGGGTGAGCATACGGCTTGTTTAGTGTGAACAGAAGCATACACATGTAACAGAGGAGTGGGGTTAGTAGCACCGATTGGCTCTTGTTCCTTCTGTCTCCCCTACTCTGCTGTCAATCACAGAGAGCCACATTTTCCAGGCTCCCTTTCTCTATGACATCTGTATGGATTCAGCCAATGGGAGGCACAGGCAGACAACCAGAAGCCCAGAGGGGAGTGGAGAAGCCTGATCTTTCTCCCCAGTTTTACTTGTTGAGGTGTCCCAGCAGGGGCTGCCTTTCTTCTGTATCTCCTTGGTGCTTTCACAGCCCAAAGGAAGCTCTCACTGTCACTACCAACTTCTTCGACTGCCCGTCCAGGCCCATAGCAGCTTCTCATTACAGATAATGACTGGGCGGGCTTACTCACTCCTTTATGAAAAAAACATAAAATAAAATATAAAACAAACAAAGCACACCCACGGCTGTTGCTGTTTCCTGGCCTGACCCTCTTGTTATTCACTCGGTCATCAGTCATCCCTGCCATGTCCTACACAAATCTGCTCAGTGTAACCGAACTCTGTTTGGTACTAATGGCTCACGGTGTGCCTACCCTTGCTCTGAACTGCCTGGGAAGCTATGCTATCTGACCAGGGGTTATCCTTAACCAACAACTGATATATTTGGAGATGCAAACATCCTCTTACGTCTTGGAGAAAAGCAAGGCTGTGGTGTAATCTAGCTTTCAGTGCTTCCCAGGCTATAAGTCAAAGACCATAGTTTAGCCAAGCCTAGGGTGCTGGGCTTCTAACCTTTCTCTGTATTACTTCCTCATTTCTTTATGTCTGACTCTTGAAAGTTCATTCTTCTCAGTGATCCTGCTGTGTTGATACCCATTTCTGCCTCTGCTTCTAGGAACTGGGAGTTTACAGTGGTAATAGAGAAACTCTGTTAATCAGAGAAGTCACATCAGTGGAGTTTAGGAGCATCATTTCCCAACAGTTCCAACTTTGACAAGGAAGGTAATAGCAGCAGAACATCCAGAGGAATGAACAGTTGGTGGAATTTTTGACATTTTAAAATTGAAGAGAAAAAGAGGCTAGCCATGATGTTTAACATTGATACAAAGTATAAGAAATGCCTGTGGGATTATTAGTGGTGTGTACTTCTGGGGGTTTCTGTGAGTCTGTCCCAGATGATCAGATCATGCAGGTTCTCACACAGTGAAGTTGGGTCCGTTGATGGATTCATCTCATAATGACGGACTAGGAAGCTGTGAAAAGTAAATCCCCGGGATCCAACCCTGGCCCTGGCTTCTTCATATAGTCTCCCTTTTTCTCTGTCCCTGCTTGTCAAGGCAAAGCTTACCCGTCACACGTTCCTGACACCATAATGCTCTAAAATTAGATAATTAGACAAAATACCCTGAAACTCTGAGCCAAGGTAAACAGTGTTTCCTTTAGGTTCTGAAAGTGTTGGGTCCCAGGGATGAGAAAGATAATATACTTACCCAAATGAAGAAGGTGCATCAAGGCTAGATTTTACGGTAGAGCAATGATCTTGTGCCTTTGAGTGAGGAATTTTCAGTAGTGCAAATGCCTGGGTGGCAATTGTAAATCAAGTCTGATGCAAGACTCGAGATGCAAACTCGAAGGTAATTATATGAAGCCAGGAATTCTAAGAGTTGAATCATACGTCTCCTTTTTTGGAAAAAGGCTAGCATGTGTAGTCTTGCGGAGATGCAAATAGGACCGTGCAATTTAGTGGGAGTAAAGCCAGGAATAGCAGACGCAGCTAAACAGAGTGGCGCCATTTGTAAAGTCACCACCAATGACTGTGTGCAACTAGGGGGATTTTTTTTGAGGTAGTGTTTTTGAGGGACCATTTACCAGGAGGGGGGATGGGAAGCACTCACCTATTCTGCCCTCCCCTACCCACACCCACAGCATTTCCATAGACATAACCTTCTCCATGATTCTGGGATGTGGGTGATGTCCTGGGGAGAGAGAGAGGAGAGAATTACTGTGATTCTCCCTCTCCCTGCTTCTGAACACTCTAGGTCAAGGCTTGCCCTTGGGCAAAGTAGTCAGTTGGCTAGAGTTTTCCCCAGAACTGGTTACTACAGTGTGGCTGAAGGAAGAAGTGGACAGGTAAAGTCTTGCACAAGAGTTGACCATTGAGTATACATACGTTCGGGGTCCAAGGTGTTCAATGCACTTGAGTGTAGTCTGTCTTCATGTGCAGGGGTTAGGGAAAACAACTGACTTAATGCAGAATCAGGTCTGACTGTATACAGAAATTAAGCTCTGAAACCTTTAACACTGGTTTTAGTCTATTGGTGTGGGTTGAAGCAGAGTGCTTAGGGATTCGCTTCTCATCACATCTCCTTGTGTGGTTATGATGGCTTTCCTTCAGCCCCCACTAGCTCCTCCCTTATTTGTAATTCAGTTATTTCTGAGAGAGGGTGGTTGGTTAACAAGGCTCACTCTTCACTCTCTCTTCTGAGTGCCATTGTTCCCAGCCTAAGTCTAGACACACCTTGGTTCTGATGGATTTCTCCGGGTCAGCACAGGTTAGGTTTTACCTTTGTGCCCATAATACTAACAAATTGGCAATGTAACTCATACTAACAACTATGCCTGTAAAAATATCCAATGCTGAGAGAGGTGTTAACGGAGGAAAGAAGCGAAAGAGGCCACGAGTAGCCGTCAACCGAATTCTGTGTTCCATTGATTCTACTTCTGTTACCTGGAGTGAAGCACATCCATGGCCCTATGTTGTCCTCTAAGAAACAAAAGGGTCTTCTATCCCATCTTGAGGTGCCCCTTCTTACCATTTCAAACATTCACGTACTAGAAGGTTGGTCGTCTGTCCCCACCCCAGCTCCCCCAGTACAGGGATATTGCAAGGTGATGGGGCTTTCAGAGGTGATCTGCAGTTGAAGGTGATTGGGTCATGACATCTTTGAAGGTGTAGTTCAGTGCCGCTCTCCTGGGGTTGGTTAAATCTGGCGTGAGTGCATTCATCCTGGTGGCGCAAAAGAGTAGGCTGACTAAGAGCAAGACTGACTTCTCCTGTTTTTGACTGTGCCTTTGGGTGTTTGGTTTTTGTTTTTTCTGTTGCCGTGATAAAACACCATGACCAAAAGGAACTTATAGAAGAGAGAATATATTTTGGCTTATAGTTTCAGAGGCTGAGTCCATGAGGGTAGAGGACACATGACAGGAGGTGGGCAGAGTAAGAATCGTAAGGCTACTGGTCACAGTCACCCCTCTAAATCTGGATATCACTGCATATATAACAGCTTACAGATTATGGTATTGGCAGTCATCTAGTAAATTCTGAAGCTAAAAGTCAGAGCCAGCTCTGACCCTACAACCCCTGCTTCTGACCTGGCAACAATGCTCAGGTATTCTCACTATCTAATAAGACTGACGAGGTATCCTCACCAGCTAACAAGACTGACGAGGTATCCTCACCAGCTAACAAGACTGACGAGGTATCCTCACCAGCTAACAAGACTGATGAGGTATCCTCACCAGCTAACAAGACTGATGAGGTATCCTCACCAGCTAAAAAGACTGATGGGGTATCCCCACTAGCTAACAAGACCGGCACTCAAAGATGGGGTTATTTTTCCTCAACTCATCCGAATACAAAAGCTGTTGTGCCAACCAAGTGAGATGCCAGGCTCGGTGCCAGAGCTTCTTTTCGGCTCTTCAGGAGAGCAAATGCCTTTGTTTTCCCAGATGGGCTGAAAACAGTGCGTTTGTGTGCACATTAAGCCTTTTTCTTAGAAGCTCTTGCCCTGTGGAATCAGATTAAATTCAAGGTAGCTCATCAAGTGTGTGCCAGGGGTGTGTTTCCTGCCCTCAGAAGAGCCTCCAGCTCAGAACTGAGTACTGGCTGCTTCATAAAAGTGGTGTGCATACTGATTGGGTGTGCTCTGAGCCTTTGGAGACAAGGGCATTGGCAACAGGAAAATACTCGAAGATGATAACAGAAATGGTCCCCTGCTACCCAGAATGCTTAAGCATGTGCCCAAGGACCAATGTTAATTTCGCTTGGAGCTATTAACCTCTCCTTTGCCGCTGGGCCCTTCAGTTGGTCCTCTCCGCTGAGGAGGGTGCCCAGCCTGGACTGTGTAGCCCTGGGCAGGTCTCTTAACTCCCCCGCACCTTGTTT
Source organism: Peromyscus maniculatus bairdii (assembly GCF_049852395.1). Lineage (NCBI taxonomy): Eukaryota > Metazoa > Chordata > Mammalia > Rodentia > Cricetidae > Peromyscus > Peromyscus maniculatus. Next base: position 40,316,715 of record NC_134863.1, on the reverse strand, counting down.
AACATGCATGTGAGAGGGCGATGCTGGCGAGGATTCTGAGAGGTTTTGTATCTGCTAGTGGGATTCTGGCGTGTTTGGACAGGTGAGCTATTAGACAAAATTCAGATGATTTATCTGATGGTGGGAACTTTCCCCTTTGAGCTTTCCTCTAGATAACAAAGCAATATCAGATACTACCAGCGATATGTCTTGGAGGAGGAATTAAGGCAAATAGGGATTATCAGTCTCTGTGTGTTTGGAGTTAAGTCTTCTTTGTTAGAAAATGACGTGGAATTTGAGGCTTAATTGAGATTTGGTCTAGTTTTAAGTGTTATTTACAAAGCTTGAGAGAGCCAGTCTGATGCTTTGAGAATGCTAATGGCAGATCTGCACAGGTTCAGGAAGCAACAGTCTTGTGCTTTATCAACATTTGTGAGAAATAGTTTGGCTGGCAGCTGGATTTCTTGGTATTTTGAAAGGGCAGGTGATATGCATAAATAGATTTGGTGGCTTTCTTAAGGTTGTTTGTTTTTTAACTGGAATGCTATACCCATGTTTTCCTTCCTCCTGATTTCAAATGTCTACTGATGCTCAGAAGCCTTGTCTGTTTGTGTGGTTTGCATGGGTTGATGTTTATTTGAATAATCTGAGGCAGCAGAAAAGGAATACGTTTAATCATCTAACCTTTACAATGAGGAACATTTGAAATGTCAGCATTTTATTTCCGGAACAGGTGAGCTATTACATTATTAGGCTCTTATTTATTTACATACCACATCTTTTGGGAAAAGGATTTGAAACAACTTTGAACTGCTTCTAATAAAGGATAAAAAAATAATCAGGGCAAAAGAGATGAAAGAGTAAACAAAGTAAGGAAGTCAACATAGTCTATGTGATGGACCTAAGGGCATGGAAACAGGACCAAGGCAGAAATAATTTGTATAATCTTTACTATTCAAAAGAAGAGAATACATTCTTCTGGTTCAAAAGTCCCAGCAAACATGGTATTAGGAATGTTGGTTACATTCATTCAGCAGACACTTAAATACACATTAATTAGCCCTGTCCTGTGTCAGGTGCCTTGGAAAACATTGATGCAGGTAAGAATGCCCTTCTCATGAAGTTCATAGTAGCAGACATGGTAAGTCCTGCACCTGCTGACACATGACCAATTGCACTTTGTTTTCATAGAATTTATGGAAAGAGTAACAGTTCTGAATGCTCCCCTGACTCTCTAGTCAGACACCCGAGAAACAGCAGACATCAACCAGGTTAAGGAAAGCAGGAGAAGCAGCAATATGGACTGGAAACTCTGCACTGAACCAGTGTACCTGTAGACAGACCAGAGAGGGCCTGCCAAGGCTGGCACTGACAGCTGGGGCAGGTCACCCATGCCCCAGTACTCTGATTCAGCTTTATCAAAGTTAACATGTCAGTGTATACAGACTTTTTATTTCCTGAAAAGAAAAACTTATTTTCTTTTGAATTTACTGTGCTTAGTAATTTATATAGTTTAAGTCTTATATTGTTTTTTAACTAAAATTTAATAACCTTGGTCAATTCCTCCAAACTTTTTTTTTTTTTAAGTTTAATGTGTCTAGGGAACTTTGGTCTACTAAGCCTTCCATAAATCTGGCTGGAGAGACATGAAGTTAGTACAAACTGAAGGTTGAAGCCTGGTCTAAAGACAGCATTTCCTCCTTTGACTAAGGCAGGGTTTTCAAAACACATAAGTCACAGTTTCCCTGAACAATTATTTTGAGTTGAACACCATGCTCATTCACTGGGCTTGTGGGGTGAGTAGAAATTGAATCCAGCCCTGTTTCCTGTTCCAATACCACGTGCCTGGATAGGGATGGAAGCAATCCCAGAAGAAAGGGAACCTTTGCTTCTTTATAGGAAGATACTGGCTGGTTGTAGAACATACACTTAAAGTAGTCTAATGTAAGGAAGGATCAAATGTAACAATTCCATAAGAGTCTAGATGCAGACTACAAATAGGACGTCTGTGACATTTATTTAGTGAGATATTAGTTTAATGAATAGGCCTGTTTGTGGTTGACTTTTAGTAGGGGTCTACATTGCCAGCTATTGCTGATTTATGTTGCATCTATACACTTCAGAAATTAAGTTGGCAAGAGGAAGAGTGAATTCAGTGGGGGAGGGAACATCTTGATATCCCAGCCATCGGATAGGCACTTCATTATTTTACATAAGTTAAGAGATTTACCTATAGAATTCTGTAAGAGAAATAGCTTTGGGGGCAGAAAGATTGTTTCTAAAAGAAATTGGAAACTTTGGACTGGAGAGATGGTTCAGTAGTCAACACTGATTGCTCTTCAAGCCTGATGATGATCTGAGTTCGATTCCCAGAATCCAGGAACCCATGATAGAAGGACAGAACTTAGTCCTAAAAGTTCTCCTCTCCCTCCATGTGCATGCTGTGACATGTGTGTGCCCACTTACACACAAGCACATGTACACACATAATTAATAATGATGATGATGATGATGATTATGGTGAAATTATAAAATTTTACCATAACTAATCTTGAATGCAGCCTTTATCGGACAACATTTTTTTCTTCATCCTCATTATAAAGTAGAAATGATCCTGGTCAAAGGGTGTTTGAGGGAGGATCTAGACGGCCCCATGAATGACCATGGAAAAGATCCTAGCTGAACCTTCTGCTATGTCTTGCAAGAGCCTCCTAAACATGCCTACCAAGATAAATGAACCACAAAACAGGTCCAAGGGTTGCAGGGTAGATTGACCTGCTCTGGAAAATTCTTTCATAATTGACCAATTATGTTGGAAACTGAGCTGAAAACAAATACTTTACTTAGCTAATGTTCACTCTAATTCCTGGAAACAAGCAATTACCTAAATCATTTCTCTTCCCCCCTACAATATCTTTTCCTTTATATTATGTCAGTTTGTGCTTACTGGAGAAAATCAGAAGGTACAAACAAAAAAGGGGGGGGCAGAAACTTTAGAAAACAGACAAAATCAAGCCATAATCCTATTATGTAAAGAAACAATAGTGACTTCTTATTCTGGCTGGCACTTACTTCCCACCCACATGTACACTGTAGCTGCATACATTTTAAGAACCATGCAAGCTGTGCTGGTCCTTGCCCTCACAGTGGGCCCCATCTTGAGGTGTGTGAGAAGTTTAGTGCATGTCTCAAGGCCTCTGGAATTTAGACTCCTGTTTGCCTTTATCAATATTGGCTTTCTTGCCTCACTTCTTCCATCTTGCAGCTATTTCCTTATCTCCCCTTCAGCAAACATCTGTTTGTCGTAGACACAAAGTATTCATAAGGTCTTTAAAGTCATCTGGCCACTGACTGTCTGTTGTACCTTAAGAGTATTGGCTAGTTTTATTTCAATTTTATACAAGCTAGAGTCATCAAAAAGGAGGGAGCCTCAACTAAGAAAATACCTCCGTAAGATCCGGTTACAGGGCATTTTCTTAATTAGTGATTGATGGGGGAGGGCTCAGCATATTGTGGGTGGAACCATCCCTGGGCTGGTGGTTCTGTGTTCTATAAGAAAACAGATTGAGCAAGGCATGAGGAGCAAGTCAGTAAGCAGCACCCCTCCATGGCCTTTGCATCAGCTCCAGCCTCCTGGTTCCTGCCCTGTTTGAGTTCCTGTCCTGACTTCCTTTGATGATGAACTGTGATGTGGAAGTATAAGCCGAATAAACCCTTTCCTCCCCAAGTTGCTTTGGTCATGGTGTTCCATTACAGCAACAGTAACCTAAATCAAGACACTAGGCTTTTTCTCAGTACTTTCCCTCTTTTTGACCTCCCAATCCCCAGATTTCTTTTTATTTCTTACTCCCAGTGCCTTAGGAAATTGCATTAATAAAACGTGGAGGAGAGTTAGAATCCAAAGCCCCAGGTGGGAAGGAAGGGAGTCTCAAATGACAGTGTCAGCCAGTAAAGCATTTCTTTTTAAAATTTTTACTCAACTCTAGCAACATATTTGATTTTTAAAAAGTGGCTACCATGTTATGTTCCTTGAAACCAGCCTGTTCAACTGTTTTACTGAGAACAGAGTTCATCAAATGTGGCCATTGTATAACCAGCTCATTATCACGACACTTAAATTTTCAATTGTGTGTGTATGTATGTGTCCATGTATGGGCATGTGCACGTGACTTTGTGGTGGGATCCATGTAACTTCTTGAAGGAACAATGCCTTCAAGAAGAGCATGAGTCTCTTTCCTTGTGTCAAGACCCCTGGAGACTCTGACCTACTTAGCATTGAACTACGGGCAGTTCGCTGCATGATTCTGGGCATAACCCCGGGAACATGTGTGCTTTGTGCTCTCTTTGCTTTTGTTATGTTAGCCATACTGATGGCCTGAACAAGTCACAGTAGGTCACGAAGCTTAATATTACATATGATTTTAACCATAGTGATTGATACAATGAAGAATGATTTTAGCCATAAGAGCTTTAAAGAAATGCTATTAATTAGATGCATCAAGAGTTAATGGGAACATTCAAGGAACAGGGAAAGAAGCAGAATCACAGAAATCCACTGTTCCCTCATTTCTAATAACTGTGCCAATGCCCCCAAGAAATCAAGGGAGTTAGACATAAGGACAAGGGATAAACAGTGCCAACTATTAAGAGTAAGTTTCTAAGTTAAGTTGCCTATAGAATAAATGGAAAAACCTGGTATGTCCCCAGAGGGGATAGAGCAGTATAAAGTGTAGGATGGGTTCATCTAGCTCTGGCTCATAAGTTGATCTTGTAAACCCAGATGCTACCAGAAGACAGAGTTATAAATATGCTGTAACCACATGTGCCGCCAATGGGACACACTGTTCTACCTGTAGGTGTGCCTAGTTAGAAAAGTTCCTTTGTAGCTTGCAAGACTGCTTCTGCTTCTGATGGTAGAGATATAGGTCAAAGGTTAATGGGTACTCGTGGGAGAGTTGGGAGGTGGAAGGAGAAAGAGACAGGACACAAGCATATTGTAACCGGTTTTTTGTTTTTTGGTTTTTTAGAAACTTATGAGGTATAAACTGGTTGTACAAACTGTTCATGCAAACCATTGAAACCGTATAAGATAGCTCAAGCTATTTGAGGCTGCTTGCTCGCAAGGCAATAGGCAGTCACAATCCCTTCTTAGTACCAACGCCACGCAGCTGTCCCGGGGCCTCGAACCCATCTGCAGCAAGGCCTCCAGCACCTGTACATGCCTGCAGATGCCTAAAGAGGGTGTCAGATGCCCTGGAGCTGGTGTTCCAGGTGGATACTGGAAACTGAACTTGGGTCCTCTGCAAGAGCAATAAGTACTCCTTACCACTGAGCCATCTCTCCAGCTCCAGATTACATTTTATAGTTAACTATAGGCATCAATTTCTTTTTCAAGTGTGTGTGTGTGTGTGTGTGTGTGTGTGTGTGTTGGATGTTTAGAGACTGTGAGTAAGGACACTCACAATCTCTCTTCTAAGTGGAGTGTTTCAGCCTGCCTTTTGCCTCAGCCTGCCTTATGGCAGCCTTGATAATACTCAGATCCTCTGCTAGGGCAAACGTCAATGCCTGGCAGTGCCAGTTTTTAAGCTTCTGGACCCATTGCCTCATGGCACTTTCTCATGGCTTCTCGGAGTCAGTTGCTGATCATGGTTAGGAGTAGTAACACATGCCTTTAGCTGTAAGATATGATCCCTCCATGGGAACTCATTTATGGCTAATCTCAACTAATACCCTATTCAAAAATCTCCAAGGAGAGCATTCAAGAGGGCACTGAGACATATGTGGAGGCCTAAGTAATTTATTAGAAGAGCTGTTAATGCTGTGGATAGACAGATGAACAGAAGACAGCATAACGGGGGGTCTGAGGAGAGTTAGGGCTCCAGAACCGGAGGCAGACAGTGGAGTGGGGCTCTGAGGAATCAGGACCCACATGGCTCTTACACGTTCCTGGCGATGAGGGTGGATTCACAGCACAAACCTCTAGGCTGGCTCTTGGCTTCCCTTTCAGGAGGCAGAGAAGGGCTGCCAAGCAGGAGATGTGTCCACCGATATTCTCTTTCACTTCCCTAGGTGAGAGATCTGGCAGCTGGAAGTCTGTTAGCCAGGGACTCACAGCCGGTCTCAGTAGGGTGCCTGTCAGCATGTGTCAGGGAAAGGCTGCAGAAAGTATGGTTTTAGGCTGGGCTCCCTATAAACTGGACTTTGACTGGACATTCTGATGCTTAGGAGTCTGGAGTGAGACCTCACCACGAGTCTCGCTGAAACGTCTTTGGAACTTCGCTGATATCTGGGAACTTTCTTCCCTGTCCTTCGTCACAGGTTCATCCTCTTTCCCCAATATATCTGCTGCATTGGTCCATCCTCTTCTTAGGAGGAGCCAAGCAGCTCACACATCCAGTAAGTGGCTATGAAAATTACAAAATCTAGTCATAGGAACTCTGTGTCTACCAGCTCGCTGATCTCATAGGTGCTAGGTGTTCTTGGGGGAGAAGATCCCTAGAGGCAAATACTGAAATATGCTAATCCAGAGTCACCGGCTTCTATTCAGTTCCCACGTGGGAACAGATGTGTTTGTTCATTCACAGGTGAAAACGTATTTTGAGCATCTCTTATGGTAGTTAACAAGTCCTTCAACACTGATAGAATTAATCATCATTAAAGCACTTGTATCAGCAGCTTCTACAGTACAGTCTTGGGATGCGTGTTCTTCACAGTTGTTCAGTTATTGCTCACTCATCCTCAGGGAGCAGACTAAAAGCAGCGCATGCCCTCATCCCATGGTCTGTGCTTAAGTATTTCATTGTGTAGTATACTGTGAACTTTATTTATGGCAGTGGACCTCATATCTGATTGTAAACTGGTCAGTTACAAGAGCATCAAATTGGAAAGACAACATACTTTGGTTCCTATTTTTTTAACCTGTCAATTTCTGATTTATCAAAGTCTATATGGTTTATACACTTGACTTCTTATCAATATTCTCTACAAGAGGAATTAATCTGTTGCCACACCATACAGGGAGTTCTAATTTGTACACTAGGCCACGCTACATGTGCAGGCTTGGTCTTTCCTCCTTATCCTCTACAGATGAAGTTATGTGTAAAATGTAAGTGCGCAATCCAAAAGGCAGTAGACGACTTTTGAATCCTCCATAAAGGTCATGTTCTAGAGTTTAGAATCTTCCTGAGTTTGCCTCTCTCATTATTTCTCCTGAGGCCTGTCCTTCCAACAGGCCAGTGGCCACTATTCTCTCCGAGTCCATCTTCTCCCAGGAAGTTGGGAGAATCTTCTAGACTCATCTAGAATTTAGAATGTCTCCTTGAGTTTCTCCGTGGTTTCTTGGCATTTTCATAAGGTAGGTCTCTACATATAATATCAATAAATAATATCTACATTTTAAAAAACCAAAGTTTACAGTTCAGTTTTGTGAAGAGACTGTGGTTCAGATGAGGGATTCTGGGGCAAGATAACGTTAGTGGTGTCTGGAGCTAGATGTCTGTGTCATGTGAGTTTATTTATTTATTTTTTATTTTATTTTATTTTATTTTATTTTGTTTTTTCGAGACAGGGTTTCTCTGTGTAGCTTTGCGCCTTTCCTGGAACTCACTTGGTAGCCCAGGCTGGCCTCGAACTCACAAAGATCTGCCTGTCTCTGCCTCCCAAGTGCTGGGATTAAAGGCGTGCGCCACCAACGCCCGGCTAGTCATGTGAGTTTATAAAAGCCACAGAGTACTTTGGGAAGGTCCCGAGTTCAGTTCTAGGGAATTTGAGCCTAACTATCAATGATGAATTTGGGAAAAAAATGACTACAAACCAAGTAGTAAGTAGAGAGCAGTAGGACTGTCCTGTGTTTCTTGTGTCTAAGCGCCCAGTGGCCATGTACTAAGTCAGAGCGGAGAACTTCGCCTGGAGTAGATAAATCTCCTGTACAGCAAGCAGACTTATTGGAAATGACAACAGGAGATTTTTAACCTGTTTTCAAGATCACCAGCTTCCTGTGTGGGCCTGGCTGTCCAGAGCTTTCTCTCAGGTGTTTGAAAAAGTGGTCCCATCACCAGGTGGTGCGTCTGTCTAGACTCACCCTGCTCCATTCTGGGCTGGCTGCCAGCTCACACTTGAGGATGTCTGCACTGTATCCTGGAGTTCATTCACTCCTGAATTGCGGAGAGCTCTCTTTCCCATGCCACTCCTCTCTTGTTTTTACATGCATTTTGGTGGAGCGTTCCCTCTCCCAAGCTTCTTATCAAGGGAAGATTGGTTATTTTTCGGAGACGGTGTAAGTCTGGCAATGTCATTCTGCCTTCATACGCTTTGAGTTGGATGTAATTCTAGTTTAGAGGTAATGTTCTATTGGAATCCCCCATGGCATAGGATTTTCTTTTTTTCTTTTTCTTTTTCTCTTTCTTTCTTTCTTTCTTTCTTTCTTTCTTTCTTTCTTTCTTTCTTTCTTTCTTTCTTTCTTTCTTTCTCTCTCTCTCTCTCTCTCTCTCTCTTTCTTTCTTTCTTTCTTTTTTTTTACAGAGGTAATAGCCAAAGAGATGACAGAATTAGTGAAGAGCCACGACTACCTTATCATACCACCTCTTCACTGTCGCTTCCCCAGAGAGAGCGTCTTCCTGTGTAACCTGTGTTTTTATTGCCTTTCTGTTCTACTTTCTCATTGGCTCTAAGGCCAGCCATATGACTTCCTTGTCACTGCCTGTCTATACAGACCTCCAGGTTTCTATGGTTGGTACTGGGATTAGAGGCTCGTGTCACCACACTTGGCTGTTAAGAATTTCAGAAAAGAAACTCACTAAAGAGGTGTAAGTGTATAAATTTGAAAGACATTATAAGATAGTTCTGTTAGTAATATAAATTAGGATAGAAAGTAAATCAGGTACATTTTGGACTTACCAAAATAGGATAAATAATGGAATATTTTCTCTGAGTTTGTCAAATGCAAATTGACTAGATATTGTTGAGGTATTTATTGCTTGTATATATTATATATAGTTATTGTACTTGTTGCATATAGTTTTTCTTATATTAGTTATAGCTTTTTTTCTTTTTTATTAGAATAAAAGGGGGAAATGTGGTGATATTTTAATTGTGCTGAAATGTGATTTTATTTGTGTGTTAATAAATAAAGTTTGCCTGGAGATCAGAGGTCACATAGCGAGGTCACATAGTGAGCGATAAGCAGAAGTCCAGCAGTTGGTAACACATTAAATCCAATCACATGTCAGTCAGAGTCTCTGTGTGGTCAAGAATTTTCTTTTTGCTCGAAAGTCATGCTGTTGTGAAGTTGAAAGCCATTGTGACCCATGATATTTTTCTTCTTGGGTGTCGACAGAGGTGTTTTTTCCCCCTTATGTTCTGAAATTTCAGAATGAAGACTCTTGAGTTTTTCCATCTACCACGTCTGTTCAGTAAGGTTTTTCTGCCTTTGTATTTCAGTAATAGAGACTTATCTCATATGTTCTGGAAATTTTGTATCATATTTTTTCTTGGCTTTCTGTTCTCTTTCTCGTCTTTCTGCCCATCCCTAGGCTTTTCTAAAGCTGCCATCAGATTTTTCTTTTTCTCCTGTTTTGTGCCTCTGTGTCTTTTTACTCTACTATCAAGCACCCCTCCTCCGCTTTATCTTTGGTTTCTGGTGACTTTACCTCTGCCCTTGTTTCTCATCTCCAAACATATGGTCTGCTAATTTTTATGGCATTTCACTCCTCTTTTATGGATGCAGCATTTTCTTATCTCTCTGGGAATAATAAGACAGTTTTATCTTAGGTAGTTACTGTATTTGCTGATTTCTTAACCTACATATTTATTTAATATGTAGGATACCTTTTTGTGGAAGATGCTGTTGTGTTTTAATTTCTATTTTCTATGACAGCTTCCCTCCTGGTACCTGGAAGTCACTGAATGACTCCTTAATATTGAGAATGGGAGGCCCGGAGAAGGCTAGAGAGCCTGCACTTTGGACCATGCTTATCATCTAGGTTTGTTGCAGGACTGTTCTGGCAGGGGAGCGAAAAGGGCCTCTATTCTACAGAGAATTCATTAACTATTCAATCCTCTTCACACACCAGCTCTAAACTGTGTCTGGCTTATCAACCTGGATATTCATGTTTTTAATTTCTGTAGGAAACAAGACTCCAGGTATCTCCCAGAGTAGGCACAATTGCTCTGCAAAGAGGGATGGAGGAAAGAACCTGGAGAGGGATGTATAATGATTTCCTCTTACGTGCTGTGATCGTATCTGGAGCCTTTTTTACTTTTAGACAGGGCCTCACTGTGCAATCCTGGTTGGTCTGGAATTCTGGAGCTCCCTATGCAGACCAAGGTGTCTTCAGACTCACAGAAGTATGCATGCCCCTGCCTCCACAGTGCTGGCATTAAAGGTCTTTCCTGGTATGTCTTGGCTTGATTCCATTAAAAAAATTGACTGCTGAGAGCTTTCCATTCCACTCTCATCCAGCCAGTTGATGAAGAAGCTTTCCACTCCTTCCCTTGGCACAGCAGAGGGGTCAGAGCACACGAATAAACTCTTCTATAGTTATGTCTCTTAATAGAAAACAGACTGAGCTGCTCCTATTCATATCACCCCCAACTCTCTTGCCTCCACTGATCTTTCAGACAAATTCCTGAGTAGCTCAGGTACTGTCCTGCTCTTCTTTGGAAGGCCCATGATGATGATGTGTTTATTTATTATTTTTCTTGTGTAGATTATATCACCCGGCAGGACCTCACACCCACTTTTTCTTTCTTGCGCATTTTAAAATTATTTTGTTGCATTTCATGACACTTCTCTAATTACACTATTTTCCCCTTCTCTTTCTTCCCTTCAAAACCTCCCATATAATCCTCATTGCTTTCTTTCAAATTTATGTTCTCTTTTTTCATTAATTGCTGTCACACACACACACACACACACACACACACACACACACACACACACTTCTAAATATACAAAAACAACCTGCTCAATTTGTGTAACGTTGTTCTTGCATGCCTGTTTTCAGGACTGATCATTTGGGGTTGAATAACCAGTTGGGGTGCTTTTCTATGGGAAAGACTGTTTCTCCCACTCTCAGCACTCAGCCTGTAGGTCTTGATATAGGGTTGAGGCTTCTTGGGCTTCCCCTCTTCCACATGTCCATTGCTGCTGTCCGTGTTCAGCTCATGTGCAGGCAGTCATGTCAGTGAGACTTTATGGGCATAGCTTTTGACAGCACTAGCAGATACAATCTCATAGTACAATCTCTATTCACTGAGAAGGGCCCCTCTCCCCTATATCAGACGGCAACAGGAGACTGTCTTCAGAGAGGGCTGTTCTGTCTCAATTTTCATCTCACACCTAACCAGTTCCAATGTCTTTTGGACACCCTCATACAAACTGCTTGACTCACATTTTTTCTAGTACTGTTTAAATATCAATTTTCTTAGGCCTACTAATTCAGTTACTTCTTATCTATTTTTAGTGAACTCCCAAATTTGGGGCACTATTTTTTTTTCTTTGCCTCATTTGTTTTACTGCTTTGTGTCTTTTAAATGCCATTGCCAAGTGTTTATTGAATTAAGGAGATGAGAAAACAATTAAAGGCACGTGTCTAATTTGTGATGTTGTCTCAGAACCCTTCCATGAGCACTTTCTTCACACCTTGTGGGTGCTGTCATCCCGGACTGCAGAATTCCTCAAGTGCACACAGCCTTTGTTCTAATTGCTCTGACAGCGCAGCTCGTCTATAATATTGGATTCTGATGCAGTCTACTCTCCAGGTTACTAAGATTCTATTGTATAATTTCACAATCTATAGCACTCATGAATTCAGCCATTTGGTTCACCTAAATTTGCTTCCTCTTATTAATAGCCCTCCATTGTAATGCAGATGCAAAGCATTCAAGGGACAGTCTAGACAGAAGCTACAATGAAAGAGAATTAACTTTATTTATCTGATTAAAAAATCTTGGTAATAATGCTAACATAGGAATTGAAATGCAGTTGTTTGTTTGGAAACAATGATTTCAACTATTGGTAATATTATTTTGTTTTCATAGTTAATTTATAGATGTGTAAAGGTTGTTTGTATTGTGAAAATATAATTTCAAAGTAATCTTCACAATAAAAGCATAAAGATGAAAATTAGTTCTTTTTAGCCATAGATAACAGAGTTCTAGTCTCTGCTCCAAGTCAGTGAGTCAGATTAAATGTATTTTGTATCCTTAAAAAAATCTGTGTGATATAATCATGATGGGGTATGTGAGCTTTAAAAACACAAAGAAGAGTATATTCTGCCGACTGTTTTGTGCTAGATCATATTTAACTGTGTTTCTGAAGATTATTCCTTAGACAGACAATTACATATGCCTTATTCCTTTATTGTTTTCTGTGGAATAGAATAAAATAAAGATATATATGAAATGGGACATAGCTAAACAAATCAGCATAAAATAAAAGCCTCTCAGATTAGCCATGTGGTAGAATTGCCTTAAGATTTTGCAAAGCTCCTTCAGGCCCCTTACAACTCAATCCTCATGTGATGCCTCTCCCAGCTGTCTGTGGACATTCTTTCACTGTCTTTAATGTTACTACCTAAACATAGAGCCTTACACATTATGGTTAAGATTCGCCTGCTTTTATAATTTTAGGTAATTAGAATTATACAATAGGAGTTGCTCTGTGTCTAACTTGGGATTCTCATTTGCCCCTCCTGTTATGTGTGCTTTTCTCCTGCCCTGACCAATCTTCCTTCTGTTGGGAACTTACCACTAACTTAGTGTTTCATTTTTCTTTACTCACTGCATTATTTACTTTTCTTTTGGCTGTGACAAAATAATAAAACAAATTTTGAAAAGAACAGTTTTATTTGCCTCACAGTTCCTGACAGGGAAGTCATAGCAACCAGAGCATGGGACAGCTGATCACATTGTGTTCCTAGTTGGGGAGTAGAGAGAATTGAAAGCCTGTACCTAGCTTTGCTTTCTCCATTTTGTTTAGTACAGAACCCCAGGCCATGGAATGGCACTGCCCTTATTTAAGGGGTTCACCTAAGTCTAGATAATCTCCTACAGAAATACTCAGAGATTTATTTCCATGGTGATTACAGATTCCATACTGTGAACAATCAGTTTTAACTACTGACTCCCTTATGTTCTTCTGCAGGATTATTAACTATATTCCTGTTTCTTGGGACCATAGGTCAGTTGGTATTTTACTATCTTTGTGAGAAATGGAAGCAACTAATATTTCTTAGTCTTTTCTAAACTTTTGAGACCATTACTGTCCCTTCCTGTCTTTCATTCATATTTAAAATATGAGTGTCAATAATGTGTTCAACTTACATTTGAAATGTTTACACCTTAAACCTTGTTGGTATTCTTGCTGCTATCATACATGTTTAAGTTAGTCTCTTGTTCATCAGTTTATTGAATTCGGAGTTGTTTTCTTTTAGCACTTAGGAGATATTTATTGTTTCTTATCTCTTTATTTCTATTACCTGTGTTTAAAGGTCAAGTGAGGTTGTAATATTTATTGTTCTGAAGGCAGTCTGTCATTATTTTTTTGTCTTTTTTGGCTGTTTAAATAGTTTCTTTTTCTTTTATTTGTAACATTTTACCATTACATAACAATGTCATTATGCTTGAGGATTACTATGCCTTTTGAATCTTAATATCTTTAAATTTTAGAGAATTTTTATCCATTATTTCTTCAAATAATTTTTATGTGGATTTCCTTTTCCTAGGGTATCACTTAAGGTATATATAATACACATACACACACATAATGTAGGATGTTCTGTATACTGTGAATGTGTAGCTCTGACTTGTTGATAAATAAAACGCTGATTGGCCAGTAGCCAGGCCGGAAGTATAGGCGGGATAAACAGACAAGGAGAATTCTGGGAAGTGGGAGGCTGAGCCAGGAGATGCCAGTTTGCTATCCAGGGAACAGCATGTAATGGCACACAGGCAAAGCCGTGGAACACGTGGCAACATATAGATTAACAGAAATGGGCTGAGTTTAGATGTAAGAACTAGTCAGTGGTAGGCCTGAGCTAATGACCAAGGAGTTTTAATTAATATAAGCTTCTGAGTGATTATCTTATAAGTGGCTGTGGGGTCCATGGGGCTGGGCAGGACCAGAGAAAACTTCAGCAAAACACACACACACACACACACACACACACACACACACACACACACACACACCTTTATCTATAGTAGCTTTTGTTTCTTGTCTTCCATCCTAAAATCTCCAACATTTTGTTTTTCTTTGCTTTATTCTGGGTGGTTCTTTCTAACTAACCAGTATTGGGGAAAATTATAAAGGCCACTCCACGTAGTTAAAAGGAAGATTTATTTAGTGGATGACTTACAAATGAAGGAATGGATAGGTTGCGGGGGTCTGGGGAAGGTGTATCGCAATCCAGCGGTGTTCTCTGGAGCTCTGCACAGTCAATCTCCACCGTCTAGGGTCCAGGCGCAGAGAGCGCGCCCAGAGAGAGCGCTCGCCCATCCAGCTCTCGGGTTTCCAGCACCTCCCCTCGCCCCGCCTCGTAGGCGTGACAGTTGCCAGAGTCTCAATGGGGTTGGAACTTCCAGATCCAAGCTGGAATGGCTACCCACTACAAACCAGAATCCATCCAAGCTTCCCCCTTATTATTATTCTTTGTACTGCTAAATTCCCTAGTCTTATTTCTTTGAATGAAACGAATATTTTAAAATTTGTGTTTAAAACCTTCAGCATTTGAAGTTTTTCTGACCATTTGATAATTTTCTTGTCTCTGAGTTCTCGTTATATTTTTTTATGGCATGTCATAATTTATTTGCAAAATATAGGAATAGTTTTCAACCTGGCATAACATCCCTCAAAGAGAATTTCTGTTCTACTTTGCTGGGACACTCATCCTCTGGGATCAAGTTGATCTAATTTCATTAACACAACATGTGGGAAAATACTAACTTGTTCAAGGTGATACGATAATGGCCTCTTTTGAATTATGCTGAAGTTCACCATGCATCCCCTGTAGTGAGTTGGGAGATAAGCTATCAGAATTCAGTATGATTTGTATAGATATCTACTTGATACATACATATGCATTTTAATTGCTTTCCAAATATCATTAAGACAACCCTTACAGCAATGAATCTGAAGTGGTTATGTAATCATCCCAGTGCTTCACATGGGAAGCTGAGGCAGAGACATATTGTGTATTTTGGCTGTGGAATAACTTAGGCTTCAAATCCGTCCATCTTCTGATTTTGATCATTATGGTAGAAGAACATCTAATATCTATGCCAATTCTTCTGAACTCAGTTATATTCCTGGCTTCTCTGGATGTATGTAACTAAAAGGCAATGCTTATTAGTAGAATTATTTGGTTTCTTCTTTCAAGGGGAAGTTTTGTGAATGATCACCAGGCTAACTAAAGGACTGAATTTGTATAGTGACTTCTATCCACCCTCATTTCCACATAAATACACACACACAAAAATTAGAAGCTTGAATTCTCACATGAGAGAGAACATGCAGTGTTCAATCTTCCCAAGCCTGGATTGCTTACTTAATACAAGACTTTCCAGTTTCATCCACTTTCCTGGCAAAGTTTTATAGTATCAATACTATAGAATTTCTCTATGGCTGAATGAGATTTCATTGTGTACCTGTGTGACATTTTAATGACCCCTTTGTCTGTTGATTTGAGTTTCTCCCATAACCTGCTATGAAATACAGAGCAGTAATGATTGTGGAAACACATGTTTGCCTGTGCTATGATGTATAGCCCTTTGTGTATAAACCTGGGAGTGGTGTAACTAGATCATGTGACACTTTGACTTTCAGTTTCCATATTAACCCCCACTGTGGTTGTACTAGTGAACATTCGTATCAACAGGTGTTCATGAGATGGAGGGCAAAGCTTTTAAGAAAAAGTGATGTAGAGGATGACAGAACACTTGCGATGTGGAAGGCAAAGGAGAATCCTGGTGGGTATCAGTGGGGAAAGGCAACAGGGGGAGATGAGAATGAAAAGGTTGAGCAACTAAAACTAATCACACACAAAAATGTCATAAGGAAACCTATAGTTTATATGCTAATTAAAAAATAAAAAGGAAATTGGGTCGGTATAATGCGTTGCTATCACAGTCAATTTCGAATTAGGATAGCAAATTATTCTGTGGGGTGGTAAATTTTAGCCTTACATGAAAGGGGGCAGGTAGGAGTGGAATTTTATTTTACGTTTAGTTACACTGTGTCACTGTGACCAGAATACCTGAGAGAAACAATTAAAAGAAGGAGAGATTTTGTTGACTCTGCTTTCAGAGGGTTGCAGTCCCTCATAGCTGGCAAGGCGTGGCAGAGTGGCACAGTCTCGGGATGGTGTGAGCATCCACGTGTGGCTTATTTACATCTCAGTGGACCAGGAAGCAATGAAGACAGACCTGAAACAGGGGCAGGTATCAACTTCAGAGCCCTGTTCCTAGTGAGCTGCTCCCATCACCCAGGCCTTACTGAAAGTGCTGCATCCTTTAAAATAGTACCAGAAGGGCTGATGGGATGACTCATCCGGGAAAGGTGCCAGCTACCAACCTTGACAGTTTCAATCCTTGGGACCCATACGATGGAAGAAGAGAGTTGACTCCTGCAAATTATCCTCTGATCTCCACTTGTGAGCCATGGCCCACAGACATGCACACACACACACACACACACTCAATAATAAATGTCAAAATAAAACAAGATAGCACCATAAACTGGGGACTATGCATTCAAATCATTAGCCCATAGGGGACATTTCAGAGTCAAACCATAATGGGTACTTAAGAGAAAATGAAATAATGTCTGTTATGTGGGGAAAGGGACTCACTGGAAAAGGCTCAAATTTGTTGCAGTTCCTAATTGGAAGGAGGGAGACTTTGGGATTAAGTGCATGCTCTTAAAGACTGCTTTGCACCTAGAGCAACAAGTACAGGGAAAATGAATCTTAGAACTTGGAGATTTTTTGCTGGATTCATGTATGATATTTGTTTACTGTGTTGCTTTCCACAATGACTGCTCAGGCTGCTTCAGCTTGGATGGTTGGCTAAGTACCCAGAGAGAGTTTGATTAGCTAAGTTTTGAAGCAAACACCATACACTGTAGAGGAAATTTACCCCGGAACAAATGCAGATCACTTAATCTAAATGCTATGTTTTCAGCATGTGAAGTCTTCCCTGGGAGAAAATGCCATAGGGGCTCTCTTAGAAGCACAGATGAACAAAATACATTTTTCTCCACGAAGGAAACAGAGATGTGGCCTAACATGTGATTCAAAAATCAGTCAACTTGACCTTGGAGAGACAGAGACCATAAAAGTAGAAAATTATGGAGTGAGGCACAAGACTGCTTCTGCAGAGAATATTTACCAGTCAGAACCCCTCATTGAAAGTGACAGAAATCAGATGCAAACCAGCTTAATCACAACTATCAAGATGGAGAAGATGAACAAATTGCTGTCTTTGGCTTTACTATGTTGCATATCAATATGAACTCATTCTTGCTGAGTTGGGGAGAGAGGCAAACTGTTCTAACAAGTTCAAACACACTTTGAAGACTATGAACTTTAAATGGGAGGAGGTACTGGCTCCTGACAGCAGAAACAATGGGCATAGCACTCTGTCACACTTCTTCAGGTGTAGAAGCAAAAGTTAGCTCTGTCCTTCTTCCATGCAGCCTATTTTTGATCTCGGTTTTTCTGTAGATGTTTTAACTTCTACTGTACACATTTCCCATGTTACCAGGGAAGAGGAACATGAACATCTTCCACTGTCCCTCTGTCATGCCGGGGGCAGAAGCTTATTAACTATTGTGATATCTACCTGAAATGTCCAACCTGAAATAGCCAGGAGCTAGAGGCGGTTGTCATCCCATAATGCTGTCAGGATGTGATGGCATCCTTAGGAGATGGGACCTACTAGAAGGAGGTCATTGAGGGGTATATCTCTAGAGTAACCATCAGAACCCTGGCCATTTCTCTTTTTCTCTGATTCCATGCCACTCTGAAATGATCAAACTTGTTCTACATACCACTTGCCACAGTCCCCAAAGCAGCATACAAGTGACCTTGCTCAGAGCTCATTACCATCATAAGGCAAAACAAACCTTCCCTCTTTTAAGCTGGTTTCCTAGGTATTTAGTCATGGGTGGCAGAAGTTGACTAACATGGTTATCTACTGCCGCATAACAATTATTTCCTGAAGGGCAGAGTCTGTGAAAAGCACAGACAGATGATTATGGCTCCAGAGTCTCTTGTGGTGTTTCAGTTAAGGTATTGCCAAGGATATGGTATCTGAAGCTGATCGAGAAACTGCTTCCAAGCTATGCATGTGAATTGCTCTGAAACTTTGGCTTTTGTTCCTTGTCGTGTGGGTCTTTCCATAGAGTTGTTCACCAAAACTGAATAACTGTAGAGGGAAATAGATAAAATAATCTTAGAAGCAGTGTATCACAATTTCTGCTATATTTTCTTTTTTATGTTTAGCCATGTGGTGTGTGTGCATGTGTGCGTGCGCATGTGCATGTGAGTGCATGCGTGCGTGCGTGAGTGCGTGCGTGCATGCGTGCGTGCGTGCGTGTGTGTGTGTGTGTGTGTGTGTGTGTGTGTGTGTGTGTTTCAACTACTTCTATTTCTATTCTGCTTCATAGACACAGGAATAATCTTTCTGATGACACAGATTGCTAAAGCAGGCTTCAGAACCCTTTGAAATATACAATACTGTGCTTCCAAGGCCAGGACTACAGGTGAGTAAGTGGTACAACTTAATGGATTCTAAAGTAGCATAGATCAGTGTCATGCCAAAGATAAAACAGTTCAGACTCCAGATGGCTATAGCCATGTATCCAAAGACAATTTAGTATTCAGTGCTTAGGAAATAACCCAAACCAGCAGAAATCTCTGGCTCGAACTAAATATAGGATCTTTGGGGATTAATTAGAGCCTGTCTTTAAAGCCCGTGTTTATTTATCTTTACTTTGGGATATGAAACAAAAAACTTTATTCTCCAAGTGTCATCAATGTTGTATTATGGCCAAAACAAAAAAATTAAAAAGGAGAAAGGTATAAATATCCATATGTCCATCCTTCTATGCTTTGAAAACAGCCCAGAATTGTTTTTCATCTACTAGTTCGAAGAGCAAACAAAATGCTGCCCCCTGACTTTCCTAATATACTACATTTTTTTACGCATATAAAAAATGCAAGGTACTAATTTGGGGACTCAGAAAGTTGGCAAGAATAGACATGTAATCAGAGAAAAACATTAATTATAGACCCACGAGTACTAGTGAAAATGGGATGGTTCATACACAGGCAATGTATCCAGAAAAATATCATTTACATCAAGTATGTTTAATAGAGGGGATTTAATGCAGGGAAATGTGTTAGAAACGCTGAAACTCCAGTAGGCAATAACAAGGTACCCAGATGTTGCATGACTCTTCCTGGGGATACATAAAGAAATGATTGTTTTCTCCCAATAGGCTAATGACAGTTAGCTTGGTGACTCAATGAATTTATCCCCTGAATGGTCCACCCTAGTATGGGTGATAACTCATGAAAGCTGCACCCCTAGAGTTCCACTTCCTAGTTAAACTCCCACCTCCCAAGGCCATGTGTAGTTGGAGACAGGCAGTGGGAATGGTGGATGGAATCCCAAGTAAGGATTTAGCAATGCTTACCCTTGCTACTACGGAATGGTCATAACTTCATTATTATCATTCCAATGGGCTTAGCTATCATTGTATTGCTGTGCTTATTTTGTTACCATGATATAAGCCATGATATTTTATATACCACTGAAATGACCTATATGTGAAATTTACAGAACACTGCACTTATTAAGCCAACTAAGAGTGTAAGAGTCCTTTATTTGGGGCTAGTGCCTCAGAAAGACTCTTGGTGAGGGAACTCAGGGTACAGCATTTTTAAAGTCAGAAGAAGACCACACAGAACACAGTGGCATCCATCTTAAAGGAGGATCAGAGTAACATTGTAACATCTGTCTTGGCAGAACACAGTTATCTCAGACACAAGATCATTAAGATTTATACTACTATCTGTTATTTTTGTTTATATTTAGTTTGTACAAACATTAACTGTTTTGGTTAATACATCCGGACCATGGTCAGGGGCATGGAAAACCCAGAGTGTGGCCAAGGCAGATGGGGCTGTTAATGGGGAGGTGGGTAGGGGGCTGAGAAGTGTCTAAGATGGAGTCAGGACAACATGGTGTGACCTCAGTCACTTCGCCATTGTAGTGATTCAGCCTCATGACCTAAAATGACATCATGTCCTGTAGCAATAGCTTCATTGTGCCACTTCACTCTCTACTGGCTCTTACATTAATTCTGCTCCCTTTTTCATTATGTTCCCAGAGCCTTAGATAGTGTGTGTGTGTGTGTGTGTGTGTGTGTGTGTGTGTGTGTGTGAGAGAGAGAGAGAGAGAGAGAGAGAGAGAGAGAGAGAGAGAGAGAGAGAAAGGGAGGGAGGGAAGGAGAGAGAGTGTGTGAATATGTAAAATACACTGGCTCACTATGCCACACAAACAGTAACCACAGCAAGAGCATTAACAGTATAAACCACAATAAAAGACACTTATTCTCAGCAGCTAAAGTTTCTCAAGTATCACCCACTGGCAAAGGAAGTTTCCTTCCATTATTGTAGACAACAGCCGTGATCTTTGCTTATGAATACAAATGTTTAAAAGACAATTTGGCAAACACATTATATTTATTTAACAAAAACAGTATCAATAGCCTTCTCACGGGGACTTAAGATTTTCACAGTCATAGGTTTTACCCACAAGTATATGAAACGTGGGCTCTCTTCTAAAGAACAGGACTTAAATCCAATCAGAAAGTAATTGGTTTTACCTATGGTAGTAATGCCATTATCACACCAACAGGCACATCTTACCTCACATGCTGATGGAGCAGCATATGGGATTTATAGCTGAGTTTGACCACTGGTGGTCATTCTTCTGAGCAGCCTGCAGAGTACCTAATGGTACTACAAATGCTAACCCACAAGAAATAAGGTTTCAGCTTAGTTCTAGCTTATTTTCTGTGTGTTCAACCAAAGCATGGGAAGTCTCCAGCAAGGAACATTCCATCCAACAGCAGTGCCCGGAGTGAGTATGCTATAGTAAACCTCACAGCAGTTCCAATAGTGAGCATGCTGTAGTACACCTCATGGGGGTCTCCCTGGCCAACAGCTCAAAGGGAAGAAATTGAATTGGAATTCACCCTGGGCCCAGTCATCCTGCCTGATCTTCACAGGTAGATATACAGACCATCCAGTTAAAGAAGAAACTGGGGTTATTGCAACCCATGAAAATGCCTTCCTTTGTGACCCCAGGATTTTATCCTATAGAGGTGAAAAATGATTTCAGAGAGAGAGAGAGAGAGAGAGAGAGAGAGAGAGAGAGAGAGAGAGAGAGAGAGAGAGAGAGATCAACTAACATATTAATTAAAAAGGAAATGAGAGAGAAGAGAGACTCTACCATACCTGGTTAGGAATCAAGGAGAGTTCCAAGAGAAGAAACTGTTCTGATGTCAAGTACACGTGTCATGTGCTTTTAAATAGTTCTAGAACACAGAAGACAATGGTGGATTAAAGGGTTATTGTCTTCTCTTCAGACACAAGCACAGGCTCTGGTCCTCCCTCACCCTTTCTCTAGTAATTCCTGAATAATATGAATTTTGCCACAGTCCTTTCTAGTGACCCAGACAAGCCCCTCTGTCTACTTCACCCTTTCCTCAGCCCTTCTGGAATGTTTTTAGCACTTCACAAATCCACCTCATAAAAAAGAAAATCGTGTCCCACAATGCAGCTCAGCAAAGCTACTGAAACCTTAAGTGGTTCTGAGGTTCCCACTGAGTTAACTTAATGTTTTTGAGACAGGACCTCCTTCTATAGCCCAGGTTGACCATGAACTTAAAACAACCCTGCCTCATCATCCTGAATTACGATGATTACAAGTACATGGTATCATTGCTGACTTAACTTCTTTTTTAACTGTCTAGTGTCTGTCCTGGTACATTGGACATGAACCATCACTTGTCTTGTGACTATTATGTTTATCTCATTCCCTCTATGTTGCCCCATTGTATGATTTTCCCCAATGGTCCCAGGTGTTTGAACTCAGGAGGGGCTTAATAACACAGTTTTTAGTGTACCCCTCCCCTTATGCTGGCCCCTAGCTGTAAGTAACAGCAAGCTGGTACCTGCATCTCATTATTCCTCTCACCTTATTTTTCCTGCTAAATTGAGGCTAATAAGGAAGATTCTTCCACATATCTCTTTTTCTTATTCAGGACAGTTCTCCCTGGGTAGAAAGCACAGCATCATTTGTATGTTTTATCACTCACAGCAAAGGCCACACAACTTGCTACAATAACTTGTTTATAACTTCGTTTTATATGTGCTATTTTCAAGGGCTACAACACATTCCCTAGTCCATCTGAAATTTTGAGGATATGCCCATACTCATATGGAAGATCACACTCACCAGGAGGTGTGCTACTCACTACCACATAGAAGAAGGTTATACTAGGATTGATCCAGTGGATACTCCACCCCCAAACAAATTAACCTCACTTTCATGGCTTTTGACTCACAACATGAGCCATGAAACTGCTCCACCTAGACTTATCTTTGGTTTTGTCAGTTTCTTGTGTGACTTCCTAGGGATACATAAAGAAATCAGTAGGTCATTGATTGCTTATGTATTATGTGGCAAACCAATGAATTTACTGGGTTTCATAGTCAACAGTCATATCATACTCAGAAGAAGTTATTTTGCTGCAACAGTAAGCACATGTGGAGGTCAACTCTAAGTTAGAAATGATTCTATCAGATTTCAGAGATAAAGTCACTTCAGGGTAGCTGGGGCCCTAATAGAACTTTGAGTCATGGAAAAAGAAAATCTTCCCAATATATAATTATTTAGTCTGGTGTTTATTCTTTTTTAAATTGTTATTCCATATATTATCTCCTTATTAGAGCAGGTTTATGCAGTGACTAAGGCAGATCCAAACACTGAAAAATGCCTCTGGCACATGCTATTAGCAGAATTGCGATATACACTCTCAGATTCTGGAGAAAGACTGCTACCTTTTGCTGGGGCTGTTATTTTTAGAAACCTAACTGATTCGGATTCTGAATCAAGAACATACTTGAATTTTAAGTGCTATGGTAAGGAATCCAGACCCACAGCAGAGGAAGGAAGGACAAAGATGAATTTTCCTGGCAGAATTCCATCAAGCCACAAAGTACAACTGAGTTTTATGAGCTTATTGATTTCATGCCCACTGAGACTGCCATGCTGCTGGTCCTTCCTCACCCATTGCTTATGGCTTTGTGAAAAACTTCTTTGATAAAAATGGGGCATGGGGCTGACACGGTGCCTCAGAGAGTAAGTATTTGCTTTCCAAACTCAGTAACCTGAGTTCAACCCCTGGGAACTCACAGAAGGTAGAAGGGGAGAATTGTTATCCCCTGATACCTCTTGTGGTGTTTTGAATGAAAATGGGCCCTGTAGGCTCATAAGTTTGAATGTTTGGTTCCCTGTCGGTGGACAGTTTCGGAAGAATTAGTGGGTATAAAGAGGTTGTGGAATCTTCCTCAGCATGTGAGAAAAGCCACCAAGGCCAGACATGTGGCAGGGGAGTCCCTGTTTAGAGGCCTGGAGAGGCCATTGCATGAAGCTGTGAAGGTGAAGTCTGGATTGCACTGAAGATCCCAGGATATTGGCAATGACAGAGCCATGGGATACCTCTCACAGAAAGCTGCAGATGAGATGTGGAACCAACTCCAGGGAGAGAGAAGTGTGCTGTAGTCAGCAAATGTGGAAGGAGTGGAAGACATAGATACAAAGTTTGGAGTTTGCCCTGCTGGGTTTCATTTTTGCTTTGGTCCAGTATTTCCTCACTATGCTCCCTTTCTTCTGTTTTGGAATGGTAATGTATATTATTCTGCACCATTGTATATTGGAAGTATGTAATTTGCTTTTGGATTTTACAGAAGGTTACAGTTAAAAGATTGCCTTGAGTCTCAGAAGAGACGTTGGATTTTGAAACCGTGTTGAGACTGTAAAAGACTATGGGAACTTTTGGAGTTGGACTGAATGCATTTTGTATTACGATGGCCACAAGTCTAGGGTGGTCAGGGAGTAAAATGTGGTGGCTGAATGAGAATGGCTCCCATAAGCTCATGTATTTCAATGTTTGATTCTCAGTTGGTAGAGTATTGAGAAAGGATTAAGAGGTGTGGCCTTGGAGGAAGTATGTCACTAGGGGTAGGCTTTGAAGTTTCAAAAGCCCAAGAAAGCCATTCCCAGTTAGTGCCCCCCCCCTCTCTTTGCCTCCTGTCAGTGGATTAAGATATAAGCTTTCAGCTACTGCTCCAGCACCATGTCTTCCTGCCTGGTGTTACACTCCATGATGGCCATGTACGATCCCTCTGAACCTGTAAGCCCCCAATTAAATGCTCTCTCTCTCTCTCTCTCTCTCTCTCTCTCTCTCTCTCTCTCTCTCTCTTTCTCTCTCTCTCTCCCTCTCTCTCTCTTTGGTTTTTCGAGACAGGGTTTCTCTGTGTAGCTTTGCGTCTTTCCTGGATCTCACTCTGTAGACCAGGCTGGCCTCGAACTCACAGAGATCTGCCTGCCTCTGCCTCCCAAGTGCAGGGATTAAAGGCATGTGCCACCACAGCCCAGCTAAATGCTCTCTCTTTTAAGTTGCCTTGGTCATGGTGTCTTTTCCCAGACATAAAACAGTACCTAAGACATCACTCCATTACCTACACACACACACACACACACACACATACACACGAGTAATAAAACGAAATAGACTATGGCATAAGAGAATGGCTTTTAAGGATAACAAATGACATCAGTACTAAATAAAGTGTCTTCACAGCCACCCTACCCCTTGGCAGGGCTACCTCTGAAGGACCGTAGTAATGGAAGAAAACTTCCAAGTAGATAGGGTATTGGACTCTACACCTCACTGTCACTTTTCTTGATGAAAAATGACATAAAGACAGGCTCAGTAACCGTTCTGGGACCTGTCACTCAGGGAAACAAAAAACTGGCTGGAGGAGTGAAGAAAAAAAAAAAGCTGAAAACATGGGTCACTTAGAATGGATTCAGAGTACAAGAGTCCTGGAGCCCATTGAACAAGCATGCCAAAGAGCCTGGGCTGACCTGACTGTGCTAATGCTCCCTCACACAGCTGAGAGCCTCCTTCAAAGTGGGGCCTTTCTGAGCAACAATGAAGGGGAGATGCATGGGAGATGCATCCACTGGAGTGGGAAGAGAGGCTTTATGCACACTCCATAGACAGACATCTTATCATCAAAGCAGACAAGGCTACAACCATATATGAGTGCTCCATCTCCACACCCTCTAGACCTGCCTATATCACAGTCGGCTCCAGTCAGCATCACAGTCAGCTCCACGTTGCATTATATTTAGCCACCTACATTAAGAAAGGGAACTGCATTTCTTTTTCCTTCTTTCTCCTGGCTATGCCCCTGCCAGAACTGTCAACCACAGACTTTCTTTTATACCCTTCATACTCCACCTTATTATCCCAAACTGGCTGTGAAGGGAGCTCCTTGGTTAAAGAATGAAGCTGAGAAGCAAATTCAAAAGTAATTAATTGCTTCCTCTTCTCTATTGATAAAAGTGCTAGCCTTATAATTGGGTCAAATGGCCGCTAATATTAAGTCCTGGAATCTCACAGGACATCTTTTACCTGATAACACAGCAATTTGCAGAATCCCAGGGAGAATCGGACTCTGGTCTCAAACTGACGTGTAGCTAGAAGACGTGGAGGGGAAGGGGCAGTGATGTGTCCAACAATTCCTCCGACTCACCAACTTCCTTGCAAACTCTTGACTGTTTCTTCTAGTGCCACTCATTGCTCATTGGTGCACAAGGGAGAAATGTTTCTTTCGTCACAGAATAAGTATGATTCTTCTGAATTGGAAGATAAAATGAGTCACTTGGGCTCTTTGGGGCTGGAGAAAAGTGGCAGAAGATGGAATTCTATCCTATCTGTGGTGACTGAGACTGTCTAGTGAGGGAAGTACAAATGGACCTGGGGGACATATGATAGGAGACATAGGATCTTTCTCTTTTCCTAGTGTGCTCAGGGACAAGAGTTTATAGGGCTCTCCTTCCCCTCCTGTGGGCAAAGTCATTAAGAACTGACAGGATTCAAGCCCCAAGGCTCAGGTTACTCTACTGGGGAGAAGACCGAGGGGGCATCCAAAGTTGGGCATCACAGAGTCGGGAAGACAAGGGAGGTACAGCCTCCTGGACTATATAAAGCAGAACTGGGCCAGGAATGGGTATCATCCAGAGCATTATAAGTCAATGTAGGGTAACTGTTGCCAGTGCACAGAAATGGAGTACTGCAATATTCCTGTCCCATGGGTGTTGAAAATTCCGTGCTTATTGCATGTGATAATAAATCGAGGTTTGCCGAGGATGCTCTTTTTAATTTAATTTTTACCAATTCACTCTTATTACATTTCTCCAACGACTTCAGCCGTGGCATATGAGAAGCAAATGTTATTGCCCCTTTCCTACAGGCAGTTTGAGAAGCACTGACCTCCATGAGTAGCAGCAGCCTGCAAAACAGGGTTTTTGTTCCTGATGCAGTGGCCCTTTGGAGCTTCCATTTCCCGTTGTGAAGGTAGTGAGCAGGCTTGCCACTGTTATCAGAGTATTTGTTAGTGTTAGAAGAGGAATCTTTGGCAGAGAGAGAGAGAGCAGGGGAGGGGGGGAGAGAGAGAGAGAGAGGGAGAGAGGGAGGGAGGGAGGGAGAGAGAGAGGAGTGTTAGAGGAATGAATGTCGATGGGCAGTCAAAAGCAGTGTGGAGATAAGAATTAACACTGCAGATTCTGTCTTTGCTACCTTCTCCCTGCCTCTTGTAGTCAATGGGTGGAGCAGCTGTGGACAGAAATGCATAACCAAAGATTGGCCTTTAAGGAACCTGGAAAGTGGAACAAAGACCCATCAAAGTAGAAGTTGATTGGAGCCCAGTGGGCCAGACTTCTGCTAGTCTACAGTGTTCCTAGTGTTGATGTTCCTGGACTTGCCTGGTCTCTGCTGGTTCTGACACTTAGTTTATCCTCCTTTAGTTCCAGAGGTTTTTTTTTTTTTTTTTTTTTTTTTTTTAATCTAAGAAGACATGGGTCCTTCTAGTGTTACATTCTCTCTCTCTCTCTCTCTCTCTCTCTCTCTCTCTCTCTCTCTCTCTCTGGTTTTTTGAGACAGGGTATCTCTGCGTAGCTTTGCACCTTTCCTGGAACTCACTCTGTGACCAGGCTGGCCTCGAACTCACAGAGATCTGCCTGCCTCTGCCTCCCAAGTGCTGGGATTAAAGGTGCGCACCACCACTGTCCCTTCTCTCTTTTGAATCTCTCTCTTTTGCATAAGTTTCACTCATGTGGGTTCTCTCCTTTTTTCCCTAACCTGTTTGTCACTAAAGCTACCTTAAATGATACTGTCTTAGTTAGTGTTCCATTGCTGTGAAGGGACACCAAGACCAAGGCAACTCTAAAAGAAAGCACTTTACTGGAGGCTTGCTTGTAGTTTCAGAGGGTTAGTCCATTATCATCATGGCAGAAAGTGTGGCAGGCAAAAAAACATGGTGCTGGACCAGAAGCTGAGAGCTTTACATCCTCATCCATAGGCAGCAAGCAGAGAGAGAGAGAGAGAGAGAGAGAGAGAGAGAGAGAGAGAGAGAGAGAGAGAGAGAGAGAGAGAAAAGAAGAAGAAGAAGAAGAAGAAGAAGAGGAGGAGGAGGAGGAGGAGGAGGAGGAGGAGAGGAGAGGAGAGGAGAGGAGAGGAGAGGAGAGGAGAGGAGAGGAGAGGAGAGGAGAGGAGAGGAGAGGAGAGGAGAGGAGAGAGAGAGAGACTGGGCCTGGTGTGGGCTTTAGAAACCTCAAAGACCTTCCCTAGTGATACACATCCTCCAATAAGGCCACACTTACTCTACCAAACCCACACCTCCTAAACCTTCTAATAATCTTAAAACTATTCCACTCACTAGTGGCTAAGGCTTCAGGTCTTTGAGCCTTCTCATTAAAACCACTGCAGATAAAAAGGATTTTGAGTTTTAAAAGCATTTAATAAATGTCACTGATTTACTTTTCAAAAAATTTAAAATTAGTCCATGCCATTACCTATGGTTTAAGTGACTGTTAACTGGTCTTTTTCCCACAAGCGAATATTAAATATACACGTATATAAGTATACGTATGTGAAGAAGTGGGCAGGGTTAAACATACCTAAGCAAAAAGTCTGAAATGAAGTGTTCTAAAATTGACATCTTTAAACACTAGCATGATGCCACACACAGAAATATCTGCCTCATGAAACTTTGTTTCAAGCACAAAGTTATTACAAGTATTATATAAGATTGTAAAATTGAATTCAGGGTGTGTGGCGTGCACACGTGCATAAGATATCTTACTGTATACATGTTAATATTCCAAAATAAGAAAAAAATTAAAAAGAAAACAATTAATGCATGGAGCCTTTTGTATAAATAACACCAGCCTATAGGTATACATATATCTATATATGTCTCTTGGACAAATGACATGAGCCTGTAGGTATCCATCTATCTATATATGTCTCTTTGACATTCTTCCAGGTTGGAAATGGGGCATTATTTGCATTTTTCATATCTTTGTATAAATCACTGAAGGGTGAACTTCGGGTGATATGAAGTGTCAGAATATTTTTATCTGCAAGTTATAG
Source organism: Peromyscus maniculatus bairdii (assembly GCF_049852395.1). Taxonomy (NCBI): domain Eukaryota; kingdom Metazoa; phylum Chordata; class Mammalia; order Rodentia; family Cricetidae; genus Peromyscus; species Peromyscus maniculatus. Next base: position 40,287,938 of record NC_134863.1, on the reverse strand, counting down.
AAACTAAATTCAAATTAAATAAGACGAAAAGGGTTTATTAGCATATATGCAAAGATACTAGCATAGTTGATAGAATTAAATTAAAATGTATGGAACCGAGTCAGGAGAGCATGCTTATTAGGCTGCATTTTTGCTCATTCTGGTACATGCAATCACCTGCTTTCCAACAATCACTCACTCTAAGCCCTGGTGTTCACTTCTTCTCATTCTGTGTAGAAGTTTCTTTCATTTGGTAGGAATTGTTGCTGCTGCATAAATAGATCTTGTTTTAAGTTCAGTAGTGGTTTGACTTCTCCTGCATCACTTACCTACTGCCCACAGGGATGGGTTGCCATGATTGTCCATCTTGAGTTATTAACCTATCCTCAGTTGGAAGAGTAGGACAGGATTGTGATTAACCAAGATTAATGATCTTTCTCAGAATGAAATGAAAATTGGGGAAGAAAGACTGACTTAAAGGCAAGGTTGCTAGGCATGAAGAAATGTCCCCTACTTCCTTGGCAGGGGGGCTCTAGATTTTTGAGCAGTCGGCAATGATATGATGGTAAGATAATCATATAGTTCACCATCTCAACTGGGGCATTTTTGTAAAAGAAAGAGCCTTCTGTGAATAATGGAATACATACTTATCTTATCAGAAGAAAGCTGAGCAAATGAAAGAGAGTCTATTTGGAACTGTTGCACTAACTAACCTCTTTCCTGAGGTCTAAGACAAGTTATGGCTGAAAGCCACATAGGATTTTACAATCACCACCCAGCACTTGCCAAGAGAAAATAAAGTCTTAGAATCAGGACCAAGACTCAGAAAAGGGTCATGACTCACAAAAGATTAAGTCTATGCAAGAAACCATTTACTTGATGATTGGTTCTCAGGGGAATAATTTTGGGGTGATGAATCATGCTTTCAATGTAAGGTTTCATAGCAGAGTGGCTAACAGAATGCTCCAAATTCATGAACCTGATGTAATTCAAAGTCTTGACTGACATTTGCCAAGTATGACCTTGAACAAGTTATTTAGTATTTTTAAATGCTTGTTTTTGACTATAAATTGGTAATTATAATATGACACATGATTGTGCTTAGAAATATATATTGATATTATATGTAATGTATTTATAAACTTTATAGTTAAATATTATATTCTGGTTAGAACTCTAAAAGGCTAATATGCCCAAAATGAAATAAAGAACAAAAAGGGGGAAAAAGTGTAGGCGTTCCTAGTAGGTAGAATTTCCTAGCAAACACTGTTTATGCTAATTATTTCCTTTATCTTAGTTTACTTAATATACCAATTGCTTCCTCCAAGACCACTATGAAAACAAACAAAAATCCACCAAAACTTGTGAAGGAATGGCTGGATATTTCTCTTATGGTTTAGAAATGTCTTCGATACTATCTGTTCTGTAACTAGAAACTTTCAAAGTGCTTTCAGGATTGATAGGAAGAAAAGTCTCCTTCATAGGACCTTGTTTTCCTGTGTTAGAATACCACAATTAGCTTTATTGGGATCCTCAGTGGACACACCTGATCTGGACGCAGGTAGGCAATTTCCACTCTCCTTCCTGTTCACCACTTCCATCTCTCCAGTCTCCTCTCCAGTTCTGTAGTAGAGCACTTGTAAGGGCCTCTCCTCCCCCTGCCCTCCCTCCTGTCCTCCTCCTGTCCTCCCTTCTGTCCTCCCTCCATTCCTTGGGGACTCTGCCAAACCTTGCTTTCCTTCCTCACCCAATACTTTTGTGTCAGCCTAATACCTCTAAAAATTCTCTACCCAGGACCCCCAGTGGCCCCAATGGGAGGAAGAGGGAAGGGATGGAAAAGGGAATCTCAGGTGCTGAAAACAAGGTAGAAGAAATGGATATCTCAGTCAAAGGAAAAGGTTAAATCTGAAAAAATTCAGGCACATAATATCCAAGAAATAATAGCAACAGAGAAAGGAGAAGAAACCAAGGCCAGAGGCACAGAAAATATTTTCAATAAAATCATAGAAAATTTCCCTAACCTAAAGAAGGAGGTACCTATCAAGGTAGAAGAAGCATATAGAGCACTAAATAGACTGAACCAGAAAAGAAAGTCCCTTTGGCATATAATAATCAAAACATTAAACTTACATAGTAAAAAAAATATCAAAACCTGCAATGGGAAAAGACTAAGAAACATGTAAAAGCAGATAAATTAGAATAGTGGTTCTCAACCACTGGATTATGACCCAGGGTCAAACAACCCTTTCACAGAGGTCACCTAATAGCATCTGAAAACACAGATTTTTACATTATGATTTATAACAGTAACAAAATTACAGTTATGAAATAGCAACAAAAATGATTCTATGATTGAGAGTCACTACAATATAAGGAAGTGTATAAAAGGGTCTCAGCATTAAGAAGGTTGAGAATTGCCACATTGGAACACCCAGCTTCTCAATGGAGACTCTAAAAGCTAGAAGAGCCTGGACAAATGTTCTATAAACTCTAAGAAAACACAGATGCCAGCTCAGACTACTATAACCAGCAAAACTATCAATTGCAATGAATGGAGAAAGAAAATATTCCATGCTAAAACCAAATTTAAGCAGTATGTATTTGCCAATCCAGCACCACAGAAAGTGCTAGAAGAAACATGTCATCTGAAGGGATTAATCACACCCAAGAAAACACAAAGAATTTATTATCATCCTCAACAAGTAAATTAAAAGGAGGGGGATCCCCACTATAATAACAAAACTACAGGAATAAATAAACACTTCTTGTTGACAACTCTTAACATCATTGCCCTCAATTCCTCACAGAAGGGTGCAGCCTAACATTGGATTAGACAACAGGATCCATCTTTCTGCTGTATCCAAGAAACACACCTTGACTTCAAGGATAGACATCACCTCAGGGTGAAAGGATGGAAAAAGATATTCCAACTAAATGGACACAAGAAGGAAGCAGGTATAGCCATTTTAATACCAGACAAAATACTCTTCAAACCCAAGCTGTCAGAAGAATACTACATATTCATCAAAGGAAAAAAGATTCAAAGAGGATATTGTAATTCTAAATAGACCTAAACCCCTAGCAAAATAGAAGCAGTCATTAAAAGTCTCCTAAGCCAAGAAAAGAAAAAAAAAAAAGCCCAGGACCAGATGGTTTTAGTGCAGAATTCTATCAGACTTTCAATGAAGAGTTAACACCAATACTCCTCAAATTATTTCACAAAATAGAAACAGAAGGAACACTGCCCAATTAATTCTTATGAGGCCACAGTTATTCTGATACACAAACCTCATAAAGACCCAACCAAGAAAGATAATTACAGATCTATTTTCCTTATGAACATAGATGCAAAAATACTCAATAAAACACTTGCAAACTGAATCCAAGGACACATCAAAATGATTGTTTACTATCATCGCTTGGTCTTCATGTCAGAGATAGAGGAATGATTCAACAATGTAAATCAATAAATGTAATCCCCCACATAAACAGACTGAAAGTCAAAAACCACACAATCATCTAATTAGATGCAGAAAAGGCCTTTGACAAAATCCAAATTCATGATAACAGTTCTGGAGAGTCTAGGGATACAAAAGACATATCTCAACATAATAAAGGTGTTTTGCAGCAAGCCCACAGCTAACATTAACCCAAACAGAGAGAAACTCAGAACAATTCCACTAAAATCAGGGACAAGACAAGGATGTCCACTTTCTCCATACCTATTCATTATGGTACTTGATGTCTTAGCTAGAGCATAAGACAATTGAATGAGAGCAAGGGAATACAAATTGGAAACCAAAAAGTCAAAATATTTTTATTTGCAGAAGATATAATTGTATATACAAATGGCCCTAAAACTTCACCAGGAAACCCCTACAGCTGATAAACACTTTCAACAAAGTAGCAGGATATAAAATTAATACCCCAAAATATATAGGATTCCTATGTACAAATGCCAAACAGATTGAGAAAGAAATCAGGGAAATAATACCTTTCATGCTAGCCTCAAACAGTGTATCCTGGGGTAACTCGAGAAAAATAAGTAAAAAAAAAAGTATGATAAAAAGTTTAAGACATTGAAGAAGATAATAGAAGATGGAATGATTTCCCATGGTCATGGATTGGTAAGATTAATATAGTAACAATGACCATCCTACTAAAAGCAATCTACAAATTCAATGTAATTCCCATGAAAATTCCAACACAATTCTTCACAGATCTTGAAAGGACAATTTTCAGCTTCATATGGAAACACACACACACACACACACACACACACACACACACACACACACACACGATAGGTAAAATGATCCTAAATAATAAAAGAACATCTAGAGGTATCACCATCCACATTCTCAAATTGTACTATAGAGCTACTATTTGAATAACCACAAAGGTTAGCTTTAGGTTAAGGAACTATGTGAGAAGAAAGGATCTTCCAAGAAAGGGGAAATAGAACATGTAGAGAGAAACAGAAAGGATACCAGAATAAGAGGATTAAATGTAAAGGCAAAGGAAAGAAGATTTAAGGGAGGGAATATGGGAAGGGACTACTTAATCTCTAAGACAGTGGTTCTCAACTTTCCTAATGTGTGACTTTTTGACACAGTTCCTCATGTTGTGGTGACCTCCAACTATAAAATTATTTTCATTGTTATTTTATAACTAATATTGTTACAGTTATGAATCGTGATGTAAATATCTGTATTTTCTGATGGGTTGGGGGTGTGTGTGATCCATGGATTGAGAATGGCTGTTCTAAGGACCATTTGAAGGCTCATACAGAGGCATACCATAGAAGAAACTTCTTAAAATAGATACATATATTATGGAAATATGAATGGAATCACCCAAGCATGAGGGAGACAAAGACCCAAATAAACACTTCTTCCACCAAGTGAAATTTCCAGTGCTAGGATTGGGTTACATCTGAGTGTTTGGCCAATGGGGCCTTATGGAAACCCCCAAACAACTAAGAACATTGCTAAAGCTATCGGTAGCTCTCCACAAACTAATGACAAGGCTCTATTGCTGAAGACAACACCTACATGACTCATTGAACATGTAGAAGTCAAGCTATTGGCTACTTAGGGTCTTCACCCCTATTGAATAGTGTTCATGGTACTGGAAGTTACCCTGCATGCTACCAGAGAAGAAAGGTAAACGCCAACACTGTTATAAACCCTTTGATCTACAATGCTAACATCCTTGCTTGCTATGGTTGTGCAGTAGTGGGCCAACTGTTGTAGGAGTAACCAACCACCATCTGATTGGATTTAAGGCCCATTCCATGAGATGGAACCAATCCCCAACACTGCTTGTGTTGCCAAGAAGCTGAGCCTAGAAAGGCAATGGACCTAGGGCAAAATCAAATATTATTTTTTCTGCTAATGGAACATAGTGATAAAATGACTTCTAACAACAATCTGCTATACCCATAGATCAGTTTCTCAGTTAGTTATCATCAGAGAAGCTTTCTCTTTCAGTAGATAGAAACTGATAGAGACCAACAACTGAATTATGTTCAGACAATGAGAGACCTTGAAATATCCAGTCCTAAATGGGATGTTTCTATCAGATCCCTCCCCTCAGTGCTCAAGAAGAGGAGGTGGAAAACTTTAAAGAGTCAGAGGGGATGGTTTATACCAATAGTGTCCTCCAGACACAACAGATTGATGCATATATGAACTCACAGAGACTGCGACAGCATGCATTGGGCCTGCACAGGTCTAAACAAGACAGAGTCCCAGAAATGAGATGGGGAAGTAGACAGAAGCTCCCATCCCCAACCTAAAAGCTATCTTTAATTAACGATCACTTACTACAGAAAAACTAGTTTCTCTAACGGAATCTCACTGGGTATACAATCCACACATAAGGGCAAGCACCATGCCTAGCAGTAGATGGCCAACACAAAAAGAACTAAATGATATTTTGGAGATTTTTTGTGTCTAATATTGCTTTGTTTGAACATTTTAAGATTAAATTAAATTATTATTTTTTTATTGTACTAATCTTTTCCTTGTATGTTATCCTTTCTGATTTTGTGTTTTTATGGGTTGTGTGTGTGTGTGTGCATTTTTGTATTCTTTCTTTGTTCCTTTTTTGTTTGTTCCTTTGTTAGTTTATTTCATTTTGTTTTATCCTTGTTTGTCTTCCCTGTTTGTCTGTCTGTTTTCTTAGAGAGAGAGAAAGAAGGCATGGAGTTGAGAGGGCGGGGAGGTCGGGAGGGTCAGGGAGGAGATGAGGAAGAGGAAACCATAATCAGAATATATTGCATGAAAATTTATTTTCAACAAAAATAATCCTGGAATATTATCATCAAAATGCTGTTGCTTTCCTTATTCATGGTGATATTACTGCCTTGTTGGATAATTAGTTACTTTCTCCCATTCCACAAGTTGTCTTGGTGTCATTGATTGTTTTCTTCAGCATGAAGAAGCTTCTTATTTTGATATAATTCCAACTGTCTACTTTGATTTTGCTGTCTATCCTTTTAAAGTCTTATCCAGAAAGGTTTGTCTACACTGATGTCTTGATCTTGTAGTACTTCCCTTGTTTTCTTCTAGTAGCTTTGTAATTTTAGTTCTTACATTTAGGTTTTTGATCAATTGAAAGTTCATTCAAATCTTATGTGTATTGGTGTCTTGCCTGAATGTATGTCTATGCACACATTTGTATGCCTGGTGCCCACAGAGACCAGAAGAAGGCACTGGATACCCTGGACCTGGAACTGATTTTATAGATGGTTGTGGGCCCCCAGATAGAACTGGGAATTGAACCCTGGGCCTTTAGAAGAGCAGCTAGTGCTCTTAACCTCTGAGCTGTCTTTCTAGCCCCGTGTGCCTGTATTTTAAAAGTTACTCTAACCAATGGTGTCATTGGGAGGTGATAGAACCCTAAATAGATAGGGCAAATGGGATTTCTTTAGGCCACTGACAAAATGCTTTCAATAGTTGAGACACTCTATCTCCTTCTCTCTCCTTTTTCCTTCTTGGCTATGAGGTACATAATTTTGTCCCACCATGATTTGCTACCACAGGCCCGAAGTGATGGGACCAAGTGAGAATAGACTGAAATTTCTAAACTGTGATCCAAAGTAGTTTTTTTTTCATGTGTTGTCTATCCTAAGTACTTTGTATAGTGGTAGAAAAATGGCCAATACATTTTCGTATGATGGTCTTGTGTCTTACAATTTTACTAGGTTTACTTACCACTTTCGTCATATTTCCTTGGTGGATTTATTAGGTTCCCTATGTATAAAATTATGGCATCTCTGAACAGGGTTAATACTTTTCTATCTGGGTGCCTTCTATTTATTACTCTTGCCTGATTCTCCTGGCTGAGACTTCTAATACTACATTGATAAAATGGTGACAGTAGACATACATGACTTGTTCTAGGAAGTCATGTACGGCATCTATTGATTTATACAGTGAACCATTCTTATATCCCTATAATAATTCTTGCTTGATCATGATATATGCTCCTTTTGTGTACTAGTCTTTAATTGAGAATTTTTAAATCTATATTTACCAGGGATTCTGGTTTTTGATGGTTTTTCTACATTTGGTTATATTCTTATCCTTATCTGATTTTGTTATCAAGGAAGAGGTGGCTTCATTGGATGAGTTTGGGAGAATTCCCTTCTTTTCAACTTTTTTTTGGAAATAGTTTTAAAACTAATGTTAATTCTACTCTAATAGTTTAGCAAAATTTACCAGTGAAAATATCTGGTCTCAGGGTTCTCTTTTTGTGGATACATTTTATTACTAACTTAATTTTATAAGTTGTTATTGGCCTGGTTGAGCTTTTAAATATCTCCGTAGTACAATTTTATAGATATATGTATTCAGAAAGTTATTTCCTTTAAATTTCAAATTAGTTGATATGGAAATTGTTCATAACAGTACCTACAACTCTATGTATTTTAGTGGTATCATTTATAATTTATAATGTTATCTGCACAGTAGAATAATTCATATGGCCTAGCGGGCTGAACATCACAGAACAGGACACCCAGCTCTTTGATGAACTAATATGTCCAAAGAGGATTCCACTGATTCTTGGAGATGTCTCTGGACACAGCTGCCAGGCTGCTTTGAGGGACTGTAAGAGGTTAGGCAGAATCTCTTGTTGCAAGACCATGGTACTCAGAGTCTCCAGAGGGTAACATACAGTAGTGACTGGTGTTGGATAAGATACATTGGCTAGTCTGTTTCTCTGGGTCAGTGCAGTCGTGTGAACTCATTGCTATTTTTCTAAACAGGATCATGGACTGTTAGTTTCTCCAACAATAAGATATCATCCCAGATAAAGCTCAGAAGGTAAAGGCAGTTGGGAATTAGGATGATACACAGAAGGAACAATAGGGCTGACAAATGTTATTCTGTGTTTGTAGGCACAAGAAAGAGCTCCTAAATGAGAACTCATTTTGAAAAACAGGAAGATATATGGAGAGATGGGATCAAGGGCTAAGACTAAGAAGCAGAGGACATATGAGAAGTTGTGTTTCCTTGAGAGAACAATGGGGAATTTTACATTGTTTGAAGAAGGTGGCATATGATTTTGCAGTAGTAAGGGGGTGGAAGCCACTACAAGAGAATCAGAATCATCTTTTGGCAATGAATTATGCCAGGCCTATACCCCACTGCCAATGCAATGTAAAATGCCTCATTCATAAAATCCTCTTGTCCTGATGCTCTTCACCACGGGTTGATCTCTCTTCTCTCACAGCTCCTTGCCTGAGCTTGTAACATCTTTACTGAGTCCAGAAAATTCCACAGCATCTCTAACTTTAGAATCAAATGGAACTGAATAAAGTTTGACCAGGTTGGTGCACTGGGAGACTTAATTTGTATGAATGAACATATCTGTGCGTCAAAAATGAGTAAAACTTATGTTTTTCTAAAGGTGAAAGCTTATACATCAAATTAAAGCTTTTATATTGCTCCTCTTAAAGTCTTAGCTGATTCAACACTAAATTTATGGCATTGAAGTACAAATACTTTTATTGTAAAATGTCAGATTCATTATTTCTCAGCTATTTACTTTGAAGTTACTTTACGGTTTTATCGGCTTATTTTTATAATCCTCTTGAAAGCAAGGGTTTACCCGGTTTTTTTCTTCCTTTGAAATAAATAAGGGAACAGGATTTCCTGGAGAGTCAAATAGGCAGACAAACTCTTTTCTGGTGGAGCAGAAATTTCTCATGTTTGTAAAATGACACTTCATTTGAAAGTCAGTATTTTCGTTTTAATGTTGACACTAAAAGGAAACAGGATTTTTAAGGTAAATGTGCTTTTTCTATTAGAAACCGTCTATACACAACAGAAGGTGCACCCAACTAGCTATAAAATTCCAATGGCTCATAGCTAATGTTTGTAGCTTCAAATTAAATGTTACTTGTACTATTACCAAGCACATGAATGCCTCTTTACTCTGGTAAAAGATAATAGGACTTCTTGTGGCATTTTGCTGAGATAGGACGAGAGATTGCTTTCTTCTGTACTTTGTTATTAGAAAAAGAAGAAAAGCTTCGGCTATTTTTCTTCACTGATTATTTTAATTCGGTGTCACTTCTAAATACCTGGAGACACTTGAAGACTCCTTTCAAGGTAATTTAAATGCACTGCTTAATTAACAGTCGAGGGGTAGGGGATTCAGAACAGGTAGGAGGAGGGGCTCAGAAGTTAGAAGTGTAGATCCTCTCATTGTTCTGTCCTTTCATCCATCTCCTGTTGACATTTAACTGTTTTGCTCCTCACATACCTGTTAGATTGGTACTGCAGCTCTAGGCATCAAATCAATGCTTAGAAGGTAGAGATAGGAAGGAAAGTAGCAAGTTACAGTAGCCGTCCTCCTAACGGATTTCTTTTCAATCTCATTGTTCAAATGGTGACTGTTGTTGTTTTTCAGATTGATTTCAGAAGTTTATTAGGGGACAGAGCAGTGAAAGAGACTGAACATACTTTTCACTACACTTTATTACTTCCCTTAGACTATAGTTATAAGTAGGGAAGGATGGGCATGCAGGCATTGTGGTCATGGTGCCACACGCAAGCGTCAGAGGATAAACATAATTCAGATGACTTCCAATTTTCAAGGAACTTGAGAATTTCTGGCTGGCTTGCACCTCCCACCACTGACCCAGCTTCCCTTCAGGGCGGCCACCAGCTTATATTCGCCTTTCCAAACTTTGGAGGATTCCAAGTCCTGCCTTGAACCAGACACGACCATCTCAGTTATCTTTCCTGAGCATCTCAGTTCTCAGCTTAGCTGGAAGTGGTCACACCCTACATGGGACTGGGCAGAGGAATCCTGCTAGCAGGGGAGAGATGGTAGTGGTGCTTTTCACAGTGTCATCAGATAGTTTACTCCTTCCACACTAGTAAGTTGCTTTTGAATGGTCTCCTGTTACATTCTTAGTCACAAGCTGGCTCCTTTTGTTAACCATTAGAATTATACTGGTGTACCCTTTCTAAAATATAGGTCTGTCCTCATGATTAGCTCCTATGTGTTTAGTATGAGTTCTAAGAATAACCATGATACATTCCTTCCCCATCTTTCCAGCATTTTGTCTTCCATGTAGCTGCTTGGTAGTATCACTTAAGATTTATGTTTCAATGTGGCTGCAGCTTAGCTCCATTTTCTGTTATAATATCTACCCCCCCCCCCTATTTTCTCTGTTCCTCCTTCTGGGTCAGTTTCTCCTTGTTCTTCAAAACTGATGTTTGAAAACCTTTTCTAAGTACCCTACCCCAGCAGGCTCCAGCATTTAACAGCACCTCATGAGGGCTCTTACTGCTGTTCATGTTTCTGTATTATGATTTATTTGTTTCATAACCCACCTGTCTTTCGGTACTAGACTGAACTTTCCAAGATTAAGGGCTGTCTGGCTCATCCGTGTAGAGTTTATGACCCGTAGGTGATGTTCAGCTTGTATAGTTTTAGTGGTCAAAAAGATGTCAAGTTTGCTGCGTGACAAAAACTTAGTCCTGTTTCTTAGGAGGTCAGGATAAATCTGAGGTACTTGTTCTTGTGTCTTAGAATCTTAACATTTTCTGACTCTAACTTAGGAATGGATTCTGTATACAATTCAGGGCTGCAGACACAGAGCTTTATAAACAAAAGTTATTTGGCAGAATTGACCCTGAGTGCTACAGAAATCTCACTGGTACAAAGCAAACATGATAACCACTGTACTTTAGAAGTGATTCACCGAGCTGTGCCAGTAGTTTTTCTTTGCTTATATACCAGGCAGTCAGGTTAGCAGCAGCATTAAATCCTAAGGACAGGAAGTCACTAATCCAGGTGTCCATAGGCAGGATGCTTGCTGGAAGTAGTCTATCACAGACCTTCACTAGATAGAAGCTCTAAGTCATACACACAGCTAGGAATGAGTCTTTTCAAGATTGGTTTGAGCCTGCTCTGTCCCTCAAATCTTTGATTTTGATATTCAGTTACAGTTCACTCAGCCTCGATATGGAGATACAAGGAGGAGTTTTCTTTTTCCTGATTTGAAGGAAGGAGACAGGGATTAAGACAGGAATGATTAAAACTCACACTGGGAAATGCAGTGCATCGGATCTGTCACTAAGCATTCCATAGGTGTCTTTGTATGTAATGCTTTTGACCAGCATAGGATGAAATTCTAATGGCAGAACTGGGTGATAAATGCAACGAATCACGCGAAGCATCCTATGTCAGTGTGGCCCGATTCCTCAGCTTCCACATAGTGATGAGCCTCCTCTGTGATACTTTATTTGTAGGATTTGGGACTGTTCATTGCTTCAGTTGAAATCCTTACATCTGCATTTTCAGACCCAGAAAGAAGTTGATTTTGTTTTTTAAAAAAATGTTATGTAGTAAATTAAATTCTCAATTTTGTAATCTTGTAGGAATCCACTTGTGGTCTAGGTTTCTGGGGAGAAAGAAGGCACACTTTGTTCTGGATATGGGAACTGTTGTTTGATGTTTTTCTGAGTCTCCTCTCTTATACTACCCCAACCTATAGGGTAGTATAAGATCCCTTATCTTCAATGCTGATTCCTCAAAAATGGCCAGGGAGCTTCGCCTTCCACAGACTATCCACTTCTGAGATTCTACAGTTTTCTTTCTTTCTTTTGCCATTATCCATCTTTATACTTCATCCGAGAACAGAGTTTTCAAATTCTTCTCTTTTGTAACCTGCTTTTATTTAGCCTTTCCTAAGTGTGCATCTTATTCGGCTTCCTTGCTGCAGAAATACTGTTTGTTCTTGTCTTCCTACCGAATTAACATCCCGTTACATACCATTCTGTTAAATTATTCAGTGAGCGTGAGGGAGCAGAAATGCACAGAAAGGAGACCTTGGCTTTACCCACACATTTAGTGTGCCATTGGCATTATCGACATGTTTTCAAGAGGGAGAGGTCGGTCACTCTTTTTAACTCCAAGGCGTCACATTTGCACACCCTCAACACTTCTCCTAATGGAGTCTTCAATTGTTTCCCGCTTTTACATGCTTGACAAGGTGCCTGCTGTCTACTTGGTTCCCAGCAGTGATTTCCTTTGTCTATTTTTCTTCCTGTGATTTTACAGCCTCTGTGCTTGCTCCAAACAAACAAAACAAGGAAGGAAGAAAGAAAGAAAGAAAGAAAGGAAGGAAGGAAGGAAGGAAGGAAGGAAGGAAGGAAGGAAGGAAGGAAGGAAGGAAGGAAGGAAGAAAAAGAAAAACCAAAACCCACTCTGTCTTACTATATTCCTTCTTTCGCAGAACACTATTGTGGAGGGTTTTATAATCGACCTTCCCCCCACCCCCACCCCCACCCCCCGCCCCCCAAAGCAGCATTTCATGCATGATTAGACTCTAAACTGGAAAATGGTCCTTGAAGGCAAGGAGCCACATCTGAAGCAGGCTTTATTTTCAGGGACCCAACCTTACCTAAGAGGGGATGTATGAGCAAGTGTCCAGAGGGATCCCATGAGTGCCCTGCAAGGAAGTGATGTAAAGGCATAGAGGTGCAAATGCAGCTCAGCGTGGGGTGTGACCCAGTAAAGGCTCAGCCTTCACCCTGGAAAGCTCTGGACTGCAGAAGGGGTTTTGCATGAAACCTTCCACTATGGTAGGCAGTGGAGAAGTGATCCAATCCCCTGCCACTGCTTCCGCCCGCCACACAGTCACCACAGTCACCGGCTTCTGAAGAACTTTGCAGTTACCCGAACGAACGGGAAGTAACAGCGGGAGAATTCACATCCGAAAGCTAAATTGATTAAAGCAATTGTAGGGGACCTGGGCAGGCCATTAATTGTCTCCTAATTAGAAAAAGATCAGAAATTAAATGAGTACCTGGCCTAGTTAGGGTTTCTGTTACTGTGATAAAACATGATGACCGAAAGCAAGTTGGGGAGGAGAGGGTTTATTTGATTCTCATGAACTCCAGTCGCAGCTCATTAACCATGAATGAAGGAAATCAAGGTGGAACCTGGAGGCAGGAACTGAGGCAGAGACCAAAGAAGATGTTGCTTCCTGGCTTGCTCAGCCTGCTTTCCTATATAACCCACCCAAGTAGTACTACTCACATTGAACTGGGCCCTCATTCATTAATCATCAGTCAAAAAATGCACCACGAGCCTATCTGGTGGTGTATACTTTCTCAACTGATGTTCCTCTTCCCAAACAATTCTAGTTTGTGTCAAGATCTCAAACAAACAAACAAGGAAGAACGATTTAAAAAAAAAATAGGTACGTTTATTGTACTCAATTTACCAGTCACAGTTGGTATTAACTGTTACTTGGGTCCTTAACTTGTTGAGGGTGATTAAGAAAAAAAAAGCCCAGGTCCCAGCTCAACTGCCACATTTCTAAGTATCATCATCAGACCCCAGCTCACTTACAAAGACCAATTTCAGGAGGTCCTCCACTGGACTCTCCATACGGGGAGCTGCAGCAAAAACAGTGTAGACCTGACTCAGAAAGACTCACAGAGATCTCGGTCCCCACCCTCTATAATAATGCAAAGTGCTCACAGTTAAGAGTCCATACAGTAGGGGCAGAGAGATGGCTCAGGGGTTAAGAGCACATACTGCTTTTCCAGAAGACCCAAGTTTGATTCCCAGCACACATGCCAGGCACCTCACAACCACCATCTATAATTCCAGCTCTAAGGGAATCCAATGTCGCTGGACTCTGGGCAGCAGCACCGATGTATGTCACACACACACACACACACACACACACACACACACAGAGAGAGAGAGAGAGAGAGAGAGAGAGAGAGAGAGAGAGAGAGAGAGAGAGAGAGAGAGAGTAAACCATATGGTTTACTATACAGTAAACAATAGATAGCACCTTGCTTCCTTAGTGGCTATCTCAAGAAGTCAGGGGTACAAACAGAAAGAAAACTGGAGTTCCTTTGGCCATAGGAAAATTTTAACCAGTGTGCTCTTCCTGCAATTCTAGGTGCTGTGGTCTTTAGAGCTTTCAGCTGAGCAAGTGGCTGTTCGCTTTTCTGGTTACCAAGAAGACCACCATCATCTTGCATCTACTTTCCATTCTTGTTTCATTCCCCCTTTCTTCCACCCTCGTTGCTCTACAAATATGCCTCTCCATCTTCCCAGAATGCAGCAGCATGGACTCTTAGCCTGGGTTTCCAAAACAAAACAAAACAGAAATCTCAACCAATAGATCCTAAGGCAGTAATGGTACCCCCTAGAGATTCAGACTTTCAGTGTAATGTATGAATCCCCTATGTGGTGGAGTTCTGCTGTAAAACATCAGGGGAGATATTTGCATAGAGAGAAGGCAATCCAGAGTCCTCTTCTTTTGTTCTTATTCTGTCTAAACAAAGTCAATACTATTAAAATCTAAGTAGATGCTAAGGAGAAATCCCCAGGATGCTCCAAAGAGTTTTCCTTCTGTTTCTATTTCTTTTACAAATTGGCTCAGTGCCATGGACTCTGTGGAGAGACAATGACATTTTTAAAAATGCAGAAGAGAAGGAGGCATTCTGGAATCTGCTTTTCCTCAAAGGAACTCAGAAGTTTGACCCGCCCTGAGATGCATGAGGTACAGCTCTTTTCCACAACAGAGCTGCTGACTTGTCCAGCCGGCTGGAGACCAGTACTGGCCTCATGCCACCAATGTATAGGTTCAAGACTCTGGTCTGCCCCCACGTGCTGTGTGGCATCACTGTCGTCAGGTGCTGACAGCTTCTACTGTTTTGGTCTGTAGCTGTTAGGATGGGCACAAGGCTAACTATTCTCTCACACTTATGTTACAACTAGGGAAATAGCCTCAGCTTTCTCCTCTGTCTGATTGCCTTTAGCATCTGGATTCATTTTGCTCATGTTCTTTTCAGAGGCTGGTTTCTGCTTTTCTCCCTCACATCTGGAATCTAGCCAGAGTATACTAGAACAAGCTGTTACTAACATTTGAACCCTTTTGTAAGCGTGCTGATTGCAGCTTGGACAACCAGTTTCATCCAAGGTAGAAGCTTTCTGCTGCTTTGAGGGGGGAAAAAATAAATGTCTAAAAATAAAACCTAGGCATAAAAATAGGGCCAAATACTCATTAACTGCCTCACTTCGCTGAATGCTGAAACTATTTCTATAGTGTTAAATCAAGCTTTTGTGTACTTTATTCATGGTACTTTATCTTAGATGATAAGTAGGTTACTGTAATTAGTCATTTTATTCAAAATACATGAATTAAATTGTCTCAAGGACCCAATTTTCAGCTCATGCTTATGCTGACCCTTGGACTGGAGTACTTGTGTCCATGAGTCTTTCAGAATCTGCATTATTGGCTGCTGTGGGGGAGGCTGAAGGACTCCGGCACTGAGTGCTCACTGTGCAGGGGGAAGAATTTCAATCTTAGTCTTGGTGGTGGGAAGGCTCTGTGGGATTTAATTAGGATAATGTCACTTATGTATTTTAAAACTATGATGCTTGACTGTTGTGCTGACAGGGAGCGATAAGAAGGCAAGGACAGACAAGGATTACCATCCAGGTGTCTGGTTTTAGGTTTACACTTAGGAGACCGTAGTGCTGTGGAGCAGCAGGATGACGAGGAGTGGGAAAAAAGTAGACAGCAGACGAGTCAGTGGACTTGATATGAAGCTTGAAGAACTGGAAGAAGCAAGCTTATTTTTTTCCTTTGCTGAAACAACTGGAAGAATTTGAGATCAGTTATTGGGGTGAATACTTGAGGAAACCCATGATAATTCTTCCTGTTTAGTTTTGTTGAGAGAGGAGTGCAAAATAGTGAAAAGGGGGCCAAGGCACGCACCCCAGGCTCACGAAGACTTTGTAAAGTCTGCAGAACAGCACAGGTTAAAAGACTCAGTGGAGAAGTTTCAGAATCCCTGGTTCCGACAGCATGAAGTTCCACAGAATAAAGGAACCCACATACAGAGGCAATGGTAGAGGGAGAAGAAAGGCTGGAACACTCCCTATTTCCACACAACCAGGACGAGCAGAGAAGAAACAGAAAAGGACCAAGAAATCCAACAGAAGGAAGAGAAGCAGGGAGAACAGTACCTTGAAGCCAGAGCAGAGTCTTTTGGGGGTGGGGTGTGGGGGTGTGGGGGTGTGAGGGGTGTGGGGGTGTGGGGATGGGGTGTGGGGGGAGTGTGTGGGGTGTGGGGGTGTGTGAGGGATGGGGAGTGTGGGGTGTGGAGTGTGGGGGGTGTGGGGGGTGTGGGGGGTGTGGGGGTGTGGGGGTGTGGGGGGTGTGGGGGTGTGTGGTGTGGGGTGTGTGTGTGTGTGTGTGTGGTGTGGGGTGTGTGTGGGGTGTGTGGGGTGGGGGGTGGGGGTGGGGGGGTGGGAGTGGGGGTGGGGTGGGGTGTTGTGGGGGTGTGGGGGTGTGGGGGTGTGTGGGGTGTGTGGGGTGTGTGGAGTGTGGGGGTGTGGGGGTGTGGGGTGTGTGGGGGGTGGAGCCAGCAGTCAACTGTGCAGATGGCACTCTGGGACTGAGGAAGAAAGCAAATGGTATCAGATGGGAGCTCTTGGTGACAGTGACAAAGGCCACTTTTGATATGGCCTACAAAGAGAAAGCCAGAGTAGATTAAGTTGAGCCTGAAAAGGGAAAAATGGAGATGGTTACTTAGGGAATTTTTTTTTTTTGATGATTATGAAGGGAGAAATAGGTAGATGCATATACATACTTATATACAGGCAAAACACTCATATGGTTAAAATAAAAATAAGTAAGTCTTTAAAAATATGAGCTTATGGGCCGGGCGACAGTGGTACACGCCTTTAATCCCAGCACTCGGGAGGCAGAGCCAGGCAGATCTCTGTGAGTTCGAGGCCAGCCTGGGCTACAGAGTGAGTTCCAAGAAAGGCACAAAGCTACACAGAGAAACCCTGTCTCAAAAAAAAAATGAGCTTATTAGTTACTAATATTCTCATTCATAGATTGTCATTATGATATAGTATCTATTAATGCCTTGTACATGTAAACATATTTGTAAGAAGAAATACAACTTATTTTAATAATTAGTACTATTTTTTTTGTTTTTATTTTAGCAACTATTTTAGCTTTTGCTTTGAAGGGATAGAAGCTAGTGGATAACAACTTAGTCCTGTGGCAAATGTTGACCCTGTTAATATTTTAACATCGGTTTTTGTCTTTATTGCTCTTCTGATTTTTGTGTGGCTGTATTTTAATAAAAAATGAACAAGTTTAACAGAAAATGAACACATTTTAATAGAAAATCAGGAAATGATTCGAGTTGAGGAAACTCTTTGCAAAAGTTGCAAATTCAATTATTTCCTTCTAGCCTTTAAAATGTAAAATTGAAACTATAAATTATTATGCTGCTGGATTTTGTTTTGATGGAGGAGTCTAATTTAAATTTTTAGAATAATTCTAATCATTCTAAGATTTTATATCTTATGGCACATTTAAAGCACATTCTCAATTGTAGAACTGCCAAATGATTCTTCAAAATCTTCTAGTGATTTTAAAACAAATTATATGCTATTCTTAAAGACACTGTTTCTCAAGAGGAAAAATTAACGATAATCCCATCATTCAAGAAAATCAGTTCTATTTTATATGAAACTATGTTGTGTGTGGACAAGTAACTAATCATCTATATTAGTCACTTGTCTGTAGCTGTAATTACACACCATGACCAGAAGTAGCATGGAAGAAGGACCATATTTGGGCTTACAGTTCCAGAGGGATAAGTGTCCATCATGGTGGGGAATCATGATAGCAAGCGGCAGGCACAGGAGCAGGAACAGAAATCTAAGAGCTCATGTCTTTAACCACACGACCAAAGTAGGGACTGAGGGCTGGAAGTGAGGCCAGACTATAAACTCTCAAAGTCCGTACCCTACCCAGTGACATACTTCCTCGTCCTCTAGCAAGGCCACACCAAGTAAACCTCCCCAAACAGGACCACTAACTGGGGACGAAGTGTTCGAAAGCCTGAGACTATGGGTAACATTCCTCATTCAAACCACAGACCATGTATTCTCCCCCACCCCCACCCCCATTTTAACAGCAGCCTTGTGGTGTGCACTAAGGTTGATGTCATGCTTTAGCTGCTTTTATGTGTGATGATAAATGATGCCACAGTTATCGCTGGCACTTAATATTGAATTGAATTTGGTTTTAGTATATTTTACTATAAAAACAATGTATTCACACCGTTGAAAGCTTTATAAATAACAGCTATTGTCTAGAGAGCCACTGTGGGATCACTGCCAAATTCCTATTCATTCAACAGCCATTTATCAGTGACTAACATACGGCACACCCGGCTCTGGATATGCAGTCCATTCTTTAGCCTTAACATCGTAACGTAGATTTGGTGATGAATCCTGCTAGTGCCCTGTATGCAAAAAGGTGTGTGCTTCAAACAAACAAAGAACACACAGGAGCATCGTGTTTAAAGTTGCATTATAATTGGGTTTTCTCCTATGCTGCTGGAAGAAGTTCAGTGCCACTGAACTTACATAATATTGTGTGTAATGGCTACAACAAGTTATATGTGTGAGTGTATAATAACTTAATCTCCCGGAGTCAGATCCTGTAGTTCCTTCCAATCGTCTTTTGCAGTTACAGTCCATAATGTGAACATTTTCTTCTTTTCAACAGCACAGTTAACATGACCTCCACAAGACATGAAGGCATGGGAACTGCTGTGTTTCTTCTTGGCTGTCACACTGGACCCTTGTGGATCTCAAGGTAACTTCTTTTTGTGATACTGGTGTTAGTTATTTGTATCACTTGAGATTAACAGTAGCACAAAAAGTAAATTGGCTATAGATTGTACATGCATTATCCAAACTGCTCCAAAATTTGCAACATTTTGAGCACTGACATGACACCACAGTTGGGGTATTCCACAGTTGACCTCATGTGACAGGTGCCAGTGAAAACACAGATGAAAGAAAATTACCCTTAGGTTGTGTGTATAACATGCACACGTACTGTGGGTGGTACTTAAATTGAGGTCCTTCCCTTTAGTTGTCTTACTATGTATGTTCAATTATTCTGAATTTCCAAAAGTCCAAATCAGCTCTGGTTTCAGCTGTGGGGACTCAAGCTGTATCTCTGTACACTGGGGACTTTCCTGGGTAATCAGCTTGTGTCTTAGCAGAAACAGCAGCCCAGAAGTATACACAAATGTTAAAATTCACATTTTCTTCTGTATGCTCTATTTCAAGCTCTCTCTAATATGTTATCTACTACTAACATCACTAGAAAGGAGCGTTTGACTGATACAGTTTCAGAGTGGAAGTTTGGTACCCAAGCTTGACAGGATTCCAAAGTTCTAACATTGACATTCTTTTTTTTTTAACCATCATTAACATTTTCATTTTAGAGAATGCCATCTAGATAAAATGTTTTCATAAGCATTGAATCTTAGAAGGTTTATCACACACAGATAAAAAAGCCAGCAATAATTAGCATCATAGCAGAAGTACACAAAAGATTTGCATATTGAGCCAACTTGTGCTGTGGAAAGTAAATTCAGAACCTTCAGTTCAGTACAGTAATGGGGCTATCACACTGGCCAAAAATGAAATGTTAGTACCTCTTATAGATTTAGAGAATGGTCTCAGTTACACATACATTCTGTGTAAGTGTTTTGCTATTATATATATATATATAGCTATTATATATATAGCTATATATATAATAGCAATATATATAATATATATATATATTATATATATATATATATAATAGCAAAACACTTATTCCTTTGTATTGAAAATAATTTTTATACAATATATTTTGGCCATGGTTCCCCCCTCTCATCTCTTCTCAGATCTCATCTCTTCTCTTCCCCCAATTCCTACCTACCCAACTCCATTTCTTCTTTCCCTCTCTTTATAAAACAAGCATGAAAAACAAACAAACCAGTAATAAAATAATAATAATAATAATAATAAATTTATAAAAAAGAAAAAGTATGAGAAACATATACACAAAAACAACATTGAAAACACAAAATCAAAAATAATAACATATAAGCAAAAGTCCTGTAAGTTGAATGAAAATGTTTAAACAAAGCAATATAAGACAAAAACAAAACATCTCCAAAATACCACTGAGTTCTCTTTGTGTTGGTTGCCTGTTGCTGGACACAGGGCCTGCCCTGAAATGTGGTTTATATGCCCAGTGAGATTCCATTGGAGAAAACGAATTGTTCCTTTGCCAGTGTAGTCAACTGGGTATACTTTCATGGTTAGGGATGGGAGCTTGTGTCCACTGCCCCCTCTCAGCATTCAGACACTGTCTATCTTGGACCTGTGCAAGTCTTGGGGCCCTGAAAAAACTGTTATTTAGTCGGGGGGGCGAATAGATATAGAGGTTTTTGTTTGTTTGTTTATGTTTTAAATTATTTACTTATTTTTGTTTTGATGTGCATGGGTGTTCTGCCTATGTGTATATCTGTGTAAGGGTTTTGGGTACCCTGGAACTGTAGTCACAGACAGTTGTGAGCCACCATGTGGGTAGTGGGAATTGAACCCTGGTCCTCTGGAAGAGAAGCCAGTGCTCTTAACCACTGAGTCATCTCTCCAGCCCCGCAGAGGGGGTTTTCAATAACAAGATCATCCAGTTGCCAGGCTCTGCATCCAAATATGGTGTCAACAGCTTTTACAGGTCACTTTGCGCACATGAAGCATATAAACCTTTAACCTTTGTAAATATATAAGATGTAGATACACAGCTTTACAGCTGAAAGTCACAGGTACATAGCTCATCCAATGTACAAAAATCACTTTAAAATAGCTGCTTACAAAGCAGTCATTTAAAAGGCTATAACCCAAACAGACTCTTGAGTGAATCTTTACTTTTTTGTTTTATTTATTTTTAAATAATTTTATTGATTCCTTGAGAATTTCACACAATATACTGTGATCATATTCACCCCTCCAGGCCCTCCCATACCCACCCTTTTCACTTCCTTACTCACCCAACTTGAAGATGATGGTCGGGTGATATGCTGATGTGCGGTTATAGCAACATGTGATTAGAAGTTGTCCTGGTGCTGTGTTCACTTAGTTGAATAATATTTGATTATATCAATATGTCATATTTTCATTACACAGCCATCAGGAGATAGACATCTTGGTTGCTTCCATTTCCTGGCCATTGTGAATAAAGAAGCAATGAATATTGAAGAATAGATATCTCTGCAGTAAGATACAGTAACCTTTGAGCATCTGTACAGATGTGGCAGAGCTGAAACATGTGGTAGATCTATTTCTAGCTTTTTGAGGAAACGCCACACCAGTTTCCATAATGGCTATATCAGTTTTTGCTCCTAGCAGCGGTGAATAAATGTTCCCCTTATTCATGGCAGCATTCGCGCCTCCCCCCCCCAACCCGCCCCGCTCTCTCTCTTTAATCTTGGCTATTCTGGAGTAAACCAAAGCCTCAAAGTAGTTTTAATTTACATTTGCCTGATGGTGAAAGATGCTGAACACTTTTAAAAAGTGTTTCTCCCTTTAGAAGAAGTTTGTATTTCATCTTTTAAGAACTCTATGTTTAGTGTCGTGCCCCATTTTAAAATATCAGTGTTTATCTTCTTGATGTTTCATTTCTTTGCGTTATTTGTATATTCTAGACACCAGCCCTCTGTGAGGTGTCTAGCTGGTAAAGATTTTTTTCCGCTCTGTAGGCTGTCTCTTCCCTCACTGATGGTGTCCTTTGCTGTACAGAGGAAGGTTTTTGGTTTGGTATGGCCCTGTTGGCCAGTCCTGCAATGAAGCAGTAGAGGGGTATGGCAGTGCGGCTAGAGACTCAGCAGTCACTTCTTTTCTTCCCTGCTACCCCAGGTCTTTTCCTTAGCGCAATGCCGCCCCCCTCACATTTGCCTCAGAGACTCTGCGTCTCTCTGAGAAAGAGTAATAAAGCATGGCCGGAGAGAAATATCACAGGGGAGTGGATGGAGGGAAAAGGTGAAACCGAGTAACGCCAGTGCTCAGTGGTTCAATCTCAGGCAGTGGTGGCAAAAATCCTGAAGGATTTACCCCAATGTCCACAGCAGAAGGTCCTTTCTCATCTTAATATCTTAGAATTCAGAGAAGAAAATACTGTTTTCAATGCCATGATGCAGTTAAGTATATGTTCATTAGAAAACCCTAACTTGTGCTGAGTAGTTTTGACTTTTGAAATCTCACATTCACAAATAAAACAACACCAAAATTTGATAAACCAAGAGGATTAGAATTTTACATTTATGTCCAGAATAATATTCCCCCAATCTCATTTGTCTGACTCATAGAGTATTGGGAATGTGGTCCTATTATGATTTGAATGGGAATGGTCCCCCATAGACTCACATGTTAAATATTTGGCTTCTAGATACTAGTGTTATTTTGGAAGGTTCTGGAAATTTAGGAGGTGGGGACTGGAGCACATTATATTGGAAAATTGCCATGTGTACATGTGAGGAGGTGCAAAAAAGGAGCCACTGGAAAGGCTGCTCCATAAAATGGTTGGGGGATAGTATTGTGAATAAGAGAGAGAAGACATCCAGAGGCATATGCAAGAGTCCAGAGCAGAGGGAAATGAGAAGCAGACTGAACATGGCCAGAAGAGCAGCAGAGAATAGTGGAGGAGACAGTGAGGTAACAAGAGACAGTGCGTGTTGCTGGAGGGCTTCTCTCCAGGTTCCACCAAGCCCCGCAGTCCCACAATCCACGAATAAAATAATCACTCAGACGTTTATATTACTTATAAACTGTATGGCCGTGGCAGGCTTTTTGCTAACTGTTCTTATATCTTAAATTAACCCATTTCTATAAATCTATACCTTGCCATGTCACTTGTGGCTTACCGGCGTCTTTACATGCTGCTTGTCCTGGCGGTGGCTGCAGGGTCTCCCTCCTCCTTCTTCCTGTTCCCTCAATTCTCCTCTCTCCTTGTCCTGCCTATACTTCCTGCCTGGCCACTGGCCAGTGTTTTATTTATATAGAGTGATATCCACAGCAAGCACAAGAGTAAGGAGATAGCAAGAGAGAGAATAAAAGAGTGTCTGGGCATAAGGAGGATGAGTAGCTGGGGACTTGAGGGGAAGGTCCAGGAGGCTACCACTGAGTTTGAATTTTATAATAAGTAGTTGTGAGTGGGGACTGAGGGAGCCTGGAGGCCAGTGTGAGTTTTGATATGCAACCATATGTACATGTCAATAGAGAGCCATATGTCCCTTTTGCCATGGGTAAGGGAAATGATTCCTTTTGGAAGATGGGAACAGGTTTCACAAGTTCGTGAGGATTGCCGGCTTTTTATCTAACTACTAGGAATCCTTCTACAGTTCAGTGTGAGCTCATTTCTGGATATATGAATGTCCTGAGACCTAACAACATGCTACTTAAACTTTTTGAAAGCAGGCGATAAAACTGTGGAGCTCAAGAATGGTTTTAGCAGGAATCCTCTAAAATATTGCCCTGAGTCAGGATGGCCACTTGACTCTCTGTAACAGGAAATACTGGTGGGGAGCAAGCAGATAAATGCATTAAAAACGTTGTGTTCTTGAGAACAGATAGAAGCCAAACCATTCCTTACAGACATTACTATTGTTTATCCCATGACATAGAAATGCCTCCCATGGGAACAGGAAGCTGGAAGTTGATCAACGGGGAGACTTGCAGTTGGGAACTCCAGCAGTGATTTGATGGTGTTACCTTTGTTTACTCTCTCACTCAGGCTGCTCTCATTATTTCTGCTAGATGCCATGAGCCCCTGATGGATGGTGTTTTGCTCTCTGTCTTGGATTCTATCCACCTGCTGCTTGCTTTTTTGTTCTTTTCTTTTGCCCGCTATGTGCTTAATAAGTCGCCTAATTGAAACCGAAAATACGACTATTGCAGATCATTCTCTAGACCATACTGAAGAGGGTCTTAGCTGGAGGAAGCAGGTTGTTGTGGATGTCCCTGGGAGCTATACCTCACTTTTGTCTCCTCTCCTTTCCTCTCTCTCCTCTGCCAGATGCTTCTGCCATCATGATGTCCTGCCTCACCCCAGACCTGGAAAGAGTAGAGTCATCCAGGATGGACTGAACCCTCTGAACAATGAGTTCAAATAAATATTTCTTCCCTTAGGTTGTTTTTATCAGCTGTCTTCTCACAATGATGAAGAATCACTAGTGCATGTTCGAAAGCTGAAGTCAATATTTACATCATTTCTCCTCTTGATCTCCTGCCCTCGTCCTCTTGGGCTGAGGAGACTGTCTTCCAGATTACCGACAGACTGTAGAACCCAGGATTGCCTTCTAAATTCTCCATATACTTATTGACTCAGCAAAACTAATTTCCCCCCAGATTTAGGGCCTTCTGGCTCTAGCAAGCTTCAAAAACTATTAATATTGCAGTAGGTATAAAGGTGACTTCTTTCATGTTCACTCTTTCCAGTACGACAGCAGCGATTTGGAGAGAGACAGACTGTTGTTGGTCACGTGGGTTACAAACTAATATGCTTAATCCTTGGGCAGTTGCCAACCTCACAGTTACTTTGACTCAATTTGACTGAGCGGGAAGATACTCCATCACAGAGTCAGGGCTTGTTGCCAATGACTAGCGAGCCAGGCTCCTTGAGATGTGGGCAGGCTATTCTTCTAGGAGGTTCACTCAGGCAGTCCTGGCATAAGCCCTGACAAGCACCTGTCTCTAACCCTCTTCATTTTCTGTCTGCTCCCCACATTATACCTATTCTTCCCAGTCTTCTTCAGTTACCACAATAGTAATAATGAGAAACTCATTATTGGAAGATACAACGAAGATGTGATTCTCCCTTGCCTGTTTACAAGCGAGCCTCAAGTTGTAATTCACTGGAAAATTCAAGATAACACTGTTCACACTTACTTCAGAGACATGGACCAGTTGGAAGGACAGTATCTTAGATATGCAAACAGGACATCCCTCTTTCATAGTGAAATTCACAACGGGAATGCCTCTCTAGCTGTCAGAAGATTGAGCCTTCTGGATGAAGGAATTTATACCTGCTATGTGGGAACAAGAAGTAGATATTATGTGAGCAAAGTGGTGCTGAAAGTGGGAGGTAAGTGTGTATGTACATTTTAGTGAGGTGTGATGACATAATTTGATGCAATTCTGAAACAGCGTTTTCTGAGCGTCATATACTAAGATCTTCCTTTCAAGTCAGTTCCTACAAATCTACCCCATTATTTCAATGCATAATATCATAGACAGTGCCCAATGTGTAGTAATATCTCATAGTATGGGCATGCTATGATTGGTATAACCATTCCCCCCTGTTGGTGGATGTTCAGGGTTTCCAACGTTTTCCATCTGTTGTGATGCATGTCTTTATAGTTACATAAGATGATGACAAATTATCTGAACTAAAAGTACCAGAAGTAAGATTTTAATACTCCAATGACATTAGCAGCATAAGGGCATTCATTTCTCTAGTACTTCTATCAACACTGAATATCATCAGTCTTAAACATCTCTTCCAACATGATGATGAGAAATACTCAACTAACTTTAAACTGCCTTTTTTAAAAAAAATAAAGTAAAACTTACTGTTGATATTGTATGATTTTTATCTTCTCTTCAATAACTGTAATGTAACTCTAGCCATACTATACAATTAATGTACTCATGGTTGCCAATGGTTAAGTTTATGTTAAATCAAACTAGAATCCAATTAAAACTTAAGAAATAATAGGAATAATTTCATGACATATTCATAATCATACTACCAAGAATTCTTATTGATACAGCATGATAACGTTGAACGTGTTCATCATTGACATGGTATGTTAGGAAGTATTCTTGATTTCACAGTAATTTTACTGCTATTATAAATTTATTGTTAGTTCAGTTGTGTTTTGATATTTTAAATACATATACTGTTTTCATTTATACAGGTGTACAATGTATTTTGATCATATCTAATCCCTATTCCCTGTTTCCAAATTTTCTTAGATCTATGTTCCCTTCTCAACTTCACACTAATTTTTTTCTTTTTAATTAGTGTTTCTCATATATGTATGAGTATGGGACCATATACTAGAATATGGCCAACCTACTAGGAGTTATACTCTTAAACAAAACTACCCCTTCCCCAGCAGCATGAACTGTCAGTTACTATTCAGCCAGGCATGGAGGCTCATGTCCCTTGCCTTCTCCACGCTGTAATGCTGACCTGCTTGATTTTTTGCAGGTCTTGTGCAGGCAACCACAGTTGTTGTAAGTTCATGAATACAATTGTTCTGTCATGTCCAGAAGCCACTGTTTTGTCACAGTCCTCCCCGACCTCTAACTTCTACAGTCTTTCTTTCCCTTCTTCCACAATGGTCACTGAGCCTTGGGAGGAGCATTGTGACATAGATGTCTCATTTATGGCTGAGCATAGTTTTTAAGACATAATGCTATTACAGAGCATAGGGTGGTGACATGGACTTGTAATTCTAGTACTGGGGAGGCTGAAAAAATAGGATCGATGGCTTGAGGCAAGACTGTACTCTTGAAAAGAGTACCTGTTTCAAATGAAACAAAGCAATTATAAAGCTAAAGCTATTACATATGTAATATATATATATATACATACATATATAATGTAGAACTGCTTTCATATGCATCAGGAAATCATAGACATCATATGACTTATTCTATCATAATATTTGCTGTGGGATAGGGGGCTGGAAGAAAATTCACATTTCTCTGAGATGCACTGGCAAGTGAGTATGAGTGCATGTAAGAGTGTGCACAGCTAGGGTATAATAGAGTGCTGTACAGTATTGCATGCTTCAGGGGGGATATCTTCTAATATATTTTTAAAATTTAATTTTTACTCTTTCTTCCTCTGACTGATTTAACTGCTTTATATATTGACTCAGAATTGTATGTTAAAAAAATATTCAAATAGGCTGAGTCAGTAGCTAAGGAGTCCACAGAGTGCTGCGTGAACTCTACAGATTTTGACGCTGTTTTGTTTGGGTTGAATTTTTCTTTAAGGAACTGAGAGATCTTGTTCATAAAATTTTGCCTTTATTGCATAGGTAGTGATAAAGAAACTAATGGCTACAATTCTTTGTAACTCACTCTTTGTTTCATGCAGCTTTCCACACACCTTTAATGAAATATGAAAAAAATACAGAGAGCTTCCTGGTTTGCAGTATCCTGAGTGTTTATCCTTATCCACGTATCACATGGAAAACGGACAATGCAATTGTCTCTGGAAGCAGTACAGAAGTAACTGAGTCTCCGGGTCCTTTTTATGTTAAAAGTACACTGAATGTTACAGGATTAAATTCACCTTGTGAGTGTGTTATTGAAAATTCACTTCTCAATGAAACATGGAGAGGAGAGTGGACATTGGCAGGTAGGTTCCATTGGACTTTCTGTGTAGAGGTGCTCTGCCAGAGGCTGGGATAGATCAACAAAGAATCAAGAAAGAAAACCCAACTGCAGAAGGAATAATTTGGTTGCATTGATTCTGAGCATCGTTCCCTATTCATAAAATAGAAGTACCTACTTTACTAGGTGAAAATTGAGTGAAAACACTGGAGATCTGTCCATGAATGTCTGTTTATCTATCTATGTATGGTTTCTCCTCCAAACAGGATTTCCCACATGCACAGGAATGTGTGTCCTTTAGCAGATCATAACCCCTGATTCTCTCCAGTTAAAAGATTTATTAAGTTTTACTATTATTATTGCTGGATTTTAAGCATTGATCTTTAAAAATACTTTTATTTTATTTATTGGGGGAAACATAATGCTATGTTGTGCATGTGGAAGTCAGAGAATAATTTGGGGGAGTGTGTTCTCTCTTTCCACTATGGAGATCCTGGAAATTGAACTCAGGTGGCCAGACTCAGCAGCAGGTGCAGTGTTCCAGAGTAATTCTTCAGGTTGGAGGAGGTAAAATCCAGGAGTTTCCTCCCTGGAAGACCCCATTCCATCACAACATGAAGGTCTAATATAACCTTAGAGGAAAAATTTAAAACAGAAACAGGACAGCTTTTCTCATATGAAACTCTACAACACAAATATCAGAAAGTTTTCCCCACAGACATAAATACTGCAGTTTGTTTTCCTTCCCAATCTTAAGTGTAATTCAGAAAATTCTTCCGACAGTTTGGTCTTCACTAGTTTCCTTTTTGTTTTTGTTGTTAGGTAGTCACTGGATGAATCAAAGTGAATCCATCTCACTCGGGTGCACTGTCGGCAGCAATTTCTCTCTACAAAATCAAGACTTCCGTGTTAATTGGTCTAAAGTAGAAAATGTCTTGGATTGGCATCTGAATTCTTCACAGGACAGAACTGCTAATGACCTTCACTTCACACGGAATAAAGAGCTGAGAGATCACCATGACTTACTCATGACATTGAAACATCTTCATCCTTCAGACAGTGGGGAATACTTGTGTAACGTTTCTTCACCTAAGTATACATTCCTCACCGTCCACAGGGTGCAAGTAGGTAAGCAGCAAATAGGGCAGGCTAATGGGTTTTGGGTGTTGCAACAAAGGTTTGGTTTTTTTTTTTTTTCAAAATGTCATTGGTGGAGATTCCCATGAGGGTATTGCTCGTGAGGGTAGGTGACATGCCGTCTTTTGATCAAAGTTACTCTCAGAAGTTTGCGTTTTCATTCTTTCTGTTTTGAAATGAAGGGAGATGTGTGCATTTTGGTGGCTCCAAGGTAAATACCTCCAACTCCTCTTCGCTGCCGTGTGTAACATACACCTTAGGGGCTTGGTTTAGGAGCTGAGGCAGTAGGAACAGGGGAAGTTAGAATTGGGTATTGCTGGATGCTGGGAAACATGGTGATGTCCGTCAATCTAGTGGAAACAAATGGCATTAGAAGCCCCAAGAAATTATCTGGTTCTGTTCACTTTTCACTACATTCAGTTGCCAAAATTTTTTGTTTATAAGGAATGTTCCTAATCCACAGACAAGTGAGTCGGGGAATGTGTGCCATAAAGTTGGCTTTCTGGTGAGGTGGCTGGCCTCCCCACCCTTATTCTATCACCCTAGCATAGAGGAAACCCTAATAGCTCTCTTTTATCCCTTAATAAGGATATTTGAGATTGTGAAAATTATTATGTGTTTCATGAACTTTTAATTGTCTGTGTGTTATGTGGTTTCCAAAGAAAGCTTCATGCTGACTGATGAAACTCCTTTTGATGATATAGAATGAAAAATATAGATGCATATAAAGTTCCTACTTTTCTCCCCAATAAGAGTGTTGGTTTTATGTAAAACGCAGTGATGCCAAAATTCTATTTTTAAAACTGTTGCCTCATATTGGATTCATTTTGGAGTATAGAAAAACAAATCAGGAAGCATCTGCCTGAAGACTACATATGCCCCATCTCCTTAAGCAGAGATTTAGTTTTCAGTTTACCTACAGTGAAGCATCAGGGCAATTCCAGCTCTGGAAAAGGTTTTTTTTTTTTTTTCAGAACCTTGTATCTTCAAATACACCCTGTCCTGTGTGAAGACAGGTAAAAAGTCTTCTCACATTCTCCAAGAAGAGGCTTGTAGCAGGAGTATCCCAGCAGGGAAGAGACCAGAATGAGCAGTCATGGTACCAGGCATGAATTCTTTACTGAGTTTTGGTTTCTTAGTTCCTTTTCTATTCCCATGACAAAACACCATGACCACGGCAACTCATGAAAGAAAGCATTTAATCTGGGCTCACAGTTCCAGAGGGTTAGAGCCTATGGCCATTATGGCAAGGAGCATAGCAATAGGCAGGCTAGCGTGGTGCTGGAGCAGTAGTTGAGAGCTTACATCTGATCCATAAGCAAGAAGCAAAGAGAGAGAGAGAGAGAGAGAGAGAGAGAGAGAGAGAGAGAGAGAGAGAGAGAGAGAGAGAACTTAGCTAACTGGGAATGGCATGAGCTTTTGAAACTTCAAAGCCTACCCCCAGAGACATACCTCCTTCAACAAAGCCACACCTCCTAATCCTTCTCAAATAGTTCCTTCAAGGATAACGTATTCAAATATATGAGCCCATGAGGGGGCGGGCATTCTCATTCAAACCACTGTATTGTACTCCCTCCCTCCATGGGCTTTTGGTCATATTGCAGTGCATTCACTCTAACTTCAAAAGTCCTCATAGTCTTTCAGTTTCAAGACTATTGAAAAGTCCAGCCTCTTTTAAGACTCAAGATGATCTCTTAACTATTATCCACCATAAAGTCAAGACTGAAACCTAACAGGTCAAACACCAAATCCTTTACCCCCATGTCTGATGTCAAGGGCTTAGATGGCTTTGCCTTTCCAGCTTTGCTGACCACAAAACACTTCATTCCTTTGAGATGGTTCCTCTCTGTGTGTAGCAATCCTTGGCTCTTTCATTTCCAGCATCTTGGGGTCTCTAACACAATCCAGGCTTCACCTTTGGAGCTTCGCCCAATGGCCTTTCCAGGCCACAATCCAGGGAGTTCCCTGCTATATGTTTGGTTTCAGCAGTTCTCCTTTTTAAAGTTTTTTTTTATTAATTCTCTCATATATTACATCCTGACCACAGTTTCCCCTACCTCCTCTCCTTCTAGTCCCTCATCTCTTCCTTTCCTCCTCCATTTCCCTTCAGAAAAGAACAGGCCTTCCAGAAATATTGCATATCAATTTGCAGTAAGATTAGGCACCTCCCCTCATATTAAGGCTGGACGAGGCAGTCCAGTAGGAGGAAAAGGGTCCCCAAAGCAGGTAAAAGCATTGGAAACAGTCCCTGCTCCCTTTGTTAGGGGCCCACAAAACCATCAAGTTATACAACTATTGCATATGCAGAGGGCCTAGGTCAGTCCCATGCAGGCTCCCTGGGGGTTGGATCATTCCCTGTGAGCTCCTATGAGTCCAGTTTTGTTAATTCTGTGGGTTTCCATGGAGTGTCCTTGACTGCTCTGGCTCCTACAATCTTTTCTTCCCCTCTTCTGAAAGATTCACTGAGTTCTGCCTAATGTTTGGTTGTAGGTCTCTGCATCTGTTTCCATCAATTGCTGATGGAGCCTCTCTGATGGGGATTATGCCAGGTTCCTGTCTACAAGTGTAGCAGAATACCATCAGGAATCATTTCATTTACTTCCCCCCGCCCCTTGGGTTTGTTTAGTTCTACCCCAGGTCTCTGGGCTGTCCAGCCTCCAGTTTCTGATCCTCCCTGCAGTGTCAGTGGTGGGCGTCCTCTTATGGCACAGGTCTCAAGCAGGACCAGTCATTGGCTGGTCACTCCCACGATTTCTGTACCACCTTAGCCCAGCACATCTTGCTAGCAGGACAAATAGTAGGTTGAAGGTTTTGTGACTGGGTTGGAGTCCCAACCCCTCCATTTGAGGCCTTGCCTGCTTATGAGATGGCCAGTTCAGACTCCATAACCCCCATTACTAGGAGTCTTAACTTCGGTCACCCTAATAGATTCTTAGGAATTTTCACTGCACGAGGTTTCTACCTTGCCCTTGGATTGCCCCGCCCCCCACCAATTCCAGTTGTCTCTCCAGTACTCTTCCTCTCTCCATCACCCCCTCCACATGATCCCTCCTATTCCCATCTCACCTGCCCCAAATCCACCCACAATATGTGTTCTATATCCCCTTCCCAGGGAGGGAGGTTCACGCAACTGCCTTTTGAGTTCTCTTTGTTACTTAGCCTTTCTGGGTCTGTGGATTGTAGCATGATTATCCTTTATTGTATAGTTAATATCCACTTATAAATGAGTACATGACATGTTTGTCTTTCTGGGTCTGGGTTACCTCACTCAATATGATTTTTCTAGTTCATTAATTTGCCTGAAGATTTCATAATTTTTTTTTAGATTTCATGATGTTATTTTTTTAAGCTGAGTAATAATCCATTGTGTAAATGGATTTCCTTTATCCATTCTTTCTTGAGGGACATCTAGATTGTTTCCAGTTTCTAGCTATTATGAATAAAACTGCTATGAACAAAGTTGAGCAATTATCTTTGTGGTAGGATGGAATATCTTTTGAGTATATGCCCAGGAGTGATAATAGCTGGGTCTTAAGGTAGATTGATTTCCAGTTTTCTGAGAAATCGTCATATTTATTTCCAATGGGGCTGTACAAGTTTGTGCTCCCACCACAATGGGGGAGTGTTCCCTGCTGTGGGATGGCCTTTCTGTGCACTGTACATATGTGTTGCTCTCATTGGTTGATAAATAGAGCTGTTTGGTCAATGGTGAGGTAGAATAAGGTCGGGCGGTACTATCAAACTGAAGGACAGAGTCAGGGCAGCTGCCAGCCAGCCGCCAGAGAAATAAGATGTATTAGAACACAAGTAAAGCCGTGAGACACATGGCAAAATATAGATGAATAGAAATGGGTTAATTTAAGTAAGAGCTAGTTAGTAACAAGCCTGATTCATCAGCCAAACATTTATAGTTAATATAAACCTCTGAGTGATTACTTGGAAATAGCTGCAGGACAAGGTGGAACAGAGAAAAGCCTTCATTTGCAGTTCCCCTTGCTCCACATCCTCACATGCATGAGCTTCCACTAGTGTTTTTGGTCTTAGCCATTCTGACTGGAGTAAGATGGAATCTCAGAGTCAATTGGCTTCCATTTCCCTGATGGTTAAGGATGATGAACAATTCTTCAAGTATATCTCAGCCATTTGAGATTGTTTTGTTGAAAATTCTGTTTAGATCTGTACCTCATTTTTTAATTGGATTTTTTTAATGTCTAGTTTCTTGAGCTCTTTATATATTTGGAAGATCAGCCCTCTGTCAGATGTGCAGTTGGTGGAGATCTTTTCCCATTTTATAGGCTGCCATTTTTCCTATTGCCACTGTCTTTTGTTTTTTGTTTTTGCTCTTTTGGGGAGCCAACCACCCAACTCCCAAATAAATCACACATAGAAGCTTATTCTTAATTATGAATGCCCGGCCTTAGCTTGGCTTGTTAGGCAGCTTTTCTTAACTTAAAATTATCCCATCTATCTTTTGCCTCTGCGCTGTTCCCATTCTCTATTTTTGTATACCTTTCTTTCTTTCTCCATTGTTGGTGTGTAGCTGGGTGGCTGGCCCCTGGAGTCCTCTTCCTTCTTTCTTCTTCTATTTGTCCTCTCTGCCTGCCAGCCCCACTTACTTCTCTCTCCTGCCTCACCATTGACTATTCAGCTCTTTATCAGACAATCAGATGTTTTAAACAAAGTAACACAGCTGCGGAGTTAAACAAATGTGATATAAACAAAAGTAACACACCTTAAAATAATATTCTACAACAAGCGTCCTTTGCCTTACAGAAGCTTCTCAGTTTCAGGGTGTCCTGTTTATTAATTGTTGATCTCAGTGTCTGTGCTACTGGTGTTCTATCCAGGAAGTGGTCTCCTGTGCCAATGTGTTCAAGGATATTTCCCACTTTCTCTTTTACTAGATTCAGTGTAACTGGATTTATGTTGAGGTCTTTGATCCACTTGGACTTGAGTTTTGTGCAGGGTGATAAATATGGATCTATTTGCATTCTTCTACATGCCAACATCCAGTTATGCCAGCACCATTTGTTGAAGATGCTTTCTTTTTTCCCCTTGTATAACTCTGGCTTCTTAAAAAAAAAAAAAAAAAAAAAAAAAACCAGATGTCCACAGGTGTATGGGTTTATGTCTGGGTCTTTGATTTGATTCCATTGATCAACCTGTCTCTTTTTATGCCAATACCATGAGGTTTTTATTACTATACCTCTGTAGTAGAGCTTGAAATCAGGGATGGTGATACCTCTGGATGTTCTTTTGTTGTACTTGATTGTTTCAGCTATCCTGGGTGTTTTGGTATTCCATATGAAGTTTAATATTGTTCTTTCAAGGTCTGTAAAGATTTGTGTTGGAAATTCTAATGATCCATGAGCATGGGATATCTTTCCATCTTTGGGTATCTTCTTCAATTTCTTTCTTCAAAGACTTGAAGTTCTTGTTATACAGGTATTTCACTTGCTTGGCTAGAGTTACCCTAGGATGTTTGATACTATTTGTGGCTATTGTGAAGGGTGATGTTTCCCTGATTTCTTTCTCAGCTCATTTGTCCTTTGTATATAGGAGGGCTACTGATTTTTTTTTTAAGTTAATCTTGTATCTAGTCACTTTCCTGAAGGTGTTTATCAGCGGTAGGAATTCCTTGGTAGAATTTTTGGTGTTGTTTGTGTGTACTATTTGCAACTAGAAGGGTGCAGAATTGGTGATGGGGTTCGGGGAAGCTGAGATGGTGCAAGTGTGGGGGAGTTTGCTGGGCTGGCAGTTTGCCTGGATTTCTCCCAGTCTGCTTGTTCTCTGGTAGAACAAGGAATCTCAGGCCCTGATGGAGGCTGGGGCACAACAAGTAGGAGGGCATGGGACTGGGGACAGTGTGGAGAGGTGCTGAGATAGTGAGAGTGTGGAAGTTTAGGGGGAGGAGAGACTACCTGGACTTCTTACAGTCTTCGAGTTCTCTAGTAGGGTGAGTCAGTAGTTCTCCTTATCCGTGGAGAAAAATTCCACAACCTCTTACTCCTGTATCCTTCCTGACTATAAAGCCAGAACCCTGTGGCCACTGCTGCCAAGTTCTGCTGCCTGCTTGGGATGAAACCTGGCCCCCTCCTTAGATGACATTTGCCTAAACTTTCATTTATCGTTGTTTTTCAGGAACAGGCTCATTTTTTTTTCCGAAGTTGCAGGATTCTGGGTGGGGGTCTTATTTTCCAAGCTCCTACTATGACAGCCCACTAAGCCCTACTTACAATGTTCAACCACTTTCCTAGTCCAAAGTTCCAAAGTCATCTCCATTCCTTGAAGAAACAGCATGGTCAAGCTGGTCCCGGCAAGAGGCCCACTCCTTAGTACCAAATTCTGTGCCAGTTACTTTTCTGTTGTTGTACTAAGACACCACGACCAAGGCAGCATAGAAAAGAAATAATGTATTAAGGGGCTTACAGTTTCGGAGGGTAAGCCCATGACCATCATGGCAGCAAGCCTGGCAGCAGATCAGCGGGCATGACACTGAGCAGTAGCTGAGAGCTTACATCCCGATCCACAAGCATGAGGCAATGTGGTGGTTTGAATAGGTATGGCCCCCATAGACTCATGTTTAACACGAATCTTAAAAGGCCTTATAGTAAAAATAAAATAAAATAAAATAAAATAAAATAAAACAAACAAACAAACCCAGAGCCAGATATTGGGGTGAAAGCTGAAAGATCAGAGAAGTGGAACAAGCCAGCCACTAGCTTACCTTACAAAATCCTCAGCCTCAAAAGAGTGAGTTACTGTTTCCTCATACCTTATATACCTTCCTGTGTCCTGTCATATGACTTCCTGGGATTAAAGGCGTGTGTCACCACTACCCGGTTCTATTCCTCTCATGTAGCCCAGTGTGGCCTTGAACTCACAGAGATCCAGACAGATCTCTGCCTCCCGAGTGATAGGATTAAAGGTGTGTGCCACCACTGCCTGACCTCTCTGTCTAATTTAGTGGCTGGCTCTCTCCTCTGATCCCCAGGTAAGCTTTATTGGGGTACACAATATATGACCACACTCACATGTTTGAATGCCTGGCCCATAGGGAAGGGCACTATTAGTAGGTGTTCCCTTGTTGGACTAGATATGGCCTTGCTGGAGGAAGTGTGTCACTGTGGGGGCAGGCTTTGAGGTCTCAGATGTTCAAGCCAATTCACCTCTAGCTGCCTGCCAAATTAGATTTAGAACTCTCAGCTCCTTCTCCAGCTCTATATCTGCCTGCATGCTGCCATACTCCCTGCCATGACAATAATGGACTGAACCTCTGAAATTGCAAGACATCCTCAATTAAATGTTTTCCTTTATAAGAGTTGCTGTGGTTGTGGTATCTCTTTACAGCAATAAAACTCTAAGACAGGCAGAGAGAGGTAATTACCTCAAAGCCCACTGCCAGTGACCCACCTCTTCTAACAAGGCCATACTTCCTAATCCTTCCCAAACAGTTCCACTAACTGGGACCAAGCATTCAAACAGATGAGCCTATGGAGGCCATTCTCATTCATACCACCACACATGGCTTTCTATTCTTAATTACAGTTTTCCATTTGCTGTCTTGCTAAGAGATGCCACAGCATACACACAAGAAGTCCGCTTGGTATTCCTAGTGTTGAGATCTTCCCAATGAAAACTTCATTGAACCGAATGGATCTAAGCAATCTTTTCTAAACTGTCTTTCTGAGTTGATATTTGACCTTGTGGCTATCTCTTCACTCTGCCAGGGACTGAGGCTCACAGACAAAATGTGAAGTAGTTGTACTATGCAGGGTTATTTTCAGAAGGGAATACATACATCTGGATACACGTTAGAAAGTGAGCTTGCCCTCTCTACCTAACCTCTTCTTCTTCACAAGAGGCAGATATTCAGAATTAGCAACTAACTAGAGAGATTAATATTTTCTTTCTTTCTTTCTTTTTTTTTCCTTCCAAGACAGGTTTTCTCTGTGTAGCTTTGCGCCTTTCCTGGATCTCACTCTGTAGACCAGGCTGGCCTCAAACTCACAAAGATCTGCCTGCCTCTGCCTCCCAAGTGCTGGGATTAAAGGTGTGCACCATCACCACCTGGCAATATTTTCTTTGTTAGAATGCAGACTGTATTGAGTAATAACAGTATCTTCAGAACAATTACTGTGTGACATACAAATAGAGATAATCATTTTAAAGAACAATTAATAAACATTGTTTCCACCCTACATCTACCTTTGTGCTCAAATGCCTCCTACAATTTGGTAAGATATGAATTGTAAGATCAGTTGCGTCTGACTTTAGTAATACAAACGCCCAAGTTTTTCCCTTTACCAATCGAGTTATAAAATTCCTTTATAGTAATTACAATAATCCTAGTCTAGGCCAGCATGTAGGAAGTCCAGGTTCCTTCTGGTATTCCTGAAGAGCACAAACTATGATTGTGCTCTTCATAAACCAGGCCTTTATTTCATCACCAGGAACATCCTATCTCTGTTCCCTTAGAATTGTCTTCTCCAGACCAGTGTGGAAAGTTTTCTTGCCTGGGGTCTGAGGAGAACTACAGACTAATGCAGTTTTCCATTCTTAATCAATCCTTTGTTAAAAATATGTTAATATCCTGATGTAATCTAAAATAATAGAAAATTAAATACAGTGTTGAGTCCTTGGTCTTTGACTTTCCAGACTCTTTTCTCTCCTAATTTTCACCTTTACCTAGACCCAAACTGGTTGACATTATAGTGACCATAAGTTTCTTGTAATAGAGAGACTGAGAACAGACATGTTTATACTAATGGTTTATTGTACCAGACTTTTTCTTTGGGGCCACCAACCAGTTCCCAAATTATGACACGGAGACTTCTTATTAGTTATGAATGCTCAGCCTAGCTTAGGCTTGTTTCTGGCTAGCTCTTTTAACTTAACCTGTTTCTCTCTATCTACATTTTGCCTTGGGGCTTTTTACCTTCTTTTTTTCTGAATATCTTACTTTCCTGCTGTCGCTATGTCTGTCTGTCTGGCGGCTGCCAGGGTTCTGGCCCCTGGCATGTCCTTTTTTCTTCTCATTCTCTTTTTCCCTTCTTCTCTCTCTTCTACTCGAGCCTGGATGTATCCCCCTATTTATCCTCTCTGACCACCAGCCCCACCTATCCTTTCTCTGCCTAGCGATAGGCCATACAGCTCTTTATTAGACCAACCAGGAGCCTTAGGCAGACAAGGTGAAGCAAATGCAACACATCTTTACATAATTAAACACACATCCTTACATCTTTAAACAAATGCAGCATAAACAAATGTAATACACCTTTTTACAGTTAAAGTAATATTCCACAATAGTTTATTTATACTATTAACTTTTTAAATGTTTTTTGAGGGCTTTTTCACTCTGTGAAATGTTCTCCATATTAATTCTTCCCTCTCTGCAGCTACAAACAATCTTAAAAATAGAAAACCTGCTGTACTAGCACTAACCTACTCACATTTATTTTCCTTGGTAAGTTTCCTTCAGCTCACAGCCTTTGTTACTTTGTTTTATTTAGCACCAAGTCGAGCTTCACAGCATCTTGGAATTTGGGTTTCACTTGTACTGCTGATGGTGCTGCTAGCAATATGCTTCTATATACAGATGAGAAAGTCCAGTGACTCTGAAGGTAATATGGAGAATTTGGCTTTGCTTATGGGTGTCCCATGCTCTCAGTATTAATGATGTAGAGAAGCACTCACCTAGACTGCTGGCTGCAGATGTAAATATGTTATTTTTCTGCAAGTCCTTCTACAACTTATCAAAATCCATTAACATTCTTTTTTACATTTTCACCTACTATTCTGCTTCCTAAAATTTGTTCCAAGCAAGTAGTCAGAGGCACATTAAGTTATACATAAGCACAACCACTGTAGCCTACTGTTAATATTCCCAAGTTTTTACTATTTTAACTAATAGTAGAGAAGATGGTTTAATTAATTGAAAAACATAGGTCCTTTTAAAAAAATTCAAAACATTATTTAAAATAATAAACAAGATGATCTGATTATCTTGTACTGAAAAATAGCTAGAAGGAAATAAATCTAAGCTTTAAAAAGTTGTCTTTGTAGATCATGGACTTCCCCATCCTCCCACTTCCTGCAGGTAATTCCTTCCTGTCCCCAGGCTCTGTTGTTTGTTGCACAGACTTCATCCTATGTTCGATGCTTTCAAAAATTGCTATAATCTTGAGTCATTTTTTTAAAATCCTTGACACATCGAACACATTTTTCTTAATTTCTGTGAAACAAACTTGTATTGTCCAGTAATCATTTAAAACAATGCCTTAAGATGCTGTGATCACCAGTCCTTACACTTCTGCATTGAAATGTACATTAATGATCAGAACTTGACACAGAAGGAATCTGTACAAACTAGGAATTATCTTATTTCCACATTCCAGGAAATATGAATCCAGGAAGGAGTTCAAGTACGGAGCAGGCTCAGGAAGCAGGTCTGTGTGACTGCATGCTATCTCCCTTTCCACGAATGTCTACAGCAACACTGTACACCTAAACGAACTTCCACACTCCATCCTGCCCTCAAGAAAGCCCTGGGTATCCTGAAGGTTCAGATAACTCTCACATCCCATACATGTTTCTTGCAAAGAGAGAATTTCGGTTATTGAAAAACCACTTGTAGTGGGTAGCTACCCACTACACCACTATTGAGAATGAGGTTTTCAGGGTGACATCATGGGATCATTTCACCAAATTGACCTTGTGATCATTCAGTCTCATAGGCAGGCTGGCCTCCTTGCTTGTTATACTTGCCACTCTTTGACTAGGAATAGTCAGAGATGGTTGCATCTCGAGTAGTTCAAGTTATTTCCAGATTTATCTTCTGGGCTAAGATAATGATCCGCTGGTTGGATTAAATTCAAATTATAGGACATGGAGTATCATATGCTGTTCAACAATGACAGTGTCTACCCTGGAAGTCTGCCCACTTCCACATCTATAGAAAAGCACACAGAACACTCAGAACTTATAAAGTTAGCATAGAAGATAGTTCATTCAACCCCCAACCCCCAGCTATTCACATCTGAATCAGAACCAAACTTATACTTGAGGTGGCAAGGAGAAAGAAGAGTTCCCCAATCCTAGAATGGAGAGTCACAATAAATCACTCCCATATGGAGTGAGAAGACACAGCCAAAGAACAGTCTCCAGAGAAGGAGCTGGGGGAAGAACACTTACTGAACTCTTTCTTATCCCTGATCTCCAACCAAATTAGGAACCAGAAGAAACAGATTCTCTGATGAAGGAGACCAATACTTCCAGGTTCCCCCATCAGAGGAAGAAGTGCATCGTGGTTCTGATGAAGTAACGGAGCACACTTCAGGTCAGGGTCTATTCCTCTTGGTTATGAAGAGAAAATGTTTTATACTATTGTGTGATATTTGATTTCACTGTGACACTCCAAGACTGTTAATAAAATTAACCTTGAATTGGGGGACGTCGCCAGTGACTAGCTGAGTGGAATTAGCCACAGAGAAACCAGGAATTTGCATAGAGAAGATAAAAAAAAAAAAGGAAGGAAAGGGCAGGACTAGAGTTTGGTGCTATTTTTGGTTTTGGGATGAGTCTTACACTTCTGTAGTTTGATGTAATGAAAACATATTTGGAGCTTTTATTTGTTTAATATGCTATGGTTCATATGCTTTGATTTTTAAGTCAGTTTTCTATTGTTCAAAATGCCCTTACTCTAGGCTATGTTCAGATGGTCCAGAGTTTTCAGCAAGGCTGAGAAGAAGGGTTTCCCTGACAAACGACATTCTATTCTTGTCCCCTAATGGCCATTCTCAGCCCTTCCTCGGCCAGGACATTTTCTTTGTTAGTAGTTGGTGGAAACCTGGCCAACAACTGTAATGAGCCAAGAATTGCTGATTGGTTGACTTGTATTTATTCTCCCCTTTGGAGCCCTTGAATCAATCATAGAATAGTATTGCTACTTTGGATGCCATATTTCTACAGTGAATGCATTTTTAATATTGTTTGTTGGAATAAGATGTGAAAACAGAAGTAACCAAGGTGACTCTCATGATTACAAAAGAGGAGAGAGGGAGAATGTGAATTCTTACAAACAGAATTTTATTTTGTTCTCTCTTTCTTATAGAAATGTGTGCTGTCGTTATTGAGGGTGATAACTCCAGTGGAAACGACGGACACAAAGCATCATCTTCTTCATCAAACCATTCCTGATGCAAAGGTAATATGAAAGGAAGGAAGGAAAGAAGAAAGAAAGGGACTTGTGTAACTGAACCCGAAAATCCCACCATTCATGAGGTAGACATAGGAGGCTCAGGAGCTTGAGGCCAGGCTGAGTTGTGTAGCAAGATGCTGTCTCAAAAAATACAATACGAAACCATCTCTACTACCACCAACAAAGGAACTGAATTTTTTACTAGCTTAGATATCATCATACAAGTCTTGTGGGTAGGGAGAGGCGAGAGGAATTACAGGATAATATGATAGAAAAAAATACAACTAGGCTTTTCTCAACATATGAGATCTTCCTATTTAACTGGCTCTTCTTGGTCTCCTGCTTTTATTTGTGAACATATCCAGTGGTACTGTACACCTGGACACTCACCAGAGTATGCTCAGTGTGATTGTCCTTCTGATAAATGTGGGATTGTGCCAACACAGAAAGGAACAGACTTGTATAAAAATAGATCATATGGCAAGTAGACCATGGCTTTCATCTGGATCCAGATGTCTGGCCGTCCATACGTTCCAGATATTTCTAGGTCCCTGGATGACTAGTACTTCAAACACAATGTATGTAGTTTGGTTCATTTTGCTGCATCAGTTTTTACAGTTTTGTGTGTTCCTCAAATCTGAATGTAAGTAAGCGGTAGAACTGGGTTAGGCTTGTTTTTAAAACTTTTAAAACTCAGGAACATCTAGAAGGAAGATTGAAGTTGGCACTGACATGACTTAGACTGTGTCACTGTTCATTTTATAACGTCTCATGGATCTGTGATCACAGATATAAGCGATGGCTTGAACCTCGTCATCCCCATTTTTCCTACAAAACCCACTAACACCATTAAGTGTTTAAAATAAAAAGCGGTTATTATGGCTTGAACAACAGACACTGATTCATTTTCTTGCTTCTAGTCCCCTTCAGAAAAGGCAACCAGCAAGTGAAATCCTGTTCTCGACGTATAGAAGAAATCCTCTGCTTGACTTACTCCTTTTATCTGAAGATTTACTTGACTGACGTCATCCTACCTTCGTTCACTGCCATCAGATTTGACAATTTCACTGTTGTGAAGACAGTCATTTACTTCCCAGGCATGGGTTTGAATGTGGCCCTAAAGCTCATGTATTAGAAACATTATGTAATAGTGTTGAGGACTTTACCAACATTATGGAAGCAGGTTTGTTCCTGGAAACTGGAAACAAACTGGAAAACTGGTTTGTTCTGAAAGTACACTCTCTTTCTCTTGACCTCTCTTGACTTTCAAACTTTTGCCATGGGAAGTTGTGCCCAAAAGGCTCTAACTGGATGATAACACCTTAATACTGGAATTCCTAGCTTATAGAATTATAATAATTAATTTTTTTCTTTATAAATTATTCATTGAACAGCAACACCAACCAAAGACATCCAGAACTGTATTGACTCTTTAGGATGTAAACATCAGTCACTGATCTACTACCTGCAATAAG
This sequence comes from Peromyscus maniculatus bairdii, assembly GCF_049852395.1. NCBI lineage: Eukaryota > Metazoa > Chordata > Mammalia > Rodentia > Cricetidae > Peromyscus > Peromyscus maniculatus. The sequence continues at coordinate 40,245,362 of NC_134863.1, read as the reverse complement.
ATGATGGGTACCTGTGTGCAATGGATGAGTTCCACTTCTTGTTAATGAACATCACTGTTGCAGCCAGGCTAGAAGGTTACTGTGCATTTCCATGAGCTCAGCAGGCCTGTATGATTAGAGGCTGCTTCAAGATCTGAGAGAGCAGGTGGGAGCAGGACTATCCTTAGTGGAACTGTAAAGAGCCATGCATGACCTGGAAATAAGACAACTAATGTGATACAGTATTATCCCCTAGTCTTCGACAATGGCTGTTTGAGCATAACTGATTAGCCTTTGGATGATGAGTTACAGGATCCTGGAGAGTAAGGATGCCAGCATCTCCAAGACTACTTAGGGAAGGAGATCTTATCATCACTAGGAGTGACCTGTCTGGTGGGAGTTACAACTGGCAACACCAGGCTGGCATAGCTGCTGATGGATAGCCATGAAGATGATTTAAGGAAGACTTTGGGCTCAGTTGCCATATTATTCATCAGTCTTCTAACAGGTTAAGAGTTCCATGTAACTGTTCTGCAGGGGGAGAATGTAGGGCCTGGCTGGCTTGATCTGTTCCTTTCATTTTAATAATCAACTTAAAGTGATGTCAGTACTTGGAAGTTTGTTGATATAACTGGGCTTTTTCCCCCTTAAGTAATCAAGATTTTGAGACTGTAGTTCATAAGGGAAAAAAGTGTGGTGTGATTGCCACCTAGCTAATCTTCTCTACCAGCTGATACGCTTGGTATCGTACTTGTATACTATGTATATAGTTTTGGTAAATTTTTGTATAATGTACAAGATATTCATAAACATTAAATGTGTGAAATATTCCAACGTAAATAAAAACTTCACTGAGATAATATTATAATTGAGTTAATTATAATACCTCTGTTACCTAGTGAGGCAGTAGTTAAGATTAGCATATGAAAAACACAGGTTAGCAAATAGTCAGGAACCCCTCTCCAGTCAGGGCCAACTGTAGTTGGAGTTATCTCCAGTCCTGCCCTGGCCAGCAGCCACTCAGACTCAAATAAACACACAGACGCTTATATTATTTAATCTGTTTGGCCTAATGGCTCAGGCTTCTTCCTATCTAGATCTTACATCTTAAATTAACCCATTTCTATTAATCTATAAGTTGCCAGTTGGTTCATGGCTTATCAGTATCTTAACATCTTTAACATCTTCTCATGGTGGTGGCTGGCAGTGTCTTCCTGACTTCCCAGACTTCTCGTCTCTCTTTGTCCCACCTATGCTTCCTGCCAGGCTACTGGCCAATCAGCACTTTACTTATCAGTCAATCATCCACAGCAGCCAACTAAGACTCACTGTCAATTGGATGTAATGACACTTCATTGTCCAAGAGTAACCTATGGATCAACATAATACTAAAACACATCCCTGGGCAGAGACTTAAAATGCTAATTAGACATATGACATGTGAAGTTGCAAGTTGAACACATCACTGACCCAGCATGCATAGAAAAGTTAGCATTATGCAAATAGACTGAAAAGCTTATGCTAAACTATGAAAATGTTCAGTGTCCTGGGCTGGGGAGATGGCTCAGTGGTTAAGAGCACTAACCGCTCTTGCAGAAGATCTAGGTTTGGTTCCCAGCACTCACATGGTAGGTCACAACTATCTATAACTCCAGTTCCAGAAGATTTGACACCCTGTTCTGACATCCACGGCCACAAGGCATGCATGCCGTGCATATACATATATACAGGCAAAAATATTCAGATACATAAAACAAAACAAAGCAAAATACACCTTAGAAAATAAAGTGCAGAGTGAACAAAGCTGCTGGACTCCCTCCATGTTACCGCCTTGGCTCTCCTCTCGGGAGCATATTCTCAATAAACTAACTCTGTTTTAGCTACACCTGTGCTTCCTGTTCAATCCTCTGTGGATACAAGGGCCTGAAACCCCTGTAGTCATGCCCTCCAAGCCTGATATTAACCGGTAATGTCAGTTGGTGAGCTAGCCAGGAGGTAAGATTGGTGTTTCTAATCTCTTAAACTTCCAACTCATTTTGGGGTGAGTGATAGGAGCTGTGAGCAGGGGGAGGGGAGCAATCAAGGGCTATTAGGGTACCAGCTGCTTGAAAATCACTGGACAGTATTATCTCGTCATGTGCCAAGGTTAGAAATTGGTCCTCACCAAGGTACCCTACAGAACATCACACTGTCCCTCTCCTGTATCAGCTCCCTGATAAGGACTCACAATGGCAAAGGAGCCTTGAATGCTTTCCTCATCTCTCTCCCCTAATGGGTCCCCTCCCCAGTCATCCTTTCCTTCCTTCACTTCTTCCCTTCATATTCACCTCCCTTCACATCCTCCCATGGAGAGAGTTGTTGGGATGGGGAAGGGGCTGTCTGGGTGATCATGGGAAGTCAGACACTGAGGATTCAAGTCACAGCCCCCAGGTGAGTGGTGCCAGGCAACCCTGGTATTGGGAATCTGACCTGCTGGCTCAGATGCGATAAATGTGCCATGAATGTGATACAGCAGCCCTAGGTCTGGAGCTATCCAGCCCAGACTTACTCTATTGAATCCTGATAGCTCCCTGGGCTCCCCTGAGCTGCTGGAGCCTCCCATGCCTCTACGTATCATCAGCCTCTTCTAGACTCCTTATTGAGTTTGCTCCATGTGTCCCTAATGTTTTTCTGTGTCACCCCACTCACCAACTCTCAGATGTGTTCCCGCTAGTTTACTATATGCAGTACTAGCAGCAAAAGCATGGATTTAGTCTCCCAGGTGGTAAGACACTTCCTGAAACATGAGGTCCACGAAAAAGACCACCCATTTCAAACACTAAGGGCAATATGGACAAAGAGACCAGAGCCGTTTGTGGGACAAGCCTCTTCTCTGATGGGCCTAGCCACTTGAGCCTTTTTTAGAGCTTCAGAAGAGACATTTTGTTTCACCCAAGCAGAAAGAAATAACCTGAGAGATCCCTATAGCAAGGGCTTGCATCCCAGTCTTGTGAAAGTTACTGCAGAACATGTTCCCTGGACAGAAAACAGCAGGCTCTCGACTTCCAACATTCCAAATTCTCCACAGGCCTTGAAGGTGTGCTTTTTTAAAGTTTTGAAATTATAATTATGTCATTTCCCCCTTTTCTTTCTCTCTCTTCAAATCTTCCTATAACCCCCACTTGCTCTCTTTCAAACCCATGACCTCTTTTTCATTGTTTGTTATTACAGATGTATGGGTATATGCATATATCTTCTTAAATACAACCTGCCCAGTCTGCATAATGTTATATGTGTGTATGTTTTCAGGGCTGACCATTTGGTACTGGATAACCAGTCTGTGTTCTCTTTCCTGGAGAAGACGATTTCTCCCACTTTTAATGTTCCTTAGTCTCCTGTTGTCCTATGTGTAGAGCTGAGGCCTCCTGGTCTTTCCCATACCCACGTTGATTGGCCACGTCTATTGGTGTCACCCTTGTTCAGCTTATGTGTAAGCAGTCATGTTGGTGAGACTTTATGGGTACCTTCTGACTTTACTAGGACACGCAGTCTCATGGCAAACTCCCCTGTCCTCTGGTCATTCAGTCAGCCTTTGTAGACACAGCTTCTCTATAGGAATCCTCTTTCCCAGTGAAGAGAGCTCTACTTGGTTCTGATGGTTTGTTGTATTTCTAAGGGGTAAGATGATCTAGGTGACAAGCAAAGGAGTGATTCGCTCAAACCCTGTCGACCATTTTCCCATAGCACAGACACACCCAGATCATGAACTCACCGCTTGGGATTACAGAACCCTGGGAGATGCCACAGATTATATGCAGACCCCTCAAAGGGATGAAAATTATACTAAGAAATCTGTTAACTGTGGTAGGATCACAGGGGTTACTTAAGGAAGGGGGTGTTTCAATGGGCTAATTGAGCTCTTGACAATATTAAGGTTACCCAAGCTGCCCTTCCCTCTGCCTTTTATCTCCTGAACAGAAAAAGGTATTAACCTAAATCTACTTAACAAGCTTCACCTCTTGACCCCCTCAGCTTTCACTGGGACTTTTTCTTACACCTCAAAGATGTAGAGATGCAAACTTTCTACTCTGTTTAACTAATTGCACATGCTGATTTAATGTCATTCTGTCATATAAGTTCATAATTGCTCCCACATAATTGTTTTTAGGTATGATTTTAGCCTGGGCCAAAACTCAGTCTGCCTCCAAAATTGCTGAAACTTGAGTCGTAGAATCTGTGATAGTTAAATCTTCCTTTTTGTATTTTAACTTACTTTATGATAAAATTACTATTCTTAGATTTTTGGTTGTGAGCCTAGCCTTTAATGGCTGAGCCGTCTCTCCTGCCCAGAGAGGTGAAGTGCACATGTGAATTTAAGAAGAAGTTGTAGATTTTTCAACACTGTACACAAACTCCTTTGTGGCACATACATATTTATGCTTCTTAAAAAGATAAATAAATAAAAATAAAATTACTATTCTTGGCATGCCTCATTGGAGATGTACATATAAGTATGTAAAGGTAAATGTTTTTTTTTTTTTTTTTTTTTTTGGTTTTTCGAGACAGGGTTTCTCTGTGTAGCTTTGCGCCTTTCCTGGGACTCACTTGGTAGCCCAGGCTGGCCTCGAGCTCACAGAGATCCGCCTGCCTCTGCCTCCCGAGTGCTGGGATTAAAGGCGTGCGCCACCACCGCCCGGCAAGGTAAATGTTTTAAGGGAGGTTTTCCATTATGTTAATTTGTTTGTTTTGTGGGGCAGGCAGGCATGTGCCATAGTGCATGTGTGGAGGTCAGAGAACAGCTTTCTGAAGGGAGCTGGTTTCTCTGCTTCCATCATGTGAGTCTCAGGCATTGAACTCGAGTTTTCCGGCTTGGCAGCCAGCACCCTTACCTGCTGAGCCCTATTCCACCCTCTATGGTGGTTTTTAAATTTGCCATATGGCATCAAGAAATAGGAGCTCTTATTGCCTGTCCACTTGTACTCTTTTCCCCCACTTGCTTGCTACAGCTTGATTTTTTTGGGGGGACAAAAACAAAAACCAGATTTTTTTTTCTTAAGACCTTATCTTGACCACTTTTAGATTTAAAAAAAATGGTCATTTTTAAGACAAAATCACTGCTGCCTGCTCAGTGTGATTTGTGTCTTACTAATGATATTACATGGACTTGATGTTAATATGTTTAAATATAATTGAGATTCAGTTCTCTTTTATAATATATTGAAAGCAATGGCTTGGCCTCATGGTTCATCAAGCTAATATGCAGAGTTAACCAGATTCCCTTTAAAGGAAGGAGACAAACACAAAATGAATCAGAGACACCAGACTTTGAGTTTTTCTTTTATTAGAGGTGGGATAGAAAGATCTCTAGGAGTATTAGTGTGTGCTATCTATGTTTGAGATGCAGCTTTCTGTGTTTTCATTGTAATATAGACTTTTAATTTTCTAAAGACACATAAAGTAGCTAGGAACCATCAAGAAAGAGAAGTAGCGAGTTATAGGTAAAGTATATTTTTGGTAAGTAAGGTTAAAGGTAAAAAGGCAATGATTTTAGATGAGAATGGATTTTACATGGTAGTTTTGACCTAAGTAAAGGATTGTTCCAGAAAGGAAATATAAAAAAAAAGTGAAGACAAAACTGGAACACTTACTCATGTTGAAGGTCCAAGTCAAGTCACCAAAAAGGGCTTATGAAACTGTAAAACTCAAAGATTAGATAGACACATGGTTATGTTTACTATAATTAATGTTAATTAAAAATTCCAGGTGTTGGAGTTTTGCTGGGCACTCATTTCATGAGTCAGTCTGCCCAGACATTAGGAGGGAGCTGCAAAGGGATACAGGGGCACTCCAGACACTCCGATTCTTAGCAGCAGAGATCAAACAGAGACATTCCATATGCCCCAGGGAAGTAATCACAAGCTAAAGAACAAGCCAGATTGATAGCCTCAACCATGGGAAATAATTTATTTCACCAGACTAATAAAGTACCTGCTACTGCAGAGAAACCCCAGGCAGAAGTTTTTAAAGGGTAATGCTTCCCATAGCTATGGGAAACCCAGACACTGGAAAAGAACTACATTCAACAGAGTTCTAAGAAAATGTGGCTTTCCCCATTCTTAAAAAAAAAAAAAAAAAAGACTGTCCCTCTGAGGGGAGGACAGACCTTCAGACACAATGATGGCTACTCCTAAGGACTAAAGCTGTCCTAGGTTCCATATTGAAAGCTAGACTCCAATGAGTGTGCAAATAACCACAAAGGTGCTTTGGATAACTTTGGATATGACATAAAAATGTGAATGGGACCTTACTCAATGCTTTATTTGACAAGTAGGACCCTTATTAAATGAACTTATTAAAACACTGTTGGAAATGCCCCCAAGCAGAAGGAGTCATTGTTGCCCCGCTCACCTTGCCCCACGTGTGCCCTAAGAACAAGGCATAACATTGGGAGTCCTCATCTAAAAGTTAGGGGACATTTCCAACACCCTTGGCTGACTTTTTCCTCCACTCTCCAGCATGCTGATAATTAGGACACTTACAAGCTATGACAGCTAAGTAGCAAAGCCGGTAGAAGAAAGGACAAAAATGGCTTTGATAACTGTCCCAAAATAAAACTTAAGCACATCTTACATAGGAACGGGAGAAAATGGGCCACACAGCAAGGATATAAACTGACTGGAAATGCCTGGTGGACTCAGGGGAATGTAAAATTCTATTGCACAAACAAAAAAATTATTAAGGAACCTCATAACTCATGTTACCTCTACATTCAGACATGAACTGTCTGTCTTACTCACTTGTCGCTTTTATAAAAACAAAACAAAACAAAAAAGTCTACACCAAAAAAAAAAAAAAAAAAGAGGTAAAAGGCAAAAGCCTGTCTATTCTGTCTCCATATTTTACTTTTGAGGTAGAAATCATCCACTACTTTTCTTTCATGCAGTATAAAAGGACAGACACATTCTGGAGAGAAGATGAACAATTCAGTCTTACTCAAATGTATCCCTGTAAAGGATATTAACATCTTTTGATGTTTCATGATACTTTCTCAAGATGGATAGAGGTCTCTGCTTCCAAATGGATAGAGACCTACCCCTCCCAGAGTGAAAGAACTCGAATGGTTATTCTCTAGAATAAAATCTCCCCTGTAGGAGTCCCCCCAGCTTCCAGAACATCTTGAAGACAAAGCTGCTTGTAAACCCATTGTAAGGGCTAATCTTGCTTGGTTGGTTGACACATTTGGGAAGAGGAAGTTCAATTAAGGATTAAGAGTGGCCAATGTGCATGTTTGTGGGACCATTTCCCTGATTGTTCATTGACATAGGAAGTCCAGCCCACTTTGGGCATGGCTATTCCTAGGCAGGTGAGCTTGGACTATACAAGAATGGTAGTTGAGCAAGCCAGGGAAAGTAAGCCAGTAAATAAACAGAGTTCCTTTGTGTTCTCTGCTTCAGTTCTTACTTCCAGGTTCCTGCCTTGGCTTCCTAGATGCCCCATCCCCATAGCTCAAAACTCTAATTCTGGATCCCATGCTTGGAGTAGCCCTGACATTCAAGAGGATCAACTTGGGCCTGTCTAGGCCAACCCTGGCCATTGCTGTCTTGTCTCAAAATGGGCTCAGCAGAGGAACGTGGTAAAGTCTAGTTAATGAGGCAGGAGTAATATTACTCCTGTGGGATTCTAGGCAGGCATTTCTCTTTTTAAATGTTAAAAAGATACAGACATTGTTTTAGGAGAGAAGTCTGAGAACTACAATGGTCCCTGTACAGTGATGAGAGATACAACTCTAGAGACCAAAGCCCCACATATGGAAGTTGTTAGAAAAGGCTGGCCTTTTTGTTTTCTGACAGTGCTAAGCCCCTGAATCAATCTCAGAGCCTCCATTGTGAGTGGGACTGGGTAGATTGGCAGAACTCTTGAGAATGACAGAGAATAGGATCTCAAGTTGAGATCAGCCGTACACAGCTGTGGGTGCCACATCTAACGTGACAATAGGTCAGCTAAGCAATGGCCACGGAGTGAGACACGGAGTTAGAATGGGGGCAGTCAATAAGGAGCACACCAGACCCCCTGTCCATTATTTCTCACCTCCAGGACAAGGCCAGGAGCGCTTGGCAGGGGTCTGGGTGCTGTGGCGCTGCAAACCTGTCTGTCTTGGACTCAGCAAAGCTGAAGGAAACTGGCAGGTTGTAGCAGAAGCCATCAATCTTGACAGTAGTCACTGATCTTTGCCAGCTCAAGTTTCTGGCCTCTGGTTATACTGTGTGAGCGATCACAGTGCCATTTCCTGACCTTCTGAGTAAGAAATGAACATCTGCTCCTGCACATTTGCCTAATCAGTTATGAATTTTTCTGGTGGCCAGCTCCCATGTAGAACCCCGAAGGGAGGAATTCTAGGATGTGTCCTCTCCTGTTCAGTAACGCTCTAGCAATAGAAAGCCTACATATGGCTCGCCACTGTCCTAAGTGGAAGAGTTTACCTTAGCAGTTCAAGGCCACAGGAGCCTCCACGTGTGTCATTTAGGAAGGTCTTAATTGCACATTTGACATGCCTAACTGGGGCAATGTCTGCATCATAGTGCTTAGCCACCAGAGCTAAAAATAGAGTAAGGGATGAAGGCAGTGGCTGAGCAGAGTCAGCTAACTTCGGTAACTGCTTACCAACCTGCCCTGCCCTAGGCCCCATGGAACATAATTAGCCCAAAGATGTCTTGTATGATTCTTATTCATATATTATATATTAAAGGCAATAGGGATTAAAAGAGTTATCCTCCTAGCATCTTAGTTTAAGTAGTTCTTGTATCTTTTTAATCTTTTGTGTTAAATGTTAGAAGGAAGTTTACTTTCATTTGAAGATCAAAAACCTCTAGTCACTATGAAAGCATTGCGCTTAATTTTTACATTTCTTTAATCACCTTGTTCAAGTACCTTCCAAGTTACAATAAACACAGCTTTTTTAGGTATTTCTTTCAAATGCAATTGATGTTCTGATTTGTAGATTAGCATCAGCCTGTTACTTCTCTGGTTAATCTTTATAAAAAGAAACTCTTTATTCTTTGGAACCTGGAAAACAGAATGTATGTCAGTGTGTCCTGTGACATTCCAGTGACTCTGAGCAGCTCCAGACCCATGGATGCCCTTTCCACAGGAAGGCAGGCCTTAGCAGCTCTCCATTGGCTTCAAAGGGAGGCAGGGAATTGAGACAATTATCTGTCTTGCAGAGCAGGTCTCTCACCCCAAGGAAATGCTCTGTCACTCTCCATCTCTGCCTCCGCTCCCCACATGGGGAAAAGATTCTTCAACCACTCACCAGTTTGCTCCTGACACACAATTACATCAGGAAACCCTTTCCCTGTATTTATGACAGTTGAAGAATTTTAGGCTTTTCTTCTGTGAATGGGGAGCAATTAGTCATCACACTGCCCAGCCAGGTTTTCCTGTTCATCTCCTGCCAGGAGCAATTTCGACTTCGCTTGTTTTTATTCACTCATGGACACAACCCTGACAAGGTGAAATGCAGGGGTGTACTGTGGAGACCCTGCGACCTCCTGCAGCCCAGTACAATTGCAGCACACAGGAGGCGCCTGCCTTAGCAAATCCTTTATATGGTCTTGCTGGGCAGACTCTGCACAGGACACCTTCAGTCAGTGGGGTAACCCTTCTCTGACTGAGGCCAGCATTCAAGCCACTCCGCTAGAGCTCTCCAATTGGGGCTTAACCTTGAGACAGCTGTTGAGGCAGCAATGAGAACTCTCTGGAGTTCAAGTTTTTCATTCTTAGACTGCAGTATCTTCTATGTAGCCAACTTCTAACCTCCTTCAAAAAAAAAACCATTTAAGCTTTCTTCAGGTAATATTTATTATGAGCAATCCTATAACTTACCTTGTAGGACTACTAGTAAACCGTTTATCATAAATAAAATGAAAGGCCAGTGCCATCTGCACTGGGGACTATCCTAACTGCTTTACAGCCATTTTTGTGAAGAGTAGCTAATAACTCATTTTCCAATGTCTTTTAACTGACTTTTCCTAAATCCAAATCTCATTTAAAAACTGGGTTCTGGGGGGGAAAATCTCAGTAAAGAAGCTGAGGTCCCACTGGCCCTGCCTGGCATTCAGTTCAAAGTTCTGTGTCACTTCCTCACTTTGACCAGAAAACAAGGGCATTAGCTTCTCCCTCTGCATCGGAATAGCCAGTTAATGAACCACAGAGCTGGAGCAAGACCCATTCTCTGTGCTTGGGGGAGTATTTGGGATAGAAAGTGGAGACCGATAACCCAGAACGCTCCCCCCTTGCTCTGTCATTGCCTCCATTTTAAGTACCTTCCTTCTAGGTCTCCATTGATGCCGGACAGTTATGTTCTTAGGTGCCATGCAAAGTGTTCCTTTCGAATCTCCAGCAGATCCATTTGTGCTTTACAAGTGATCTTTGCTGCATGGACACCTGAACAGTCCACACATGTGGACTGAGGACCCAACCTGGACTCAAGCATTTGAAAAAAAAAGTGCTTCCTTCTCAAATACTTAGCACTTCAGTACTACCTGGGTAAAGATGAATTGTATAAGTATGGGAATATTTTCATTGGATTTGTCTCTATTGTTCTTTTTAAGAAGAAAGAGAAGACAAAATCTGTTAAACTAGTCCTTGGGATGTTCTGAGCCCTAGGCCAACACATTTCAACCTCTGAATATCTATCATGTTCTTCCAAATTCTTTGGCTTTAGCTTTGAGTTTATTGACTTGAGAGTCTGCTGTCCCTGCCCTTTCCTTGACTTCATTCAGCCCATGTGGCTGCATCTAATACTTGGAAACATATTGATTGACTTTTGTGTCTTATAAAAATAAAAAAATACTAAAAAAATCAGTCTCTATATAGATTTTGTTGTTGTTTTCTCTGACACAAAGTAGTTGAATGTATGAAAGGAATAATCAAGACTTTTGAGTATTGAATGGAAAATAATCAAGTTTGGTTATGCTCTCATCATGTGTAACAGACACACAAGGTCCATCCTGACAGCTGTTAATTCCTGGGATCTCAGAATGTGGTTGGTAGTTTTCACCAACTGTATGTCATCGACTAGTGTTCACAGGTTTGCCATGTTCCGTAACAGCCACAGCTGTTTGCTTTATCCTTAGTTCAATATCTCATTCTCCTTCTGGGCAGAGGGGACTGAACTTAAAAAGTGACATGAATCAATAGGTATTCATTAGACACAGGGATGTTTTAGTTCAAATCATTTAATCAATTCAAAACCCCTTATTAGATAATATCATCAGACACAAACACACATAAACATGTCCATGGTGATTATTAGTTATAGTCTATGAATCTACAAGGCTGTGGCATCAAGAATAACATCTATATTTCAATGCTGGTAGTTTTGTCAACAGCTGTATCCAGGCTAATCTGGAAAAAGTAATGCAAACTGTGTATTTATCTAAAATTTGATTACAAGGGTACTCTGGTATGACAACTATATCCAGAATGTGCCAACCCTACTTTTTCTTGGCAAATGTCTTGCAGATGTGTTTGGTTGCACTCCCAAGGTCATGAGAGAGTGCTCTGGCTTCCTGTATTGGAAAAGCTGCATCTCTCTCTCTCTCTCTCTCTCTCTCTCTCTCTCTCTCTCTCTCTCTCTCTCTCTCTCTCTCTCCCTCTCTCCCTCTCTCCCTCTCTCCTTCCCTCCCTTCCTCCCTCCTTTCCTCTCTCTCTCTCTCTCTCTCTCTCTCTCTCTCTCTCTCTCTCTCTCTCCCTCTCTCCCTCTCTCCTTCCCTCCCTTCCTCCCTCCTTTCCTCTCTCTCTCTCTCTCTCTCTCTCTCTCTCTCTCTCTCTCTCTCTCTCTCTCTCTCTAATTATGAGCCATAGTTATGATTTGAGCAAAATCAGAGAATGGGCAGACATGATGCCAACCTGGTCCCTTCTGCCAAGCTGCTTGCCTAGCTCAGGGTATCAGCCAACAGCAACAGCTGGGAAATCCATGACATTGTAACTACCTCTGGAAGTTTCTGCTACCTCAGGTTGCTGCTGTGACTTTATGTTTTCGTCTGAACCTCGACCATCAGAGTCTGAATTCTGTTCCCATGTTCCTTGTCTGCCTCTGCCTGAAATACAGAGATAAGCATGTGAGGGTCGTCTGAAGGATACTGTGTTCTACACTGGGTATAGCTTTGTGAGGATTGGAAATAAATCATACTTCATCTCAAAGTTATAATTTATAATACTTAACTCTACTTGCTCAAAATTTTGAAAATTTATTAACTGTAGTTTTGAGTAACAACAGGGTCATTTTTTTTTTCGTCCATAACAGCCACCTACCAGCTGGAAGTCAAAAGCCCTTAGGTTGAATGTAATCTTCTATCTTCCATCCCAACCAAGTTACCCTAGCCTAAATTTTCTCAGTAGAGGCAAAATCCATTAGTAAATCATTACAAAAGCCACATGTGCAAAAGAGGAAGCCGAACATCCTCTCAGAACCCACCACTTGGACTTTTTAACTGAGTCTTAGCTTCAAGCAATGAACTATAGAAAATGAATATTTCCTGGAATCCTTGTGTGAACATCAGCAGAGGCTGAGGACAGTTCTGTAAGTTCTGTGGACTTTGGTGCATCTGTTCTCACTGCTTTAATTATAGTTCAGACTTGGGCTGGAGGAAGGGAGTCTGGTGGGCCAGGTTTTCTCAACTGTGCTCTGTGGAGCCCATGTTATTTTGAGAAAGGAGAGACATGGCACACAAGAAGATAGGGCCATTCACCCCTCCCCGTGTTATATGCCATTGTCGTTTTGGTCATTCTAATTGCAAACCATTTAACTCCCCAAATGGAGAAAATATCCCAATTCACTGCAACTTGAGAAACTGATTTCAGATCTACCCCCTGATGTTCACATGTTGTTACTGGCTCCACCTGCTGGTAAGCTTGTGTTACTGGTTCAAAATACATGAGACAATCCTAAAGGGTGACTGGTTTATATTGAGTCACAGTTCTAGAGATTGCAACCCATGATTCATTGACCAGTTCTTTTTGGTTCTGATGTGAAGCAGTACAACATGGTGGGAGCATGTGATAGAAGTGTCTCATCTCATGGCAGTCAAGAAATGAGAGCACATATGCATGAGCAAAGGACCAACAGAGCTTGAGAGAAAGGAATTCAGGAAGGACCAGGTTCCCAGTATTCCTCCGGTAATATTCAGACACAAACACACACATACATGTACATGTCAAGGCTTCAGTTCTCACTGCTGCATGCATCATGCTATCAGCAACTTCTATCAGCTGCTCTGATTCCACCCTTTACTGTTGCCTTTCTAAACTTAACTTGAAATCTAAGTGGAAGCCTTCATGACTCCATATCTTTGACATTAAGCATGTTGCAAAAGCAGTATTATGTGGATGGCACCCAGGCCTGTCACCAGAGTGAGCTTTACCAGGGCACACTTGACCATGACCATGACTGTAGTCACTTCTGAGTGTTCTGATGTCCATATTCCAGGGGAAGTAATCCAAGGAAACTACTTCATCCTCATCCTCATCATCCTCATCCTCATCCTCATCCTCATCTCTGTGCTAGCTGAGGCCCAAAGACTCACCTTTCAAAGGAGAGTCTAGAAGCAAGTTTATATGGCCACACCTTTGACCCCATGATGAGCAAGAGCTTGTCAGGTCCTCAGATGCTCTTAGGGAATCCTTCTTGCAATTGGGGTGCAAAGTGCTTGGCTCCCTTTTAACAGCATTGATCTCCTTAACAACTCTAACCCTGTCAGCACCTTTGAACCCACTTCCTTTTGTGCCAAAGGGTGTTTTTCAGATATCTCCACTCTGCTTTGCTCCCATTTCTCATGATATACATGGCTAAAGTGGCCAACAGTACTCCTGCCACTGCCTGAAGCATTCAGTCTCAATGTCTTGAAATTTCCATTGCCGGATTAACTTGTCACCTTCAAAGCTCAGCCTCCCATAAAGGCAGGGCAGGGACGAAAAATGCATCTGGAATATTTATCACAGTGAGACATGTCATGTGAATTGTTGGCCAGAATAAGACAAGGATGGTCTCTAGTTCCGTTTCCAAATGAGTCCTTACTTTATCTGAAATCTTTGAAGCAAAACCTTTATTTTTCGAATTCCTATCAGCATGCTGGCCTCCTGAGCCCTCACGGGACTCGTCCCTGAACAGAAGCACTCTAAGCTTGCTTATTCTGCTTCTCCAAAACTGTATGACCCTCCTCCCCAAACCAGTTCTAAAGGTTTCTGTATCACATCACTGGACAGAGTCAGTCACGACTCAGTTTCTGGGGGCTTGTTTTCTGTGTCAGCAAGGTTTGTTAGCACATAACAAAATATCCAAGATCATCAGATTAAAAGAAGAAAGGTCTGTGTTATATATGGATTTATTGATTGCTTGATTGATTTATTCTCACCGTTTCAGGAATTTTCTGACTTAATCAATCAGCCCAGTTGCTTTTAGGTGGTGATAAGGCAAGAGCGTCACAGTGAGAGTGAACTGAGGAGAAACTGCTCACCCTATTGTGTCTAGAAGAGGAAGAGAGGGTAGAGACACAGGGTCCTGCTAGCCCTTTAAGAGAGGAAGTGGCAGAGGAACCCTCTTGTCCCTGGCATCTGGGAAACAAACAGAAGTCTTCCAGTCCCAATGTTCCTTTCAACCACTTGCTCACCATAACCAGACTTCTTCCATGAGGCCCTTCATCTTAAAAGATCTCGGTGTCTCCCAGTAGCACTGAATCAGTAAGCGAGTCTTTCTGCTTAATGGACATTTAAGATACTATTAAAGAACTCCATTTTGCATCTTCCTCTCTGATGCCTGGCTCTCTTTCTACCACATCCCTCTGCAAACCTTCCCACTGAACCAGGCTCATAGCCCTGTATTTATCCACATATCCTTCTTCTGTAGGTTTGGCCAAGTTATTTCTACCACCCAGAAACCCATTCCACCTTAAAGTTTATTCTGATGATAAACAATTAAGTATTAATTTTAAAGTTACTGAGTCACGAGTAGTCATATGAGTTAACCTAGGGAGAGGGGGGAGTGGGGGGCAGGGCTATGTTTTGAATAATTCTTTGCTTTTATTGCCTATCCCTCTACCTCTCTGGCTTATGCAATTTGAAAATTCATAATTGTGTATTTATAAGAAGCTCTAATATCAATACAGGATTAATTTCTAATCATAGTTTACCAGGACTGCTGATGTTAATGATGCGCCTCTCACTTGGGAAGGCAAAGCCATTGATGTTAGGGTCACATCTTAATCTGAGGTATGACACCACTGTGATACCCACAGTTGTGCGCTATGTGTCCCTTCCAGAAAAGAACTTGCCATTTAGCTATGACAAGTGCAGTTACCTGACAGCTTCCACCTGCCGCGCATTTGGGACCTGCCATGGCACTGGCAATGCGGCAGCATAGTTCCCAGACTGCCTCTCTGCAGTAACTGGGCATGCAGAAGTACTGGGGTGGTTCGTACCCACTCCGCTCTTTTCACACTTTCTTTGTTCTGGGTCAGCCCTATGCTGGAGCCTCAGGATCTCTCTGCATCATTTCTGTTTGCACTTTACTTTCATGGATGTTACCTTAAAAATTCTCTCTCTCTCTCTCTCTCTCTCTCTCTCTCTCTCTCTCTCTCTCTCTCTCTCTCTCTCTCACACACACACACACACACACACCCTCCTTTCCTCTCTCCCTTCCTCCCTCCCTCCCTCCCTCCCTCCCTCCGTGTGTGTGTGTGTGTGTGTGTGTGTGTGTGTGTGTGTGCTTTCCATGTGTGTGTAATCCTATGTATGGATGTTTCCCTGTCCAAGTAGGCATATGTGGAGACTGGATGTTAATGTTGATGTCAGGGTATCTTCTTTAGTTGCTTCTCCATATCTTCTAAAAAAAAAACTTTAAAGTACTGTGTATAGATGCATGTGTGTGATATCTGCATATGTGGGCACGTGTATCATAGGTGTATCATAGCATGCATATGGTTGTCAGAGGATTTCCTTTGTGAAGGAAATTCTCTCTTTCCACTTTTATGTGAATTCCACAGATAGAATTCTGGTCTCCAGGCACATGTGACAAGTACCTTTACCCCCTGAGCTATGTTCTCTGCTTTTGTACTGTCTTTTGAACAGGGTCTCTCATTGAAATTGAAGTTCACCATTTCAGCTAGATTGCTTGGCTAATGAGTGCCTGAGATCAGCCTCTATGTCTTCCAGAACCGGGCTTATAGGAGCAAGAGTCTGGGCTGCCTTTTGCTTAGGCCCTAGGGATTCAAGCTTGGGTCTCTGTGCTTGTACAATACTCATTTTACCTACTAAACAATCTAACTGAACTCTCAATAAATCTCATGTACTACTAAGTCATTCTGGCATCTCCTTACTGGAGAGCTCACTCAGTACAGTGAGTTAACCCATATTTGTTTCCCTCTACCTAAATATGAAGATAGTATGTTTGGGAATATATTTGTAAAATGCAAATAGCTTGTGGGCCCATGTTTATGACTCAACACGAAAGCCATGTTTGTGTTCTTCTCAAAGCAGCAGCCACAGCTGAAAAGCAGCACAGGACACACAGGAGAAGAGAGTGGACACTCAGGAGAGTGGACTCGCAGGAGAGTGGACACCCAGAAGAGTGGACTCGCAGGAGAGTGGACACCCAGAAGAGTGGACTCGCAGGATAGTGGACTCACAGGAGAGTGGACACAGGAGAGTGGACACACAGGAGAGTGGACACACAGGAGAGTGGACATACAGGAGAGTGGGCACAGGAGAGTGAACACACAGGAGAGTGGACACACAGGAGAGTGGACACAGGAGAGTGGACATGCAGGAGAGTGGACACAGGAGAGTGGACATGCAGGAGAGTGGACACGCAGGAGAGTGGACATAGGAGAGTGGACACACAGGAGAGTGGACACACAGGAGAGTGGACACACAGGAGAGTGGACACACAGGAGAGTGGACATAGGAGAGTGGACACACAGGAGAGTGGACACAGGAGAGTGGACACACAGAAGAGTGGACTCACAGGAGAGTGGACACACAGAAGAGTGGACTCACAGGAGAGTGGACACACAGGAGAGTGGACACAGGAGAGTGGACACAGGAGAGTGGACACACAGGAGAGTGGACACACAGGAGAGTGGACACACAGAAGAGTGGACTCACAGAAGAGTGGACACACAGGAAGTGGACACAGGAAAGTGGACACAGGACAGTGGACACAGGACAGTGGACACAGGACAGTGGACACAGGACAGTGGACACACAGGACAGTGGACACAGGAGAGTGGACACACAGGAGAGTGGACACACAGGAGAATGGACTCACAGGAGAGTGGACTCACAGGAGAGTGGACACAGGAGAGTGGACACGCAGGAGAGTGAACACACAGGAGAGTGGACATGCAGGAGAGTGGACACACAGAAGAGTGGACTCACAGAAGAGTGGACTCACAGGAGAGTGGACACACAGAAGAGTGGACTTCCAGAAGAGTGGACTCACAGGAGAGTGGACACACAGAAGAGTGGACACGCAGAGAGTGGACACACAGGAGAGTGGACACACAGGAGAGTGGACACGCAGGAGAGTGGACACGCAGGAGAGTGGACACACAGAAGAGTGGACACGCAGAGAGTGGACACACAGGAGAGTGGACACACAAGAGAGTGAACACACAGAAGAGTGGACTCACAGGACAGTGGACACACAGGACAGTGGACACAGGACAGTGGACACGCAGAAGAGAGGACTCACAGAACTGCCATCTCCTTCAGGACATGTCCAAGTTGCTAATCTTTTGTTGCTTTATAGCAGTTTTTCTTGGCCTCAGAGAAACAAAGGAAGACAAATTTCCAAGCATGAGAAATACATAAAGAAGGAGAGATGGGTCAATGTGGAGAAGTCCTAGAACTACTGTGAAGTGAGGTCCCACTTGGTCCCCTTTACCGGGTATGACTACAGACTCTTAATGGAGAACGTCACTAAGAAAAGAAACCCATCTTTGTGTTCTTCTTAAGCTGGGATTTTTTCCCCCAAGGGATACCTGTGAATGGTTGTCACAAAACACCCTGCCTTACAATCCAAGGGGCCTTTTGATGTTAGAAAGGGATAGACTGAACTGACGTTGCATTGACCTTGAACCTTTCTAAAAAACGGTTGCAAATATCAAGAAATATGACCCAACTATGAGGATGCAGATCAATAACCACAGCACTCAAAGAGTTATATTATGAGGCAAGATAATACGATTTGGATCTGGAGTGGTCCCCACCAACTCACATTTTTAAATGCTCAGGTCCAGCTTGTACACTGTTTTGAAGGCCGTGGATCGTTTAGCGGAGTCTGGCTGACTGGTTGTCACTAGGGGTGGGACCTTGGAGGTTTTGCCTACTCTTACATTTCGCCATGTTTTCTCTCACTCTTCTCTGTTTCCTTGTGAACAAGATGCTGTGTAAGCTTTTGCCACCATGAACTGAGCTGCATCCTGACCACGGTCAGAAATTTTCATCTCTGTGTTACAGAAGTAACTAAAACACAGGAGAAGAACACATCTCAGGCTAGCCTGGGCTATCACAGTGAGTTTGAGACCAGTCTGGACTATGTGGCAAAATCCTGTCTAAGAAACAAAATTAAAGTAAACATGTACCAAAGAAGAGATGTGGATGCCCATGAATTATAGCTTTCAAATGACAAGGTCTAGCCTAATACCTTATACAAGTAGGCACTCAATAGGTAGTTTCTGACTCGGTGGTAGAAAAATCATTTCAAGTTGACTGGCTCTACTATAAGCATTATGCAGACTCTTGTATGTAATTAAGAAATGCACCTTCCATACAGCACATTATAAACACCAAGGTTACGCAATGAAGAAACAGACTAGATGTAGTAGGAAAATAATGCATTCTTTGGGACAATACCTTCTCCTCCCAAATTATAGCTTTGTTGCTTTCTTTTTCTTCATAATGAATGTGTTTAAAGAAGGAAACAATAAGAATAATCAATGAGAAAATAAAAGAAAAACCCAGGCACTATTAGCAAGCATCAATTCACTCCATCAGCATGGCGGCTTCCTCACCCTCCAGAAGATAGAGTAGCAAGCTTTCATTTTTTCTGGCTGTTTACTTACTTAGCTACACATATCGTGGGTTCACTCCTCGATGGCTTTGATAGGCCCCATATGCTCTAAGTAAGTGTCAGACAGACTCATCTTAGAAAAAAGAAACCACTTATCTGGTAATAAAAGCCATGCAAGTAGTTCATTTCATCTTAATTAGCCCAAGATGATGCTTTTGAAGTGTTCTACTTGCTTATCAACACCATGCCTCCTGCTGCATGGGGAAGGGGTTTTGACATCTCTAATAACTCAGTCTCAAGAACCAGAATCAGGACCCACACATCCTGCCCCTGTACTGTCAAGGGACATATAACAGTGTGTGCCTGCACAACTGTCCCCTTTCTTCTGGATAAGTGATGTGAGAGGACTAGGCAGTGACACCTAGCCTCTGTGCCCAACACTGCAATGTGTGCACCTACTGTGTGCAATAGGGCTACTAGGCATGAGCATGGGGACAAGAGAGTCCCTCTTTTATCAGGAACTCCATTAGAAAGGGTGGGAGGCGTAATGTTAAAATGTACGTGAATGATCATGTCATTTCTTTAGGGGTGCATTGATTACTTATTTCTGCTCATCTTTTTTCTGACTGTTTATTTAAGACTAAGTCTGGTATACAGGCTACATCTAGATGGCCATAGAGATACCTCTCTTTCATATTTTCTATTTCTACCTGTTACCAGGAACAGAATCCTCAGTGGCCTGGAGTGTGTGTGCAACCAGAAAACAAGAGTCAAAATGTCCCCCGTCTAATTAGTCAGCATCCTGTGCAGTCTGTTGGTGGCATAGCCACTCTGAGCCTCTCCTAGTCACTTCATTTACACATTGTTCTCACTCAGCCTCTCACAGGAAGGCATCTTTCTGAAAGTGCTGCAAACACTATGTGTGAAAAAAATAAGGATGGTATAAATAGCTTTCCATTTCTTACTGCAACTTGCTGGCTCTCATTTTGTTCTCTGCAAGCTCTGGGAAAGGATGGAGCCAAACAGCAAGTGTTGGAGCTCGAGGATGCAGAGCCTGAGACTGCTTCTCAGGGAGGTTAAAGGGTCAGAGGGATCTTCAGGATCTCCAGGGCACCAGTTTAGGCTGGAAGGAGTTCACTGCTACAGATGATGACCAGCCACATCACAGAGAATAGCTTCCTGGAGTTAATGACAGATCGGCATTTTCATGCCGTGCTTCACCCTTTCAGGCTTCCCTCTGGACCTCCGCCTTGTGCTGGAACCGAGAGTCCGGGCTGCTCTGCAGGTTTCATGCCTGTTAACAAACCATGACCTCAGGCTGCACACGGGTAACAAGGTTGCCATACATTTGCCAACTGGAAAATCTACCCAAAGAATGAAATAGACTAGGGAAGGGTATGTCATTTTCTTTCTGTTAGGAGTTAACCAGAGCAATCTCCGTGGAAGAACTCCCTAACCAGAAGAGAGTCCATTGAACTATGTGAGTTCATAAAATGGACTGTTAAGACTCGAGGGAATGTGAGAGGTTAATTCAAACCAAGGAGGTAAGCTGTCCTTTTTTTTTTTTTTCTTCAGAGCCGAGGACTGAACCCAGGGCCTTGTGCTTGCTAGACAAGCGCACTACCACTGAGCTAAACCCCCAACCCCAAGCTGTCCTTCTTAAACTACAATATTGCAAAACCACACCCACATGCATGTCTGGTCAGCATGGGTATCTCTAAGTCCAGACAGCAAACTATATGCAGCCTCATTGAGACTCCATTCCACATGACCTGATAAACTTTTCCCCCCATGTTCAGTTCATAGTGTTTGAATCAAATCCTGAAATCTCTATTAGACACACGGCACATGCAGACCTACAGCCCTGCTTTGTTAGAAAGGTACAGCTGGAAACTCCCTGTGGCCTCATAGAGTCATACAAGCACAATGAATATAATATTTACCCAATAATTTACTTCCTGTGCACCACATTCCAGTGCTAAGGATGGTACAATGAATAAAGCAGACACAAATCCCTCCCCTGAATAAGCATACTTTCAGGTGGGGAGAAACAAACCAAATAAAGGGAAGTATAGACTATGTTGTATAATGTCAACTGCCAGGGAGAAAGTGAGTTAAGAAAAGAGAAAGAGCCTCTGTGGGAGAGGCTGTGGGCTACTGTTTCTTCTGGGAGCCATTGTACCAGACATCCAGGCATGACTCCCTTTGTTCTCCTTGACTCAAATGTCACTTCTCCATGAGGCTTCCCTGGTCATCACCGTGGTTATTTGAATAGGTATGGTTCCCAGAGACTCATGTGTTTGAATGCCCATAGGCAGTGGCACTATTAGGAGGAGGAGGTGCAGCCTTGTTGGAGAAAGTGTGGCACTGTGGGGGCGGGCTTTGAGGTCCCCTATATGCTCAAGCTATGGCCAGTGTAGGACAGTTTACTTCCTGTTACCTGCAGATAAAGATGTAGAACTCTCAGTTACATCTCCAGCACCATGTCTGCCTGCACACTGCCTTGCTTCTGACCATGACAATAATGCACGAAACCTCTGAAACTGTAAGGCAGCCCCAATTGAATGCTTTCCTTTATAAGAGTTGCTGTGGTCATGGTGTCTCTTCACAGCAATAGAAATCCTAACTGGGACAAAAATTGGTGCCAGGGACTGGTGATAGACCTGGCCATGATTTTTTGGAGGAACATGAACTTTGGGACTATGGATTAGAAGAACAGTTGACTGCTTTAAGTGGGCCTTAATGGGCCATCCTAGTAGGAACATGGAAGACAGTGGTGCTGAGTTTGATTTGAACTGTGAGTGCTTGGATCAAGAAGTTTCAGAGGAGAAGAATGTTAGTGTGTTGCCTAGAGACTGGTCTTGTGATATTTTGGTGAAGAATGTGGCTGCTTTTTGTTCTTGTTTGAAAAGTCTGCCTGAGGCTAAAGTGAGGAGTTTTGGATGAATTCCATTGGCAGAGAAAATTTCAAAACAGCCTAGTACAGACTCTGTCATGTGATTATTAGTGTTAACTCTAATGAAGATTTATAACAAAAAAGAGAAAGCTAAGAAAGTAAAAATACAAAATGTGCAGTGAGGGGAAAGGGGGCACAGGAAGTAGAATGGAGCTAAATTCTGTGTTCAAGGAGATAAATGGATTAAATAAATAGAATAAAGGGAGTGGGGATCTCAGGGCAAGATCCCACCCAGCTAAACTTCCAACTTGAGCAAAGGAATTAAAGAAAATCTTAGAGCCAAGTGTGGTGGCACACAATTTTAATCCCAGCACTCAAGAGGCAGAAGCAGGCAGAAATTCTGAGTTTGAGGCCAGTCTGGTCTCCAGCTCCAGTTTCAGGACAGCCAAGCTTAGGCAGTGAAGGAAACCATCAGACACAGAAGGATGGTGAAGACAGAGTTGAATAAGGAAGCCATGTTCCAGCCCCAGCAAGAAGCAGAATGTGGTAGCTACAGCCACGCAGTTCTGGCTTTAGAGGCAAGGACAGAAAGAAAAAAGGGCTATACGATCTCCCTCTGTGACTAAGGAAAGCTGCTAAGGTCAGGCATGTGTCAGGGGTGTCCCTGAATGGAGGCCTAGAGAGGTCATTGTGTGAAGCTGTAAAGTTAAAGCCTGGGTTGTCTTGGAGACCCAAAGATGTTGGAAATGCCAGAGCAGTGGGATACCTGCTGAGGAGAGCTGCTAACAGGGAGTGGAACCAGTCCAAGAGAAAGAAGTGTGCTGCAGTCAACAAAGCTGAAAGGAATTGGAGATCTGAAGAGTGCTTTGACATCAGATACACAGAGTTTGGAGTTTGCCTAGTTGGTTTTTTTTTTTTTTTTTTTTTTTTTTTTTTTTTTTTTTTTGCCTTCTTCGGTCTAGTATTTCCTCACTATGCCCCCCTTTCCTCCATTTTGGGATGGTAATATATAACAATAATATATAATGTGCCATATATGTTGGTAATATGTATTTTTTTTTTTTGGTTTTTCGAGACAGGGTTTCTCTGTGTAGTTTTGGTGCCTGTCCTGGATCTCACTCTGTAGACTAGGCTGGCCTTGAACTCACAGAGATCCACCTGCCTCTGTCTCCCTAGTGCTGGGATTAAAGGCATGCACCGCCATCGCCTGGTATAATCTATTTTTTTTTGTTTTAATTTTATAGGTGATTACAGTTAAGATATTGCATGAATTTCAGAAGAGACTTTGAACTTTGGGCTTATAAACATTGCTGAGACTGTGATAGACTCTGGGGACTTTTGAAATTAGGCTAAGTGCATTTTGAATTATGTTATGACTACAAGCCTATAGAGGTCAGGGATTGAAATGTGGTGGTTTGAATAGGTATGGCCCACATAGACTCATGTATTTGAATGCCTATAGGGAGTGGCACTATTAGGAGATGTGGCCTTGTTGGAGTAGGTATAGCCTTGTTAAAGAAAGTGTGTCACTGTGGGGATGGGCTTTAAGGTCTTATATGCTCAAGCTATGCCCCATGTGATGAGAGGTCTAAACTTCCTCCATTTTACAAGCTGGGTCTAAGTTTCAGTCTCTTAAACAAAGGGCTATTAAACAAATACCCTTACATTCAGGGACAAGGGAGACCACGAACAAGGAACATTTTGACACCTCCACAATGTCTCAAGGACAGTTCCCGCAACTTCCTTGAAATTTACCCAAGTATGTCCAAAGACAAAACCTTAGCTAGTTAAAAGTATACTAATGTAACTGCTGCTTGCTTAACCAATTACGCTTGAGATGACCTAGCTCTCTCTTCCTGAAATTCCCCTAGCTGTGCAAAAGGAGTCTGCACACTTTTCTCAGGGCTTTCACCATTTTGTACAGGTGAACGACCCCCACATATGCTGGTAAATAAATGCTCCTTGCTCTTGCATACCATTTGAGTCTGGAGTCTTCCTTCAGCATTTTCTCGGACCCTTACAGTGGGACACAGTTGCTTCTGCTGCCTACAGATCAAGATGTAGAACTCTCAGCTCCTTCTCCTGCCATGATGATAACGGACTAGACCTCTGGAGCTGTAAGCCAGCCCCAATTAAATGTTTTTCTTTGTAAGAGTTGCTGTGGTCATGGTGTCTATTCACAGCAATAGAAATCCTAACTAAAGCAGTCATTTTAGAACTGAAGCCTGGCACCCTGAGGCATGAGTAGGCCTCTTCAGGCTGACTCCATCTCTCTTGTAACTACTCAAGGAAAACTATCCTCTTTGGTTCCTCCAGGGAAGGTATAACTGGGCAGTAAGGTCAGCAGATGTGTATCTTCCTTGTGGATAAGTCATAAAACCCTATTTTCTAGCTGTTTTGGACATCTACCTTCTAGGAAATTAATACATAGTTCTCTTTGTTGACACACTAATTGAGGTCTCCATGTATTACTAAAGGACATGTTACAGGTGTATTGTTGAGGAGGGGGCAGAGGAGGAAGTACTGAAAGAGACTACTGAAAAGGGGTCATTTGGGGATCAGGTAAAAACCTAACACAAGGGAATCTCCCAGGAATCTATAAGGACGACCCCAGCTAAGACTCTTAGCAATAGCAGATATGTAGCCTGAACTGGCCATCTCTTGTGACCAGATTGGTGCCTTGACCAATTATTGTCTGATATCAGAGAGCCTTCATCTAGCAACTGACAGAAACAGATACAGACCCACAGCCAAACGTTAGGCAGAATTTTGGGAATCCTGAAGAGAGGGAGGAAGGATTGAAGAAGTTGGAGGGGTCAAGGACACCACAAGAAAACTCACAGAGTCAACTAACCTGGGCTCACAGGGACTCACAGAGACTGAACCAACATCCAGGGAGTCTGCATGGAAAGAGCCTAGGCACTCTGCATACATGTGACGGTTGTGTAGTTGGTCTTTCTGTGAGACTCCTAACAGTGGGAGCAGGGACTGTCTATGACTCTTTTACTGGTTTTTGGGACCCTACTCCTCATATTGGGTCACCTTGTTCAGCCTTAATATAAGGGGAGGTGCTTAGTCTTGCTGCAACTTGATATGCCATGTTTTGTTGATATTCGTGGGAGACCTACTCTTTTCTGAATAGAAATGGAAGAGGAATGGAAGGCAGTGGGGCAAAGGAGAGGTAGAGGGGAGGGACTGGGAGGAGAGAAAAGAGGAGAAACTGTGGCCAAGCTGTAAAACAAACAAACAAACAAATAAATAAATGTATTTTTTAATAAAAGTGATTAAGCACCTCAGAGAGAATGAAGCTTTACTAAACTGACAGGTCATGTAGCTTCACTTCTAAAATTCTTTAAAGTGTAATAATGGTTTGAACATACACCCCTAAAGTCTTCTTGTTGGAAATGTAATCCCCCAAATCATATGCTAATAATATTTATAAGTGTGGCCTAAGGTTGGGTGATGTCAGAAGGGTGAGGCCACCATGATAGCAACAGTGGCTTACTAAGAGGAGGGTAGACCTGAGCTAACCCTTGTGCCGTATCTCGCCAGGCCATGTTCTCCACTATGGTGGGTTATATTTATCATATACTGTGTGTAGTCACTGAATCTGATTTAAGCAAGTGTGATCCAGGTGCATTGGATGAAATCAGTAAAAATGCTATGTTGGGAAAAAAAAATCTATTTCCAGGGTAAGCCTTCCTAGGTACAAGCTCCCTGAAGACAAACTCAATATCATTTCTATTAGCGTGTAGTATATAGCATGGAGTCCTTGTGGACCAGGCATTTGTCTTTCTCTCCTGTCTTCAGTTTCTAGGAAATGGGCATTCTCTACAGACACAATGATAGGAGAAGAGGCACAGGAGAAAGAATGGAAGGGTAAGCTTAGATAGAGTTGGCTGCCCTCCCTGGGAAGAGGGCAGGAATGGTGTGGTGAATGGGAAGAGACGCATTTTCTCTTAGCAATAAGAGAAAGGCACATTTCACTCAAGTCCTATTTGACGCCCCAATGTCGAGCAAGAATGAACGCATTATTGAGGTCAGACTCTGAAAAATTCTGACAGAGCTAGGAACAAGAGATGGGAGTAGAAGGGGGTTGTCTGGCATCCCCAGCCACCAAGACCTTGAACTGGGGTTGTCAAGTCTAATTAAGCTGCTAGCCTGGATTCCAGTTTCTGGATTCGCCCTTTGCTCCTCAGAATGGCAGTCTACGCTACTTCCTCCAGCCATTTCTGTAAGTCTTTAACTGTCTGCTCCATATTCTTTCTCCCCCTTTCCAAATGAGCTTGCTGTCTTTTTTTTTTTTTTTTTTTTGGTTTTTCGAGACAGGGTTTCTCTGTGCAGCTTTGCGCCTTTCCTGGAGCTCACTTGGTAGTCTAGGCTGGCCTCGAACTCACAGAGATCCGCCTGGCTCTGCCTCCCGAGTGCTGGGATTAAAGGCGTGCGCCACCAACGCCCGGCCTATGAGCTTGCTGTCTTGTTTCTTCTTCGGTTCTTCAGATATTGAAAAAAGAAGGCAAGAGACCAAGCTAGCTCGGTAGCCAATTGACTTTCTGCTGCAGAGCTTCCGTTCTTCATCTGACTAGGTGCCACGGTTCTTTCTGTCTCTATCATGTCTTCTCACCATGTTTCCTTTCACCTCTGCTACCCTTCCATCTGTGAACAATGAAGCAATAGAGACAGCAGCAGCCATGGGAGAGATGGGGGCTGAGTGGCAGGGAAAGAGATCAAAGACGAAGGACCATATAAACATTATGATATGAAAACCTGTGTTGCAAGGAAGATGAATAACTGAGGCAATGGTTTTAATTGAATCAGAGTCCCGGAACACCATTTATCATTGAATTTAAAAAGTGGATGTCAGGTGATGTACGGGAATGGTGGGTGCTCAGCACTGCCTCCACAAATGATTTTCCCACCTCCCTCCTATAATTCCGATTCACTTCTGGAAACACATTTAGGCTCCAGGAATTTGGCAGTAACAGATGTTCTCAGCCCCGGCACTCGGCAGGAGCAAAGTTAACTGTGAAGTCTGTTCTTAGCTTTGGAAATGTAGACAAGAGCACCGTGCTTCATGGCAATCATTAAGAACTCTATCATGCTGGGGATATAGCTCAGGAGTAGAGGATTTGCCTGGCATGCACCATGTCTTGGGTTGAATCCAGGACCCAAATAAGAAACTGTACCATCAATGTCTTAGTGCATTTAATGTTAGAGCATCATCCCTCTGACCCTAGCATCTCCATTTATTTGATCAAACCATCTTCAGAAGCTGAGTTGGAGGGTAGCAGGCAGAGTGTTGGGACAAAGAGTGAATTACAGAGGCAGCTCCGTGTTCTGTGTGCTGCAGGAGAGGGAGAGCAGCAGGGTTGGATAACTGGGCAGGGGACGAAGTAGCTGTGCCCCTTTCGACATTATTAAGAAAGTCATATAACACACAGCAAGGTCAAGCACACAGTGGTCTTTGTATGTGTTTCTTCAGACATCTACCAAACAGGAAGAAAGATCAAACCTTTCTATTCTTTTTTCCCTTTGTGAATTTTCATGTTCTGTAGATTATCTTTCTCGTGGTCAATAAACATCTTTGGCTTTTCCCACACCTCATTTCCATCAGAGAGAAGTATGTGCCTAGATGAAAATTGATTGTGGCACGTGTACTCTTCTATGCCAGGAGAGGCTTAGATTTGATAGTGACCTGGTGGCTGGGATTCAGAGCAAAGACTGTTTTATTCTCCGTGTGCCAAATAACTTGAGCAAACACAGATTAAAGCTCTCCACTTCCTTTGACTTTCAAAATGACTAATATAAAATCTAATTGAAGGTCCTCTCTCCACAGTCCCACACTCTTTAACAAGCAGATCAATGGCTGCCCCTCCCACAGCAGGGTCTGAGCTACTGTGTGTGTCTACACATGTGATGGACTACATGAAAGCATTTCCTGGGGGGTGTGGTGAGCAGAGTCTAAAACCAAGCTATAGACTTCTTCAGAAAGCTCTACCACCTGCAACTCTTGGTCCTCTGCATCAAAACTTGGCCTCTTCGTGTTGTCTTCACTAACAGATTTTTTTTCCTCTCTCAATGGTGCCTTCTAATGCTATGCTCTTTGACAGAATTGCAGCATCTTCCCACGGAGGGTGGCTGGAGGATGATGTGGTCCCACAAGGGTACACTGAGACTGAATTTAGTATCACTTAGTCAAAGGGACGATGTGAGTCAGTGTTAATCTTCAACTTGATCAGATCTAGAGTTACTTGGCCTTTGAGTGTACCAGTGAGCCATTATTTTAATTATATTAATTGATATAATAAGATCTGCCCACTATGGGTGGCACCACTTTGCTGGGCAAGGGATCCAGGACTGTATAAAGAAAAAGACAGAGCCAGCTGAAAACTGGCATACGCTTACTAATTGTTTTCTGCTCTTGCTTATGGTAGCAATGTGTCTAGCTGCTTCAAGCTATGGCCACTTTTACTTCTCTGCCCTGGTGGACTCTACCCCTAAACTGTGAGCCCAGACAAACCCGTTTATCCCTTGAATTGCTTCTGTCAGGGTACCTTATCAAAGCAACAGGAAAAGCAGCTAAGACAACCACCATCTAAAGCTTTACATTATAAACTTAATAGAGGGTCCATTAGCACCCAGGGCCATTTCTACGAGCCTGCTTTCACTAACGCAATAGCTTAGAGTGTATAACATGTGACTGAAGCACGGATTCTAAATTGTCATGATAAAACCATCAAAGGCCCCAGGAAGACAGGCATTTGCCACAAAACATATAACTGTTTCTAGGTATTAGTTATATTGATTCATAAGTAGAAGTAGCTAAACTCAACAAAAGCAAGATCTAGACTTTTGCTTTCATAATATTTTGCTTTAAGCAGCTCAATCATTCCTTCTCATTGTCAGGGTAGGTTGGAAGAGCTAATTGGCTTAATTTTTCAGGCTGAAAACAGGTCAGCTAACCTTCTCCTGACCATATGGGGAATCAATGGACTCCTTCCCAGCTACAGATGGGCCATGCCTAAGGCTCCCATTATTCCAGAGAACTACAGAAGGTAGGACTGAGCAGCCAATAGGTTCACCTCAGTGACTCCCTTGCTGGCCTCTTCTTCTGCCCTTTGACATCTCTGCAACAGCTCTCTCCAGCTTCCTTCTGCATCTGGGCAACATCAGCCTCCAGTTTCTTCTTCTGGCTGAGGAGGCCTGTGTTCTAAGGAAGGATAGCATTCCAGTTAGGCAACCAGAGACCAGCAATACACAGACAAGCAGCTCTGGATAGCAGCAATTTATCATAGTCAGCCATATGCAGTTAGGCAAGATCTCCAGCTCCAGGTTGCTTAGCTGCCCAAACATATGTCAATGGAAGAGATTTTTGCCTGCTTATGAGTCCAAGACAAAAGAGATGTCAGCCTGAATCACAAAGGGAAAATAAGTCCCACGTGAACTTCACCGCAAACATAGGTTTAGTTTTTAACTTATTGAGGAATGCTTTTCTGCTTTTTCAATATAATAGAAAGAAGTGTCCCAGAGCAGAAGTCAGAGTCATCTGCAGCCACCTGGAGGATTCCAGCATGCTGCTGCAGGAAGAAAGTGGATTCCCCTCTACCCACCTGCCTTCCTGTCTTACTCTGCAGTGAGGAGGAGGAGGAGGTGGTGGAGGGAAACAGAGGACATAAAGCTCAGCCCCAGCCCCTAGGACACCATTAAAGGGAGGCCTTTGTGATCTGCAGCCATGCTGCCCCAGTTTCTTCCTGATTGTCACACCGGAGGCCGAGGCCCCTTTGCTGCATCTGCCCTGTGTTTGAAGCAAGGCTTTTGTGAGCATGTGAAACCTCAGCACAAAGAGCGTGTGTAGAAAGCACGGGGTTCCCACTTTTCATTTCTCCTTTCATTTCGTCCTTTCTCATCATCCTTTCACTTTTCCTCCAGTCATCGCCTTTCTCGGGGCAGATTAAGCCTTGAACAGAGAAGGAAGGTAGCCCAGGCTCACAGGAATTGTCTGACCCACCACAGCACCATGAAGAGTATCTCCCTCCAGCCGATGGAGGAGCCGGCCCTGACCAGCAGTGTGTCCTGGGTGAAGCAGGTGTATTTTCCTGGAGTGTTTTGTGGATGCTCATTGCATATAACTCCATAGAAGCTCTTTCTTTGTAAAGGAGGGCACACGAATAAATGCTGATTTGTTTGTATAGTACTCATTAAAACTCTCCTAGGGAGGTGATGTGTAACATTTCCACAAGCTTAATGAGTTCTTTTTTAGGAGGAAGCAGGGTAGGATGTATTGTGCACAAGGTTATCTGTGGTGTCACAGCTGAGGTTTGAAAAGGATGCACCTGTCATTAGTCAAAACTGTTTGGCTAGGTTGTGGCTCTAAGCAAGAGATCTTTGGGGGAAGTATGGTCACTTTGACTAGTGCTGCTTAAAGTGTGCCTTGAGATCAGGAGGGGCACTGGAGAAGTTTCTGAGTCCCTGGACCTTTTGCAGAACATCTGATGCAGGGGGCAGGCGGGGGGCGGGGAGGGGGTGCTGTGGTGAGAGCCTCAGATTTGCACTGTTGGGTAGTGACTTTTAAACACTGGGGAAATTCTGCCCCACGTACCAGGTCTCCAAAGCTTCTCGTCATTTCAGTGCCCTCCCCTCTTCTTGGTTTTTAGATTTTCTCTAATTGATCTTCTTTCTCATCTCTTTCCTTTTTCTAGCATAGAGGGTTTCATATATCCTCAGTTACAACATGCATGGAAAGTGATCTGTCAATAATTCCCACAAAGTAGTGCAAATAGTGGATGATGAACCTGTTAATAAAATCACATTTCCACTTTATATGAATCCAACTCATTATATTTAATTGTATTTTTGTTTTTAATTTCATTTGTTGGATATTTGGAGATGAAACCCAGGGCCTTCTATACATCAGTTGCACACCCTACCACGGAACCACACCCCTAGCCTGTAGCAACTCATTATACTTAGAGCTTTTTTGAAGGGGAAACAATTATTCAAGTGAGTTAGCCTGGTGGGATTTTGCATAATGCATAGCTTATGTGCTCCATACCCCATGGTACCATGGATGCCCATGGATAAAAAAGTCAAACCAGAGGCACAAACTAATTGCAACATCTTGCAGCTGGCATTTTTCTGGAACGTGTGTTATTTTAAACAATATTTCTAACTGGGGGAACCATTGTTATTCTAGAAAGGGAAATTCTTTGTGATGTGGAATTATTTGTTCATCAAGGACTTCTGCTGGCAATCAAAATGACCATATGGCTGTTCCTCTACACCTTAGAGCACACTAGTCTGTTTCCTGTTGCTTTACTACAGCCTTCACCAAAGTCATTAGAGTAAACTCTCTGAAAGCTTGATCTGGTGACGTCACTCAAAGATATAATTATTCTGTGAATTCCATTATTTTCAAATAACACTCAAGTTTCATCATTTATTATTTCAGCCATTTATTATTTCTGCTGAGCCTGCCTACACATCCTGTACTGTAGTAGTGTAGTATGTGAATTTCTCTTCAGACCCCAAATCCCCAACCCATGTTCCATCCCTGAGTCTTCTCTGTGCCTAGTTGACTTCTTTCATGTCGTTTATGACTCAAGTGAAGGTAATGTACATTTACCTAATTCTACATACACTCAGACTTGTGTGCTACACTTGTTGCCTAGGTATTCAGTTTGGGGAGAGTGGAGACATTTTGTCTTCATGCAAGTCTTGCTTATCCAACTTATGGATAAATTCATTAGTGAGTGGCCCATTTAATGCATAGATTTGTCTTTACTATACCTCCTACCAATGCCAGGAGAATAGTGACAGATACATGAATTTCATTCTATGTCACTTACATAGCCTTACCCTGGAAGCTAGAATGCTGACAGTTATCCTATTTGTAAGAATATTTGGATAACTTCAAGCTTTGATGAAGGACAAATTTTAAATCAGGCAGTATTAGGGAAACAAGTGTCTTGGCAAGATTCATTGCTCTCTTCACTGGTAATGGATGCTTGACAATTCATTTTTCTGACAAAAGGTTTAGTGTTGTGGGTCAAGTTGTATCTTCTCAAAAAGAAAAAAAAACATTGAAAATCTGAGTTGCTGTTTCTCAGAATGTGACCTTATTTGGAAATGTAGTCTTGAATGAGGTGATCTAGATAAACAAATGATTTATTAGGGATGTCCTGTTCAATATAACTAGTGTTTCTATAAAAAAAAAAATCTAGACAGAATCAGACACTCACAAAGGGAAGGTGATGTGAATATACACTAACAATGTGATGTGAAGACCAGGGACTGATATGGTGAATTGACAAGCCAAGGAATACTAAGTGATTGCCAAAAAGCCACGTGGAGCTAAGAAGATGCAATTAAGGAGTTTTCTATAGGTTTCAGAGTGAGCATGGCCCTGAAGACAGACACCTTGATTTTAGATGTCTAGTATCCAGGACTGTGAGAGAATAAACTTCTAGTTTAAAACCATCAGTTGATGGTACCCTGTTACAGCAGCTATGGGAGTCTACCACACTTGGGAACAAAGTCCCTGATGCATAGCTCTTCTCACGTTTCTCATGCTAAACCCAAGACTTGTAATGGCCATCTTGTATGACCTGGGACAAATCTCAAACCAGGAACTGCTTTCTACTGAGTGTCCCAAGTAATGAAAAGAGCTTATGGATGCAACCTGGATATGCAAAATATCATTTCTTCTATGGCTTCTAAGAGCTCTTTTTCATTCTGATAAACTATGGCCATACTCTGTGTACTCTTGCAAGAACCTCAGTTCCTTTCCTTCAGACTGTAGAATAGTGTTCTGCTGCTCAGCCACAGCCACCTGCTCCTTTAGGTCATTATTCAGGTGTGCACCACCATCAAGTTGTAGTTGAAGGTCTTCCAAGAGAAAACATAGACCTTGAGCATGAATCCTTCTGAGTTCAACCTGGGAGGTCCACCTGAGCTCTAGGCAGAACTCTACCAATGTGAATGCAGTCCTATTTCTTGTACTCTTGAAGGGTGGAATTTGCTGTCCTCACCTTTTCCACTCAAGACAATCTATTGCACATTTGGTTACTGTACTCAGAAGCATTTCCATCCCATAGTAACTTCACTTTAAAATACCTTCATTTGACTCTGAAGCTGGCTCAAGGATGTGGTTGGCTGTGATATGAGCCAGTTGGCAGGCCTAGGTGGAGTTGCATCTCCTTGAGATCCCTTCTATCCTCTTCAGTCTGGTGGTGCCAGTTCTGCCTCTTGCTTCAGAATCCAGACTAGACAGAAGGGAGTCAATAGCTCACGACTGTTTCCTCATAATTTCAGAATAACATTCAGGGAACCTAGCACACACACCCTGGTTAAGAAAAGATGCCTGTAGTGTTCACAGCACTTTAAGAAGTGAAGCAAATTAAAATTCAGGAAAAATACTGGACAATGAACAGAATGAGTTGTGTACGTCAGCTTTGTATACTGTAACAAATACTAGGGACGAATCAATGAATAAGGAAAAGGGTTTAATTTGGATCACGGATTCAGAGACTTTTGCTCCATGGTCCCTTGACTCTGTAGCTTAGGAGCTGTGGTGTCACAGTACACCATGATGGGATCACATGAGGACCTGTGTGCTCCATGGTGGCCAGGAAGCTGGCAGAGAAAGAGGGAGAGAGAGAGAAGAGAAAAGAAGAGAGTGAGGGAGAGAGAAAGAAAACACACACACATACCCAGAGAGAGAGGGGGAGGGGAAGGAGAGAACATAAGGTCTAGCTTCCCAATATCCTTTTCATTTCAAATTATCTACATTCCTTCCACTAGGCTGTACCAACCTAATAGTTTGCTAGTTCTTTCCTAGTAGAAGGAAGGTGGTTCTTTATACTAGATAATACTATCTTTACACCAGCACCAAATGCTGATGACTAAGCCTTTAAAACATAGACCTTTGTGGGACACTTCACATAGACTTCTATGTCTGTCTCATAAAGGGTTATATCTATCTCATTATCCAAAATGCTTTTAATCATTTACAAGAATCCAAATAATCAAAACAATTCAAGCCTTTTTTTAAGAGTCCAAGTCTGAAGTCTGCTCTGAGACTCAAGGCAAACTTAGTTGTAAGCTCCTGTAAGAGGCTGGGTGGTGGTGGTGGCAGTGGTGGTGATGGTGGTGGCCGCTGCAGCAGCCATGGCCCATGCCTTTAATCCCAGAACTTGGGAGGCAGAGCCATGTGGATCTCTGTGAGTTCCAGGCCAACCTGGCTACAGAACGAGATCCAGGACATCAAAATAACACAGAGAGACCCTATCTCAAAAAAACCAAAAAGGGGGGAAAAAACTCCTGTAAAGATAAAAATATTACATACAATTTTTTCATGGAATGGCAATGTGTAACCATCCAAAATGGGAGTAATAGGGGCATAGGAAGGATCAGACCAAAGTGAAGTGAAAACCTAGCAGGACAAACAAGGAATTCTAAGTCTCTGCATCCAGGAGCCTAGACACATGGGAACCCATTGTGGACTCCCAGGGGCTTGGGAAGTCCTGTCTGCTAACCTTGATGACTGAAGTACACATTCATTCATGGCTCTTGGCAGGCATAGCACATTTCTCATCTCTTACTGCCTGGGATAGCTCCACTGCAGTTTGGTTGTCCAGTCACAGCTTTAACTCCAGCGTTGTTAGGGTCTGTTTGTAGAGACTCTAAGTATAATTCTATCTGTGTAACACTATCATATAATGTCTAGCCTCTCAGACTTTTTTAAAAAAAATCTCTGTAGAAGCTTCCATGTTGTAGAATATTATTTTAAGATGTGTTACATTTGTTTCTGCTGTGGAATATTTGTTTCATGATGCAAAGATGTGTTGCTTTCTTTATGTTGCATTTGTTTAACTGTGAAGCTGTGTTACTTTGCCTGTCTAAAACACCTGATTGGTCTAATAAAGAGCTGAACGGCCCATAGCAAGGCAAGAGAAAGGATAGGTGGAGCTGGCAGGCAGAGAGAATAAATAAGAGGAGGCATCTGGGAGGAGAGGATCAAGGATCAAGAAAAAAAAAGGGCCAGCCACACAGCCACAGTCAGATGTGGAATAAGAAGGAAAGAAAATATATCCAGAAATAGAGAAAGGTAAAAGCCCAGAGGCAAATGGTAGATGAGATAAATTTAAGTTAAGAAAAGCTGGCAAGCCGGGTGGTGGTGGTGCACACCTTTAATTCCAGCACTCGGGAGGCAGAGCCAGGTGGATCTCTGTGAGTTTGAGGCCAACCTGATCTACAGAGTGAGATCCAGGACAGGCACCAAAACTATACAGAGACACCCTGTCTCAAAAAAAAAAAAGGAAGGAGGGAGGGAGGAAGGAAGGGAGGGAGGGAGGGAGGGAGGGAGGAAGGAAAGAAGGAAGGAAAGAAGGAAGGAAGGAAGGAAGGAAGGAAGGAAGGAAGGAAGGAAGGAAGGAAGGAAGGAAGGAAGGAAGGAAGGAAGGAAGGAAGGCAAAGAAAAGCTGGCAAGAAACAAGCCAAGCTAAGGCTGGGCATTCATAAGAAAGAAGAATCCCTGTGAGTTATTTGGGAGCTGGGTGGTGGGCTCCACAAAGAGAAAAGAGCAAAGAGAAAACAACAACAATGCTTCCATGACATGGTGATTCTTACATCTTGCATGGCTGCAAAACCGGGTTTGCTTGGACAATAGGAGGCCTGCTAGCAAAGCAAGGCATACATGGCAAGCATGTACTCCAACAGAAGTGATTTCAGTGTGCCCAGTTAGCTGAATATGCCAAGGATAATTCAAGAAGTGACTCTGAGCAAACCCATTGTCCAAAGCTCTCTTCTCAGAGGAATTTCACTGAAATTCACTGAATAGATAACCACTTTTACACCTTTGACTCTGCATTGGATAAGACGTTGCTGACTCCTAAAATGCCTTCAAGGTATGGCTCTTATCATCCTGGTACAAACTGGCTTCTTTATAACAGTGTCAGTCTTGTTAGCATCCACATTGTCCTCCATTGGAACTTGAGACAGATTTCATTTCTGGCCAAAGTGCAAGTTTGAGGAATCTCGCTGTCCTCTTGCTGTTTAACTCTCATTGCAAATCTTATTACAAACGTCAAGTAGTCACTGTTTTCCCAGGGCCTGCAGTACTCACCATCTGGACATCTTCAACAGAATAATTAGTCCATTTCCTTTAAACTTAGATTCCCACATTGTCTCAGGGCATGGACAAAATGAACTCAAGTTCTCATCACAGTGCAAAGAAGATGGCTCATAGTCTACTTTGTAGTAGAGTTCTTATTTCTGTCTGTGGCCATAGCAGTAGAAAGTTAACTTTTTACATTCCTAGCAATATTCTAGTCTTCTGGGCACTTGCTATAATGGACTATTAGACCATCTAAGTTCTATACTTTCTCTAGCCTGTTTCTCTGAAATTTTCCAAATCCCTCTTGAAAATCAGTTCTGAAGGTTTCTAAACCACATCACCATGTAGTGTTACATTAATGGCCCCACTCATGATACCAATTAGTTTTTTTTGGCAGTATAAGGGATTGAACCTCAAGTATCATACATGCTAGGCAAGTGTTCTACTTCTGAGATATAGCTATACTCCCTTTTATTTATTTTTTTTCTGAGACAAGTTCTTAACTTTTAGTTGACCAGGTGGGCTTTGTACTTAAATCTTTCCACATCAGACTCCTGAGTAGCTAGGATTATAAACATGCACCATTAAGCCCAACTAACCAATTTTCTATTTTAGCTTTATACTACTACAACAAATACCTGAGATAAATCAATGTCTAAGGATACTTTGAAATGATAGCATAATTTTGAAGAGTTTTCATATCAAAACAAGGAGGGTGAGGAGTTAAATTGGTGAATCCATAGTTATCACAGCATACTGGTCAATATTTCTAGACCTCCCACCCCCAATCAAGAAAGCACCCAGATTTTTTTAAGGTTCCTATGGGGCAGCTCTAACCTTACCTGAAGCGCCTGACAAGTCTGTATAGGGCAGACTCTATAGTTATGAGGAAGGAAGAATAGACTTATACCACTTTCAGTGGTGGAAAATGTCAGAACAAGTCAGGAAAGAGGGACTGAGGTTGGAACAAATGCTAGACCTCAATTTAGCATTCTGCCATAATAATAACAGTAAAGAGATACTAAACCGCCTACAATGACATGCATATTTCTCTCTAATGGTTTCATTACCTGTTATTAAATTCTTTTAATATTGTTTTCTGAAAACAAAAACACTGCTGAAAATGTATTTGGATTCTGACAAAAACTGACAGTAGTTGTGTGTTCAAAATGGCAATTAAAGAAAAAAAAAAAAAAGACCCTAGAGGAATCCATGACAACTTCCATTTCTCAACACTCTTACAGATAATTTGAAACCATGTGACTAAGTTCTGGCTGATGCTCTCAGTCTTAGTGGAGTGCACTGTTCAAAGCCTTGATCATACAAGTTTGTGCTTGTGTGTGTCTTTTGTGTCATCACAAAATGGACGAGAGCTGGCTTCTAGAAGGAATTTGAATCGTAGTTCATTGTTAATTCTGACTTGTTCTGGCCTCTGACTTGAGCAAAGATAAATACATACTGTTTTAGCTTTTGGCTAGTAAGTTGCTCATCAGGCTAGTTTGTGGCCATAACCCTCTTAAGCTTACCTCATGAAATGGGTTCCTAGTGCCGGGCAGATATGATAGAAAATACTGGGATGTCCTCATCCTTATCCTCTGTTCTTCCTCACAGAGATTTCCAGAATTAACTGTAAAAGTACATCCTTGCTCAGAATTGGATTGTTCATTGACTGTCCTGGTGCCCACGTGCTGACCTGTAGGCTTATCTGCATGGTCTACAGATGAATATGGTCAAAATTTGCAGTTGGGTCAGAGGTAGGGTCAATTTATCACGATGGTGTTTCTCCTCATGGGGATTAATTTTTAGAAATTATTGAAATGTATGAGAAATAGGTCTTCATGCCTCTATAGCTCAGGGTTGGTGCCATTCTTCCACCAACCCCATTTCCCCAGCCCCCACAAGCTGGGGATGATCTTCAATCCCTTTCCTTAGGTACTGAGCTTTTCTTAAGCTCCAAGATTGAAATTCTATAGTTCTACAAGAATATTAAGTTAACAGAGACAGTTAAGGGATGAATTATATATCCACCAAATTGTGCAAGCTCCAACCCTCAGAGACAGCTGAGACAAAATGAGGCTATGACTTTAATCTAGCAGGCCTGGTAACCTCACAAGAAGAGAAGATAGCAAGGGTGTGTGAAGAGGGAGGAAAGGTCACGTGAGGACATAGTGGAAAGCAACCATCTGCTTGCAGACTGAGGACAGAGGTCTTAGGAGAAAGCAAGCCTGCCAACCCTTCTTTCTCAGATGTCATAGACGCTAGAACTGTGTGAACAGGAATGTCTGGTGTGTTACCACCCAGTCTTTGTGTTCTGAAATCGTGGCCCCCACAAATTCACACAGTCATGTTCAGATTCAACAGCACTAGCTTGAAGACATTTTTCCATCTTCCATTTTTGCCCAGCCAACTCCCCACATACAGGAAGACTGCTTAGCCTGCTCTCAAAATTCTTGATACAGTAGTACATTCTGCTACAACAAGCTGAATGTTTCAAATAGTAGCTTTTTCTCCATTGTCTATGAAACTTCATGGGTACTTGGGACAAGGAAAAAAATGATGTCATTTAAGAAAACTGGAAATGATAAGAATATCTGCTAAACAATCATCATACTGCATTAAAAAATGTCTTTATAATCCAAACTTCCTCATGCATATTTTAGAACAGCATACTAAGTTCCTTTTTGTTTCTCGAGCATGAGAAAAGAAATCAAAGAAAAGAACAATAAAAATAGCATAAGATCTTACACTTTGAAAAGATAATGATTTTTAAACTGATAGCTTAATGGGTCATCGTTTCTTTTAATATTGCTCATCTACATCAAGAAATATCAGATCACCCTCAACTGAATGCATGTGAGTGAACTTTAAATGATTAACAAGGTATTTTTTCTCCTAATAATCATATAAAAGTTTGAAACACAAATTCATGAAAACATACTAAAATGTTTTATTTAAAATTAGGAAGAGATTTAATTAGACAAAAATATGAAGTCACAAAGTGACTAAAAATGGAGATTACCAGGCAAAATTTAATTATACTTTAGTTTGGAGAAGCTGAGTATTTAGAAGGAAAAGATAATTGGACATCACTAGATACCTGAGGCTGTAGACCAGGGCAAGCAAACCATTTCACAGGGTGAAATCTCACAGTCAGTTACGCTTCATTCAGTTAACACTTTTATCATCAACTGCAACTTTCAAGCTACAGCTGAAGTGCTGGGTGGTATCTACAGAGACCATGGGCTTCATATATCCTAAAATATTTACTCTCTGACCCTTTATAGAAAAAAGTTTGCCTAGCCCTTCTCTAACCACTCAAAACAAATACATACAAAAATCACTCATTTCTGAAGCCAGCTTCCAGTTTTCTGTAACCAGCTTCCTGGATGTATCTTGGGAGAGCAGAGTATAGACCAGATATCCCACAAACTTGATTCACAGTGTTCACTTTCTCTACTTCTAATCATTTCATGGAATTGATGAGAAATAGGGGGGAAAACAATAACTGGTGGTTCCTACAGATTCAGTATGTACCTATGTGATGGCTGTCCTTCATCGTAATCTTTGATTAGACTGAGAGATGCCTACGGAATTCAGGAAGCACTCCTCTAAGTATGACTCTGACGGCATTTTCAGAGATGACGAACAGATCCTGAGGGTTCTGAATTACCGATTTAATTCCTTGGTAGATTCAAAAAATTATTACCGGTAGGTTGTAGGAGGTGGGGTCATGGGAGGAAGTAGGCCACTGGGAAATACGCCCTTGAAAGGTCTACTTTGCAGTGGCCTCTTCTTTGGCTCCTTTTACCTCACTTCCTGGCGGACATGATATGAATCGTTTCGCTTCATCGATGCCCTGGATGTCACGATGGAACTAACACCTCTGAGACCAGAAACCAAAACAAATATTTCATCCCATAAGTTTCATCTCACTGCTATTTGGTCCCATTGGAGACAAAAGTGACCAACACATCTGTCAATGTGTCTCAGCCCACTCCTTGCTGTGGTGCTTCACTGACCTGGCAGCCATGGTCATTGATTGGTCTTGAGCTGCTCTCCTTTCCTGTATATGGGGTGGAGGTCAAGTTCAGGCACCAAGGACCCTCTCCCTGGTCCATCAGTGTTGAAACAGCTCCCTCTTTCCTTTTAGCCATGCCAGTGACAACATCTGTACAAATAAAACAGCTAAATCATTCACTGAAGTTTAGAAGTCCTCACTAGAATATTACGCACAATATCCTGCCGATATATTTTAAATTATGTTTTATTTATTCTTTGAGAATTTCATACATATATGCTGCGTGCTCTGATCGTATTCACTCTATTCCCTTTCTCCAAACTCTTCTCATAGCGCCCCATCACGTCCTTCCTCCCAACTTCATTTTTTTTAAACCACACTGAGCCCAATTAGTGTTGCCCATATGTGCATTCGGGTGAGGCCAACCACTAGAGCATGGGCAACCTACCAAGGAGCACATCTCTGAAGAAAATGAGCTCTCCATCCTCCAACAGCCGTCAATGAGAACAGCTCTTCAGTCAGAGATTAGGTCCCTGAGATCGAAGTCCACCCCTGCTGGAATTTTGATTGGCTTGATCTCTGGCTGGCAACCAGGACTCCTAAGTGCAGAGGCCCCGTCATGTCCAGAAGACTCTGTGTAGCACCTGTGAAGACTTTTCCCACCAATAGGCTTCCAGGCTGGGTATTAGTGAGTTCATTCACAACTTGGTGCACTATCGAGGTCCAGTCATTTCCTGAGCCTCATGCCTCTTTCCCTTCAGTTCCCTGGGCTCTGTCTTAATAGACTGCTTGAGTTTCTTTAGGGATGCCAATGGTTTACAGGAACAAATGACCTTGAACCTCACCCTGCCTCCAGGTGGTATTTCCTTTCAGGTCTATAATGTATCTTATCATTCTTGATGGCTTGGGCTTCCATGCCCACATATATTTCCCCCTGGAATTCTACTCCATTTCCTCCTAGCCCTAGACTCAGGGTGAACTACCAGATTAGAGCAAGGCATTTGCTACAATCCGTGCTCACACAGAGCAGGGAGGGTCAGGGACAGTGTGTGCGATGTTTTGTGAGATGCTCATGTGTCCTTGCTGGATGTACTGATGATAGCCACTCTGAGTCATCAGCTAAAGCTGACACTGAGTTTGTGCCCAAGCCTCAGCCGCCCCTTCCTTTTCCAGCCCATCACAGCTCATGTTCCCTTCAGCTCTCTCCTCTTAACCTTAGCTGTTTGCATCTCTGACTTCCTTTGCACTGATGATTATAATTGGGGAACCGTTCTCCGACATTCAGATGTACCTGACACGACACAGACTCTCTGAGGATTCATTTTCCTCACTGGGTTTATTTATAGCTGAGGTTTGACGTTACCTGAAATCAAGCTTTTTTTTTTTTTTTCTCTCCCCTTGCAAAAGTAGACGTTCAGTTTTTGTTCTCTATGGAAGGAAGTAGGACAGACATCAAGGCTCAGTATTTTTGCAGTACATCAGAACATTCTTTGGGAGCCTGATTCACAGCCTTTCAAGTCGACTAGATTTCCTCACCACAGTCAGTTCTATGAAAATGCCATAAAGCAAGAGCTAGGATAACTCAAACACACAAGCAGCCAAATTTAGCTTGACATCCTTATTAAATATTGACCTCATGGGAATTGAGGCTGAAAACAGGCTTTGA
Organism: Peromyscus maniculatus bairdii; assembly: GCF_049852395.1. Lineage (NCBI taxonomy): Eukaryota > Metazoa > Chordata > Mammalia > Rodentia > Cricetidae > Peromyscus > Peromyscus maniculatus. Next base: position 40,203,642 of record NC_134863.1, on the reverse strand, counting down.
GAAGGAAGCCAGCCTACACATTAACGGGCTTCTTTTGTTTGTTTTCCTTGTTACTGGCCTTCAGTTGTTTAACCAATATATTGAAAACAAGTTAAACTTCAGATTCTAGTGACTTCCTTTTTAACACATGGCTTTGACCAAAGGGAACTAATCGGATAGATAGTATAATCAATGCTAATTCTCTGTTTGTCTTTGATCTGTAAACTATGAAACACTTTGCCATCATTGACTTCCTGCTCTCCCTTACGTACCTTCTCTGGTTTATGGGGGGTTTTGTTTGTTTTGATTTTCTTTTATCTCTTCCCTTCCCGGAGAAGCTAAGCAATAGCATATCTAAAGTCACCAACTTGTTATGACAGAGTCAAGGAAAGATCCAGCAACTAGAAGCCATGCCACTCAGTTACCTGAGAGTTAACACTCAACTGTTTCAACAGGGGTGCAAGAAGCACCCTCACTCTTGCCTCTGCCCTCTCCAGCCGGCAAGCAGGGGCATGCAAACACTTCTCTCTCACCTGACACTAGATTTGGGGCACACCATCCAGTTTGCAGTTGTTTCCTCTTTTGTGGTTCAGCACCTTCAGTTTCCTGACTACCCAAGAAAGGAATTTGAACCAAGGATACTTACATTCTCTCTCTCTCACTCTCTCTCTCTCTCTCTCTCTCTCTCTCTCTCTCCACAAGCCCCCCCTCCACACAAAGACATGTGGGAGTGTGTGCATTTTGGTATGTTTCCTTGAGTCTCATATGACAGTAGAGGGTAAGAACACAAAACCTGTAGTGATTGGCAGTGTTTGTTCGCCTCATGTGAGTGGCCGCACTAATGCAGTAAGTAGATTCTAGCTCACAATGAGATTGTTTGTTGTTTGGTTGGTTCCGTTTTGGTTGGCTTTGTGTTTTGGCAACATTCCAACCTTCCAAGCATTGTCCTAAAGGTAGCCACATAAGATACAGTCTGTTCCTTAAACGATTCTGAAATATACAACCTCTGCTCATCAGTGTGACTGTAGATACCTACAGTTTTCTGTTTCTTCTTCTTTGGAGACTCTTGCTCTCATTTCACTCCAGAGCTCTCTGAAATGAATATGTTAAAAGCATTCAATGAAGTCCTTCTTTGAATCAAACTTTTAGGTTTCTCTAATCTCAAAATATCCATCAGTGATGTAGCTTTCTTCATGGTTGCTAGGAGAGCTCTGGGTTCGCATCAGATCCCTAAAGACTAGGACAAGACAAACAGGTGGCATTTGTCATATATATATATATATATATATATATATATATATATATATATATATATATATATATATCATATAAAATATATATATATTTCTCCCATGGTACCAACATTTTTAGGCCTTTCAGCTGTAGCTTAAGAACTGAAATTCTAAAGCAATTTTCAAAATAGAAAATTTTCAGGTTGGATGTGACTATATTTAAATGCTTACATTTATTCCACTTGAATTTTTCTAGCATATTCTACCTTTGAGATGAATCAGTAAGAGTATCAAAGGTAGAACAATGAAGGATGCAACTCCTACCTGGTGACTTGTATTTAACTGTAGACATTACAGAAAGATAGAGGGCAAGGTGAATCCATTCAAAGAGTGAGAAACGCAACCATGTCCAAATGCTGACAAGTGAAAAATAAGGCCATTCAGGATGCACTTGGCACATTTTACTGTAATCAGGTCTTACTATAGGTAGGAGGAGCTACTGAGTCCCTGAATTTTTAAATAAAGGTCAGGAACTTATTTCCAGGAATGTTATAAAGGTGCACCAACTTTTAAAGTGTTAATTTTAAGCCTTGTTTCAAAGACAAAATGCATATAAGAGAATAACAAATGCAAATAAAACATTGCAGATATTGATAACATGAAGACCTAACTGTGCTGCAATCTATTGTCCAGTTAACTCTCGAGAGTTCAGATGATGAGCCGACCTTCTGTATGTAGCCTGAGGGATGCTTAATACATACCATTAGAAGTTAAAAGCAAAACAGAATAGTAATTCTCAAATAAAAGAATGAGGCAGGGAATGTCAGTAAGGTCTTCTTTGTTCTCTTGGTGCTTACTTCAATATAAACCCTAAGCACATACTTAGAAAGGAACTTTCTTAGAGGGAATGGCAATTTCTTCAGAAAATGCTACCTTGCTACCTTTAACCTTCCAGGAAGCACAGAGAAAGCGGATGTTTAGAGAAGTCCTCCTGGGATAACTTGAATTTATACTATTAGAGATCTGATGGTTTTTTCTTCTGTAAATATTCACCCAGAAAAGAAAAACACCTTGAGATTATTATAAATACATGGCCCCAGATCCCAGTATTAAGAAGGATGGACTTTGAGACCCACCCCTAGATAAGTAGCTACTGGCAATTGATAGGTAGATGATAGATAGATAGATAGATAGATAGATAGATAGATAGATAGATAGATAGATAGATAGATGATAGATAGATAGATAGATGATAGATAGGTGATAGATGGAAAGATATAGATATAGATATAGATAGATAGATAGATAGATAGATAGATAGATAGATAGATAGATAGATGATAGATAGATGAACAGAGAGACAGACAGATAAGACAGATAAGGAAATATGACTTTCTTTTAAAATGTAACCCCTGGTAGGTTGACCATGTTCCAATGGATGGCCACATGCCCAAGAGTATGTGGGTAGCACAAATTAGACTTGATGTGAAGACAAAGGTGTGTTGGGGGAAACAAAGAAAAGGCACATAATTAAGTAGGTAGGGAAGGAGGGTGGATTATGGGAGGAATTGGAGAGTTTAATAAGATTAAGACACATTGCATAAAATCCTCAAAGAACTAAAAATAAAGCAAAAATAATCCATGTCCAAGTTGATGAAGCCATGATGATGAGGCTCAGGATATACTGCCATCTAGTGGTATGAGCACTGTGTCCTCAATGTCCTTTGTTTTGAGGTAAGTCATGGTTGACTTAACACACTAGAACGATGATAAACTACACACGGCTAAAACTGTTGGTGGAAAATTACAGTTCTCGTTACTTTGCTAGCATGTGTAAGTTTTACCATAAAGTCTTGCAGTTAACATAGCTGTTTCAGTGAATCCCCAGGAAGGATGGCCAGAGAGCCAAGCATAAGAAGTAAAATGGAAGTCATCAAGTAAACAGGAGTCAGTCTTGCAGGGGCACCACTCCACCACCTGAACTTGTTCTATTACCTGATGGCATTCTTTATACAATGTGGAACACCTGGAGGAACAGGTATGATGGCGCACCAGTTGGGGCAGAGCTATCCCCTGGAAAACTGTACACAGTGCAGAGGGACACATCTGACTACTCACTGGGTTTGGACAGAGCTGTGGTGCTGAGATGAATCTAAAGATTATGCTTGTACAGGTGGTCTGTCGTTCTTTTCCCATTATGGCACCTTTCAATATGTCTTTGCCTGAGATTGGCTGCTAGAGCTTTCCTTTTCTCTCCAGATGTGGGTGTAGAGAGCAGCTGGATTTCAATGTGTCCAGGTGGTTAGTCAAAGCCTGAATCAAGAGGATGACGTTCAACTGGGAACAAAGAGTCCTGGACGTTTGGTAACCTCCTTGTTAGTTCACTGTCTTCTTTGGAATGAGGTCATCCTCAGGACACTTTCAACTATGTAGCCCACACCAAGGACAGAGTCAGATCCTGTTTGTGAACTTCTCATCATAACACTGAAAATTCTACCAAATACTCTACTTTCAAAAACATTGTCTGAGAATGCCACTTGGAATCTCCTTTGAAAGCCTACCCAAAGGCTTCCTTTGGGTCAAGGAGAAAATGCTTCTGATTATTTAAGAGATCATAGATATGATGATATTTAGTTCTTTGGCTTTTTAAAAAAATCTTATTTTATGTATATGGATGTTTTGCTGGCATGTATGTATATTCACTGCTTAAATGCCTAGTGCCCAAGAAGTCAGAAGAAGGTGTCAGATGCCCTGGGATTGGACTTATAGATGGTTTGAGCTGTCAAGTGGGTCTGAGAATTGAACCCGGGTCCTTTGGGAGAGCAGCCAGTATAGCACTGGTGCTACTACCTGTTCACCATGTACGAGCGAGGGGCTAAGGATTAAAACAGAGACAAGACAGCGGGTCATTCGTCTCGGTAGAATGCCCTTTATTGAAGGAGGGAAGAGGCCTTAAATACAGACTTACAGCACAGTGGAAGAACCTGGGAGGGCAAAAGTTCGCTACAACTGTTTTGCATTCTAGCATTACACCAACATTCAGGATACGCAAACAAGGAACCTCTGTAAGCTGTTTAGGGGGAATGATACTGGCAGGGAATTAGCATAGGGAGGACATCTGATCAAGGTCAGCAAGCAAGGCAACAGCTACCCGAGGAACAGAGGTCAGGACCTAACAGCCAGTGCTATTGAGTCACTGAGAATTTAAATATCATCTCTTCAGCCCCTAAATTTTGACTTTTGACAAGTATTCACTGAGCCTCTTTTACAGGACAGCAGGGTTCAGCCAGTGCATCTCCATGTTAACACTGCTGGGAACCCCAAGGGAACCTTGTTAAAATGAACATCCTGATTCAACAACTTGGGAAAAGTGTGGTGGTACTGTGTTCCCCAAAATATTGTGCACCCTAATAAACTTATCTGGGGTCAGAGAACAGAAAAGCCACTAGATACTTAGGCTAGAAAATGGTGGCACTCATGCCTTTAATCCTAGCATTCCAGAGGCAGAAATCCCTCTGGATCTCTGTGAGTTCAAGGCCACATTGGAAACAGCCAAACATGGTGACACATGCCTTTAATCCCAAGAAGTGAGCCTTTAATCCCAGGGAGTGATGGCAGATAGCAGAAAGATATATAAGGAGTGAAGACCAGGAGCTAGAAGCATTTGGCTGGTTAAGCTTTCAGGCTTTCGAGCAGCAGTTCAGCTGAGACCCATTCTGGATGAGGACTCAGAGGCTTCCAGTCTGAGAAAACCGGATACCTGGCTCCAGGTTTGTTTTTATGAATAAGACCATTTAAGATTCCTGCTACAGAAAGGACTTTCATTCTTGATGATACTCATGTACCTGGACTAGGCCCACCATTTTGAGTCCTGAAAGAGTCTAGAAACTGGAAATAATCTAGTGAACAAGATAATCATGGCTAAATTTTCACTGCAATCTACAAACTTGTTTTTACTTGTGATCAAATTGCTGCCTTGGTTTCTTCCTTTATAAAATGGGGTGATGACATAAAAATGCACATCAAGCATTTGGTGTGGTGCCTAGAATGTAGCAGTCATGATAGGAGGTGTCACACTGTGGTGCCTATTGTTAATTCTGGAAGGCAGATCTTGCCCAGTGAGAACTCCCCCTCCCTGGTGATCTACCTCTGTTTCTTCCAGCACCAAGGCTTCAGTCTCCTGTGGAGTCAATTTCTCAACCTTTTCCAAGATGTTGTTCGAATCTTAGATGGTCTTTTAATAAAAAAAACCCAGAGCCAGATATCAGGGTGAAAGCTGAAAAATCAGAGAAACAGAATGGCCAGCCACTAGGTCTTACCTCTACAAAATCCTCAGCCTAAAAAGAATGAGTTCCTGTTTCTTCATGCCTTATATACCTTTCTCTGCCCTGCCATATTATTTCCTAGGATTAAAGGCGTGTGTGCTTCCCAAGCAAAGGCATGAGATCTCAACTGCTGGGATTAAAGGTGTGTGCTACCACCTCCTGGCTCTATGTCTAATCTAGTGGCTGGCTCTGTCCTCTGATCCTCAGACAAATTTGTTAGGGTACACAATATATCACCACATTCTTGATTCTGTCTCTCACCTGGTTCATAAGCCTAGAAACCAGTTCTAGGGAGAGATAAAAGATCATCTATGTTAGTGAGGAAGCTCAGTCTTGGATCCATGATATCAGTGTAACATTCTCTACAAAGGATTGTTGGTTCAGATTCTTCATGAAGAGAGACTCTAGTCTCTGAAAGATATAGCACAGTGTCAAACAGTATCAAAAGTTCCAGAGCCAGCATAAAGAGAGTCAAAAACATATTTATCCCTCTGTTTCTGAGATCCTGGGCTATGATGAGTTAGGCAAAGAACGTTAAAAACTTACAAAACTAAAGACAGCAAGTGAAAATTCTTGTGTTAATTGTAACCCTTCTCTGCTTGAAGAAAAGGCAGGGGAAATTTGTCTCAGTTTTGACTATGTCTTAACAATCACCAAAAGATCTTAAAACAAAAAAGCCCCAAATTCCAGCCCCACCTCAGGTAAAAAATGGGCATTAGCCTCACCTGTGAGCCTGTAAAAAAAAAAAATGCAAACTTACATGCTTCACCCCCTGAGTAGAAACTCTGTGGTGGGCAAGGCTGACTGTTCCCAGGTGGTTACATAGATGAGTTCTGGGGTTACCATTCTCACACATCTCACAGCACAGTCAGGGAGCTAATTGTGGACTGTGCAGGTATCTTAGGGCTTTTATTGCTGTGAAGAGACACCATGACCATGGCAATTCTTATAAAGGAAACATTTAATTGTGGCGGCTTGCTTACAGTTCAGAGGCTTGGTCCATCATGGCAGAGAGCATGGTGGTGTGCAGGCAGATGTGGTGCTGGAGCTGAGGGTCCTACATCTTGACTCAGAGGCAACAGGAAGTCGACTGACTGTCACACTGAGGGAAGTTTGAGAAAAACAGACCTCAAAGCCTGCCCCCACAGTGACACACTTCCTCTAGCAAGACCACACCTCCTAATAGTGCCACTCCCTTTGGGGGTCATTTTCTTTTAAACCACCTTAGCAGGTCAACAGAGAAGATTCCAGTAGTAAGGAATTTGCTTCCAAGGCATATCAGATGTTTCAGGCACATCATATTGGCTCTGCAGTAAGCATTCTGCTTTTTTGTATTGCTGCTTGGCAGCATATCAAAATTTTAGAATTCATTCCTTTAACCCAGAAATTTCATTTCTAGGGATTTACTCTCCTGAACTATTTTTACAAATGTATAAATGTATGTGTATGATGTTATAATGTAGAAGTACTTACAATTGTGGATAATCAGATCTAAAAATGAATAAGGTACTGTTAAAGAAATATCTATCACCCTTATTATAAAAGCTTTTTTTTTTTAAATTTTGGGGTATATGTGTTTATGGGGGATTGTGGGTACATGGGGGAAAGTGTCCTTGTATGTGTATTTATGCCTGTGTGTGGATGTCAAAGGTCAACTTTGGGTGTCATTCTCCATGTACCATCCATCTTATCTCTCAAGACAAGATAATTCAATGGCCTGGAGCTGGCCAAGTAGCCCCAGTTGCCTGTCAGTGAGCCTCATGACTCTCTTTGTCCCTGCCTCCCAGTTCTGGGATAACACGTGCCCTCCAACATACCCAGCTCTTTTTGCTGGATTCTGGGGGTTGAAATCATGCCTCTCTGCTTACATAGCAAGTACTTCATTGACTGGGTAACCTCCACAGTCATATACAACTTTTTAAAAAGTATGTGGCAGGTCTTTGTGAATATAAATGGATGGGACCAGAAAAGAGAACATTGAGTGAGGTAACCCAAACCCAGAAAGACAAATGTCATATGTTATTTCTCATTAGAGGATCTCAGCTCCAAATCTTCAGATGCATATGCATAGCCTGTAGTAACTGCAGAAACCAGCAAAGTAAAACAGGACCATTGCCAGGACAGGAGTGTCAGGGAGTGAAATAGAGGGTGAAGGCAGGATACAAGTGATCTGATAGGGGAAATGGGAAAGGGGACTCTTCATGGAAGCAGGAAAGTGGTAAATACAGAAGGAAGGAGGTGGGTAAAATAACAATAACAATGTCCGAAAAAGCCACAAGGAGTCATGGTGTTAACTATCTACCTAAAAAAGAAAAAGAAACCTATAGTATACATAATTCTGTGTATAAATATACATATAGAGTTTTTATGAACTTTTCTCATCTAGGCTGATAGTCATCTCTCAAGCCAAAGGCTACCTAGCAAAACCGCTATGCCAGATATGAGAAGCCCTCTTTCAAGTTTTTGGCCAGGGCTGTCCAAAACACTCCCCAAACACACAGCCTATTTCTGTGGCCCTTGGTTGGGGCCCATATGTGGAAAGTAAGTCCTTATTACTGAAGAAACCACACACTTCAGAAACAAGGCCCAGAGACCCTTGAGCTGGAACTGACCTGAATGTCCCCTCCTTGAGGTCTAGCTGTTACGGTACAAGAGGCACCATGCAAGCTTCCAAAGAAGGGAGGCAACCAACAGTCTACCTACGATACCGACAAACCTCATCAATGACCAGCACCCTGTACTAATGCTAAGGGTACAGTAGTGGTACACATACTTTGGTCGTAACCAACAGCTTTCTAATTGGACTTAAAACCTGTTCAATAAGAATATCATGCCTGACACTGGAAACCTAGGTAACAACCAGTGCTAGTGAAGTCATGGTTATTAGAGAAGAATATACAATCACTAATTTACTAGACCAATATAATCCCTAACAACAATCTATAAACAGTTGTCCTTACATCCACAGACAAGTGTAGTCTTCATCCATCACCAAGGAAACTTCTCTTTACAACAGATGGAGACCAGTACAGAAAACCACAAGCAATCAAATTGCAGAGTTGTGAAGCCCAGTCCCAATGGATATATCTGCAAAACACTCCTGCACCTAAGACTCAGGGAGTTGCAGAAGAAGGGGAAGAAAAATAGTAAGGACCAGAGGATCAGGGAGTTTTCTGTGAGGTTGTGTCTCCTAGTCATATCAGAAGCTACATTCATCAAGTCTCACCAACCTGAGTGCCTAAACATGAGCTGAACAAGGAGGACACCAATGCTGAAGTGAATGGGGGAAAGCCCAGGAAGCCTCAAGCCTACACAAAGAACTACAGGCAACTGAGGAAAGCTGGGAGCAGGCAAAGTGACCCTCCCCAGGGAAGAGCACATCCATTAGTTGTCCAGTGCCAAATGGCCAGCCCTGAAAACATACATACAAGAAGCATTATATGGGATAAGCAGGTTATATTTAGAAATATGTATATGCATATGCACATACATCATACACACACACACACACATTTGCATTCAACAATAGTCAGTGAGCAAAAAAGGTCCATGCATTTGAAGGAGATTTGAGGGTATATGAGAAAGGGTTGTACAGGAGGATTTGGAGGGAGGAAAGGAAAAGGAGAAATGTAATTATATTATAATCTCAAAATAAAAATTTAAAAAGATGCAAGAACCACAAGATACATGGAAAGAATCCTAGCTCAGTAGTGACATATATACATGCTGGGGACCAGGTCTGCTACTGTCAGCTATAAATTGAGAGACATTATTTAATCTAATGTGACACAGTACATTTAGAGATAAGGAAACAGACACCAAAGTTCTTCCTCGGGTTAAAAACTGAATACTTGAGTTTAGTATACAGTGCCCAATACATAAATGCATTATATATTTTTTAAAGCTTTGTTTATTGTCATTGTGTGTGTGTATGTATGTATGTATAATGTGGAGCAGGTAACCATGCCATGGAATGCATGTATACTCAGTGGAGTCGGTTCTCTCCTTCTGCCTTTATGTTGGTTCTGGGAATCATACCCACACTATCCCTTCAAGCTTGCATGGCGAGCATCTTTTCTTGCTGAGTCACTGGACAGCTTTAGAAATAGTTTCACATGACAAATACATCAATAAATGAATAAAGGTGCAGAACAAGAAGTGAAGTAGGTGAAAGTATCGTCGTGAACACATACACAGACAGCCTTGGAAAAGCTGTCAGTACCGGGAACTCCTGGAATGGCTTCCTTCAGAGAGTGGGACTAGAAGCGAGGATACAAAGCCAGTCTTGACTTTAGAATTAATCTAATTTAATACAAATAACCTCTGTAGGACCTTTTTTTTTTCTTTCCAGAATGAAGCATTAAACCATGAAAAACAAAAACATAAAAACACCGATGGGAACTTGAAAATGCCAAGGCTCTCCACGCAGGGAAGGCAGCCTCGCCCAAACCAGCCTCTCCTCAAGCCCTTTGTCTTGCTTTGCTTGCAAGGCCAGCTGACCGTACCCTGAAGGTCTTGGTTCTGCCTCCTCAGTGTCTCCTGGGCCTCTGTGCTTTCCTCACAGGCATGCCTGAGGGTGAGGACCTCAGTGCTGAGGACCTGGGCCTCCTTCTGAGAGGCCTGCAGCAGCTCCTGGGCCTCCTCCTGCTTCTGCTTCCAGGCAGCCAGGGCCTGGTCTGAGTGCTGCTGCTTCAGCTCCAGGGCCGCTGCCACGGAGCGGGCCTTCTGAAGGTCAGAAAGGGCATCCCCCAGCTCCAGCTGGAGCCTGTGCCTGGCCCTCTCCAGGGAGGCATTCCTGGCATTGGCTACCTCCATGGCTTCGGCAGCCTCCTGCAATCTAATCGCTAGTTTCTTTCTGAGGAGAGAAGCGGCATTCACAGAGGACACCAAACCTGTGCTTAATTAAAAACAGTGATTGAGGCCAACACGGGGCAGCTCAGCTCAACTGTTAAAGTAAAGGCAGTATCTGGTCTGCAGGGCCGGTTGCCAGCTGAGCCCTGGCCGCTGGCTCCTGTGTCTGCATGGATGTTACTCCCCTCCTTTACCAAACTGGATCTGGAGCTCTGGATCTTTTTGATTCCCATAAATATCTGTTTATCCAAATACTTTGGTATCCAACACAATTTTAAGAACTTCTTGGTTTCTTTAAAAAACATTTTTTGAAATTAAAATATAATTACACCATTACCCCCCCCTTTCTTCCCTCCAATCTCTCCCATGTATAATCATCTTGACCTTGCTTTCTCTCAAATTAATGTCCTCTATTTCTTTAATTGCTGTTTTACACACACATGTATGATGCATTGCATGTATGTATGTATGTATGTATGTATGTATGTATGTATGTAAGCATCGTGGTGGTTTGAATGAGAATGTCCCTTTATGCTCATACATTTGTATTTTGGTTCTCATTTGGTGCAACTGTTTGGGAAGGATTAAGAGGTGTGGTCTGGTTGGAGGAAGTGTGTCACTGGGGGCTTTGTGCTCCAGGCCCAGTTCATTCTCATTCTCATTCTCATTCTCTCTCTCTCTCTCTCTCTCTCTCTCTCTCTCTCTCTCTCTCTCTCTCTCTCTCTCTCTCTCTCAATCTCTCTCTCTCTCTCTCTCTCTCTCTCTCTCTCCCTCTCCCTCTCCCTCTCCCTCTCCCTCTCCCTCTCCCTCTCCCTCTCCCTCTCCCTCTCCCTCTCCCTCTCCCTCTCCCTCTCCCTCTCCCTCTCCCTCTCTCCTGCCTGTAGATCAGGGTGTATCTTACAGCGACTGCTCCAGCACCATGCCCCATACCCATCTGCCCACTTCCACACTCCCTGCCAAGATGATAATGGACTCTCTGAAGCTGTAAGCAGCCCCCAGTTAAAATGCTTTCTTCTATAAGTTGCCTTGGTCATTGTGTCTCTCCACAGCAACAGAGTAGGAACCAAGTTGTGTGTGTGTGTGTGTGTGTGTGTGTGTGTGTGTGTGTGTGTGTGTGTGTACATATATGTGTATGTGTATTCCTAAATTATATACATACAGTCTACTCAGTTCATATGTTACTTGTATGTGTATGATATCAAGGCTGACTACTTGGTATTAGATAATCAACTGGGGGATTCTTCCCTGTAGGAAGAATATTTCTACCTCTCTCAGCATTCCTTACTTGCCTGGACTTCTTTGTTCAGTGTTAAGGCTCAGTCAGATTTCCCCATTCCATGTTAGTATGTCCCTTGGTGTCCTTGTTCAGGCCTTGTTTAGGCAGCTATGTTGATGAGACATCCTGGGTATAATGTCTCTGATATTTTTAGAAGATACAATCTCACAGCAAACTTCCTGTCTCTCTGACTCATAATCTTTCTGCCTCTTTTGCTATGATCTCTGAGCCTTGGGAGCAGGAGTTGTATAGTAGATATATCATTTGGGGTTGGGCTCCACATAGAACTTGTTCTCTGAGTTTTGATCGGGGTTTGGTTTTCTCTAATTCTCTCCATCTGTGGCAAAGAGATGTTTCTTTGGTGAGAGGAAAGAATTACATTTATCTGTGAGTGTAAGGACAAATACTTAGGAGTATATTTAATTATCATCCTGGTATATTGTAGTAAAGCTATGTTGTAGGTTCTCTTCCAAAATCCATGACTTCACTAGCTTGAAGTAGTCGGGTAGGCTTCCAGTATCAGGCATGATTTCCCTCCTGTTGACCTTAAGTCTAATTAGGGAGCTGTTGGTTAGCACCAAGTTATGCACGCTGCTACTGCACCCTTAGGGATAATGTGTCATGTTGGTCATTGTAGCATCATGGCTGGGGAGGACAATTGATTCCTTCCCTCCTTCAGAGGCTTGTGTGGTGCCTTTTGTATTATGACACCTAGTTCTCAAGGAAGAGTCTTTCATGTCAGATCTATTTCAGACTGCTTGGTCCTATGTCAAAAGTCGATGGTGTCTTCAGCAATAAGGACTTACCTTCAACCTCTGTGAAGTAACCAGGGGCAACAGTAATAACTTACAATGTTTTGGAAGTCTCTTGGACAAGCCTCACAACAATAGCTGCTTCTCATGACTGGTATTGGAGTTTTTTGTTAGATGACCTGTGGCTTTTGAAAGGAGAATTGTCAGCCCATTTGGAAAATTTTCATTTTAACTATATTCATATACACAAACTTATCTATATTACATGAAATTTTAAGTAAATAGGTAATATAATTCCTTATGACTTGTTCAGAGATTCTTATTATTACTTTGCCCTCCTTCCTTCTGTATTTATCTCCATTCTCCCTCCCTAATTAAAGCCCCACACCTGTTTTTCCCATTTCTCTCATCCAATGGATTGTGTCCTGTTATTCTTCCCTCTATTACCCTGCTCCACGGTCCATTTTTCTTCAAATAGTCCAGATTACATATTCGCAAGTGAAGATTTGGAACTAAGAACTGAAGATGAGAGAGAACACCCAAAGTTTGTTTGTCATTCTGCGTGTGTTACCTCATTCAATACGACCTTTTCTAGTTCCATTCATTTATCTGAAATTGTCATGAGTTCATTTTTCTTTACAGCTGAACAGTGTATACATACCACATTGTCACTATCCATCGAAAGACAATTAGATTGTCTCTAGTCCTAGCTATTGTGACTAGAGAAGCCATGACGACGGCTGAGCAAGTATCTGTGGAGTTGGATGCCAAAGTCATTTGAGTATATACTAGGGAGAGAGACAGCTGTGTCATATGGTGGATTCATTTTAGCTTCCTGGGCACTCTCCACACTGCTTTCCAGAGTGAGTGAACACGTTTATGATTCCACCAACAGTTAATGGGGGTTCCCCCTCCTCCATACCCTTTCTAGAATTTATTGTCTGTCATTGTGTTGATCTTTGCTATTCTGGTTGTGGGAAAATGAAATGCAAAGTTGCAGAAGAAATAATATTGTTCTAATACTCTTATTAAGAGGAGTTTACTTAAAAATCCCTAGGCATGTGCAGTCTTGAAGGAGCTCCATGGTTATGCAGCTTCCAGGAAACTCCTTTGCACTTTCCTATTCTTTCTTTTTCCCTCTTATCATGTGGCTTCTAAATGTGACACAATTCTCTCTGTCTTCCTCACATCAGCTCCACTCCCTAGATTGACGTTCATCCTGAATCCACCCATCCAGTGCCTACTTAACAGATCCCATTGCTCCAAATAGTCCTTAGGTCCCGTTATGTTCCCTGCAGCATCTTCTCTCAGGCAGTGGTTTATCAAAGATCCTTCCCTGGGACTCCAGTACGACAGCCCTCTTAGGAATTCTAGCTGATGAAATGTGTTTTCTTGCTTACATCTCCTGCAGGCTTCTGGCTCTCCCATTCTTATTCTGCCATCATACTTCTTAGATGAAAGAGCAGACTAGACCACAGCTTTCCCTGCTTTAATGTTATTAAATGGAGAATGGTCCCCAGGAATCATTATGCACCACAAAACTAATCTGTATCAGCCAGGCTTCTCTAGAGGAACAAAGCCAATAGAATGTATATGTAATTACAAGAGGGGATTATTAGATTGGCTTATGTGATCAGAGGCTCGATAGGTCCATAATAGCCATCTGCAAGACAAAGAGCCCGAGAAACCAGCAGCCGCTCATATCAAAAAGTTGGAAGCCTCAGATAACAAGGACCAGTGATGCAGTTCTAGTCTGGGGCAGAAGACCTAGAAAGCCTTGGAGAATTACCAGTGCAATTTTCCAGTCAAAGGCTGCACTCCGATGTGCAGGGAGATAGCAACAGAAAACAAAAGATGCACTCAAATAGAGTCAGGCATGTGCCAGCTTCCCCTCACTCCAACTTCATGGTCTACCCAAGATCCAGCCCACTGGGCACTGCTATGCATATTGAAAAGAGGTCTTCTCCATCCTGTCTGCTGTTCCCCCACCCCAAACATTTCAGAAGACACATCTAGAAGTGTGATTTACCCATTTTGAGACAACTCTTATTCTAGTCAGGTTGGTAGCCATGATTCATCATCATGTAAATCAATAAAACAATGCGATAAGCCCTTTGTTGGTGGGAACCTGAAGAAACCACTCTGTAACGAATGCATCCAGAAAGATACTGGGCTCTAATCACGCCCGCTGCGCTGTCTTCCTGACCATGTTATTTTACTTTTTTACTTGCTTTTCCTCACAGGAGATTCTGATACATCACTCAACCTAAAACAGGAGCCTTGTGAAATAATTACATGCACTGTGACTCCTTTAAAAAATTGATCAGTATCAGAAAATAGAAGCTTTGCGTTCATGCTGGTTTCTCTAGGACTGCAGGGTTTGCTGGGTTTCGTGGAGCTTTAGAACAGCAAGCCACCTCTGCTGTCCTGGCAATGCTGTTGGACACTTATTATCAACCACGGATTTTCCTTCTTAACTCGCTGGCCATAAGCTTGCATGTGTAAGAGGACAGGAGAAATTTAGACGCTGGATTATTTTGTTAGCGGATGTAGACCTCAGAAGCAGCAACAGGGCCTCAAGTGAGCTGGGTTCTGCTAAAGCTACTTGCTGTGAGCATTCCAGTCTGGAAATTCAGGCAGACAGGTTTTTCACTTTCTCATTCAAAAACAGGATTCCAGATTTTTGTTTGGCACTGTCTGCCTCCCTGAGGTAATGAAGAGCAAGATGTGCATAACAGTTTATTCAGACGACATTCAAATGGTCTTAAAGCAAAGGCATCTTCAGGTATTACCATGTTTGCCCATTATTTTTTTTCCTCAGTTTTCACAATGCTGTAGAACTAATTGCAGCAAACACACAAAATCACCAAACAGCCTGCATTCATCTCTACACAACCCCAAGAAAACATCAAACAGGCGAAGACACAGGCATGTTTACTTGAGGTCTTCAATCATTAAAAGGAAAAAAAAATTACTTAGCAGTGAAGGACAGATTTGGACATAAGGAGACATTTCAGGTCAATGCTCCACTTTTCCAGGGTCCAAGGTTTTGTAAATACCTATTGCATGTATTTTTAGTAACTGTCATTCCTAAGTCCTCTGTGATCTACTATGGATAGAGATGAATCATTTAGTTCCCCTTGAAACACAGCATAGAAGCTGGTTTGCAAGTGCACAGCAACCCCACTCACAGTTCAGGTGAGGAACTGAAATAACATTGTTTCTGACTGCAGCCAAAGAGAAATGGATTGATCTGCCTTGTGTCTTTTCACAATGTACCTAACCTGGAGCTCTTGCCTTTGAGTAGATCTTTAATGATGATAAGCTGGGGTCAGGTTGATTCCTTCTCTCAAACGTGCATTCTCTCCACCTTTAAGCAAGCGTCTCGGTACTATACCATGGTACTGACTCTTCATTCATCCAAGTTCCAAACTTTCATACTTTCTGAAGAAACTATTTTAAAACTTTTATGTGGCATTGGCTATAAAACCTTAGGCATGGCCTGGAGAGGGTTTATTTGTAAAGCAACCGATGTCCAGGAAGCCTAAATGGCAGATGCTAATGTCCGTATATATTCCTGCCCATCTTCACAAACACTTGGTATAGGCCCTACCCCAGGGGCCCAGTGACTTTGATGATGGACACATGAATATAAATGGCTTATCCTAAATAAAATCTTAGAATTGAAGTGATAGCCCAGTTTCTGAAGCAAAGCTGAAAGCGATATCTTCTATGAAAGTTTTGTCCATGTCCCTAAAAACTATTACCCTTTTAGAGTACATGTTTCTTTCTCAAGGTGAACAGTTAAGCTTTTGTCTTGAGCTTGTTCATATACTCAGCAAAGATTTGTTGACCACATACCAGGAAGAGACCCAGTCATCACCCCCTTTCTCCTGCATGTGATCATCTCCAGGCTGAGGATAGCCTTGCCCCACTTGGCATCATGTCCATAATTCATTCTCCATTGCACTGTTTCCTCGTTGACCTTGGATAGGACCCAGTGTGGGCCAACCTTGACCCCTTATTCGTACTGATACTGCTCTTGTAGAAGGTCAAGTTCATATTTGCCTCTGCATGTCAAAGATGAGAACATTCTGGGACTTTAGGAGAACATATTTTCTTAAAGGCATCCATTAGTATCAACAGTGGCTATCTCTCTATCTCTCTCTATATCTATCTATCTATCTATCTATCTATCTATCTATCTATCTATCTATTGTATAGTGTATGTGTATATGTACACATGTGTGATAGTATGCTCACCCATGCATGCATGCCTGAAGCCCAGCTCTTTGACACTGGACATCTTCCTCTATTGTTTTCCATCTTAGTTTTTCAGACAAGGTCTCTCAATGAACCTGGAGCTTGCTGTTTTTTCCTAGACTTGCTGGCCACTAGCTCCCAGGATTCATCTGTCTCTCCCCAACCCACTGATGGAGTAACAGGCCTGTACCACCATTCCTAGCTTTCACGTGGGTGCTGAGAATCCAAACTTATGGCCTCATGCTTGCACATCAATCATTTTACCCGCTTGAGCCATGTCCCCAGCCCTAACAATAACAATGGAACACTTGGAAGTGGCATCCTTTAAAGATTACATTAGCCTTCCATAATTCATGTTAAACCTGACCCTAGTAAGATAACAGCATGAAGAAAATTGAGGAAAAGAAGATGAAGGATAGAGACTTTCTAACTTGCCATTAAAATAGGAAAGAAATGTCTATTTAGGGAAATGTCATTCTGTCTATGTGGACTTCAGTAATAGACGGGCCTGGGGTTATAGAAATAGTGGCTAGCACGAAGAAGCAAGCAGAGGATTCACTATGTTCTGCAGTAAGAGTTATATTTAGCATTGCATGTTTCTCATATCTTATTGAAGCAGGAAGAATCACTAAGATTTAGCCTGGGCTTTTCAACCTGTTGATAGGGAAAATAAAGTATTTTATTTCACATGCAAATCTCTGAAAATTTCAGTTCTTTCCACTTTAAAACTGGGCAACCAGTGGAATTTTAAGTAATGATAAACATGTTCTATAGCAACGTATGTTGTCCAAGATGACAACTACTAGCCACATGTAGCTATTACTTATTCAGACTGGATCAGTATAATGCATGATCAAAGTTGGATCTTCTGTTTTATTTCATTTGAATAAATATGCACGAAGACTAGAAAAATCTCTATTATAGGAGTGATGCTTATTTTCACTTGATAACAGAACTAAGATTAATGAGCATTTTCATTATTTAAATGGTGGTTTAGCTAGCTAAATTATATCATCCCTAGGGCTGTAACCTGCATAATGGGAAGAACCACAGTCCAGCTGGTCCTCACATGTTGTGCCCTTTTTACAGATTAAAAAGGGCATCACTGTAGGCAGCTGTAAGTCTGGGAGCACAAGGTTTAGTTAATTGCAGACTCAGTCAGGCTTCCGAGGACAGTAAATGAGGAACAAAACAAAGTGAATCCGAGGGCACTTGGGTTCAAATTGTGGCTTTTCCACCTCTATAATATGTATCTTTATATATCTTTAGACTTTAGACTATCACATTATAAAGATAGAGAAGACAAATTACCTGCCCTAAGAAGTCAAAAAGAGATCAAAAGCACACATAAAGTAAGTGCAAACATCTTGATACATAAGATATATTAGATCCTCAATACATTAGAACCTTCTAATCATTGAAAAATTAGACAGAATGATACAATGTACAACGTTTGCCTTCCTCTAACCATTCCTGAAGGACTTGGGAGAAGGGTCTTCAAGCAATGGAAAAAGTAGTTATAAAATCCCGAGACCCAGCTGATAAAGGCCTGAGATGCAGCTAGGAAGCCATAACAACGGGAGAGGAGTAAAGGGGGGAACATATGGTGAGATGAGGTTGAGGAGGAATCTGGAGCCAAATTAAGAGGGGTTTGGAAGCTGTTGGGAAGCCAGAGGGAAGGCAACCTACAAGAGAAATCAAGCCATCTCAGGATCTGCAAACCCTGCCACAGTATAACTGACACAAAATGTATGACCCTGGACAAGCGATTTGCCCTCTCAGTACTCTGATTTCATTATGTATAAGGTTATAATTCTACCCACTTTGAATGGCGGACATGATGAGTGAAGTACCATGATACAATGACTAAGGTATGAACTGGTAGCAACTGAGAAATCTTCATAAAATATAGGAAATACATGAATTAAAAAATAACAGTGTAATACTTATAAACAAAGGCTCAAGTCCTTCCATCATCAGAGTATATAGCTTCTAGTAAGAGAGGGACTTTGGAGTTTTAGCAGCAAGGTCAGTGAATATGAACTAAGAATCATCTTTAAGTACTGGGGATCGAAGAATTCATCTCTAGTATTAGGCAATATGCTTCCACCTTGAAAATTGCTTTCACTGATGCCACGTAATAATATTGCCACTTATAGGAGAAAAGGCTAATTTCTATAATGTATTGACAGCTTAAAAGTAATATTGAGCTAACTCAGTCTTATTCATTTCCTTCTAGCCTCCTATTTAATTGCGTTTCTTGGTGAACAAATCCCACAGAGCCTTGCTGGCTTTCTGCACAGGTAACTGTGCACACTAGAAACACATTACTTGGGCTGTCCTAAATCTGAGAAATTGGAGAAGTGGTGTGAGTCACCAAAAAAGCGCCCTCACTTCAAGGTTCTTCATGGTGCACAGCAGGGTAGTAGGGTTTCCAATGGGGTGTGGGGTGTGTGAAATACCTCTCCTTAGAGGAGACTGAGGGCAACCGATCAAGACCTTAAAAAGCAAAGCAAAAACCCACAATCATCCTGACCTCCTCCCCTTCCAGCTGGCTGTCCTCTCTCCTCTTTGATTTGCGGACTGAAGTTACCTGTTTCCCCAAAAGGTGCTTTACCAGGGCACCCTCTTCTTCTGTTCTGTTTAGGAACCTGCCCACAGAAAGAGCCCATGAGAGACATGCTCCTCCTCAGTGGCTCCTAGATGACTTACTGATGTCAGGGACAACCAAATGGCTTCTGTCCACCTATTTGTCTTTTCAGTATTTAGGAAAAGCCTGTCCGGAACTCTCACAAGGGAGCCCTACAAGGACTGATTTTTCAGCAGGTGTGTTTCAAGACCAGGCATCAGCAGCAGCTATTTACTCAGAACCTTCTCTGCTCTAGGCAATAACGGCATGGGAGTACTCTATTGCCCATTTTTAGGGGTGGAATAATTACTTAAACATCAGTGAAACTCTCCCTTCCTCCCCCTCCTCCCCTCTGTGTGTGTGTGTGTGTGCGCGTGCGAGCAAAGTTGATAAGGTAGATTCAAATGACGTTCCTTAAAGAACACATGCTTTCTTCTCTGCCATGCTTTTTTTACTTAGATGTATGGCTCTACCATTGGTTGGCTATATATTTTTTGAAATAATGATAAGTTGGGGGCTTTATTCTTGGAAGAAGGGAATGTGTCAGTTAGCTTTCTGTTACTTTAATATCTGAAAAAAAAAACAACTTACAAAAGCTAAAGGTCTGCTTTGACTGTTTTTGATGCTTTAGTTCATGATTGATCGACTCTGCTGCTTGGGGTGAAGAAATACATCATGACGAGAGCATGGAGTAGACAGAACTGATTATCTCATGGCCAAGAGCTGAAAGAGATGAAGAGGAAGAGGCTGAGGCCCCATCACCCTCTCTGAGGGCAAGCACCCTAGGAACTCAAGTCGTCTCACTAGGCTCCACTTGTGAAACCTCCATCCCATCCCAGTAGAACACAGCTGGGGACCGAGTCTTTAACAAATAGGCCTTTGAGGGACATTCTAGATATAAAACATAGCATTCTGTTTCATACCATCGAAGATGCATGCTCATTTTACAGTGCAAAAGATAGTCAGTTTGTTGTCAGGGGTTCCCAAAGTCTCCACCATCTCGGCATCTCGGCATTATTCTAAAGTACAAACAAAAAGTCTCTTCTGATATTAGAGGCAAATCTTGTAATGAGCCACCCTAAGAATAAAAGATAAGCTAGGCACTTCCAACACACCAGCGTAACAGGAACACGGTAAACCCGTCCTCATTCTGAAGTGTTTGTCCAGCTTCCAGAGTACAAACATGGGAGGTGGAATCCCCAAAGCATGTAAAGTCCCATGTCCACAGTTTCCTACGTAAAGTCCCATGTCCACACTGTTGCTGGTTGCAGCCCATACATACAGCAGCCTTTTTGATTGGCTTAGCATGGAGCTGGCCATTTCCCTGAGCAGATATCATTCACTGCTGACATTTCTGTTTCTTTGGAGTCTGCACTGAAGCTTTCACAGCTGGTGGAACACTCTAGCAAGGGTTAGAACTTGGAGGGCCTTCAACCATACAGTACTGCCTGACCTCTCAGGGCACTCTCTAAAATCTCCAGCACACTTGTATTCTTCGTGCATGAAAAACCAGCACATGTGAAGTAAGCCAGCATGAGTGATGCACCGGCCCACTTGAACCCCAGCAGCACTGCTTCTGAGTGTCTTGCTGACTGAACAAAGAAAATGGAAACATCGGACTGGAGAGATGGCTCAGCAGTTAAGAGCACTGACTGCTCTTCCAGAAGACCCGGGTTCAATTCCCAGCATCCACATGGCAGCTCAAACTATCTATAACTCCAGTTCCAGGGGATCGGACACTCTCACATAGACATATATGTAGGCAAAATACTAATGCACATGAAATAAGAATAAATAAATCATTTTTAAAAAGAAGGAAAAGGGAAGCATCACAGAGTAGCAATTCCAGAATCAGCACGAAGTGGGCAGGCCACCCTATCGCTTTATTCTCAAAGGAAGTTCCTTGAAATTAAGTTGTATTTTTACATTTTTGAAAGTGATGTAGGTGGAGGGGCCTTGAAAATTACTTAGGGAATATGACTGATTGCCTGAAGCAAAGCCATTGGCTTTTTGGTTTCTATTTTTAAATTTTTATTTTTAGATTATATAATTGCATCATTTCTCTTTTATTTCCTCCTTTGAAACCCTCCAATGTATCCCTCCTTTCTATCTTTCAAATTCATGGCCTCTTCTTTTCGTGTGTGTGTGTGTGTGTGTGTGTGTGTGTGTGTGTGTGTGTGTGTGTTTTCTTGGTGATAATTAAATGACAGAAAATAGGACCATAAGAGGGAAAAATTTTACCACTCATTTTCCCTCCTTGTTTATTTCAATAATAGAGTGGGTATGTTGTGGTTATGAGAATTGGTATTAAAGTCTGTACTAACAATGAGCAAAAGCAGTCATTTCTATAACACAGTCAGCACAATGTTACAGGCCCAGAATATTGGTTTTTCACCCTTCTATGACAAGTGAGTCTTGAGACATTATAAGGAAGAATCCGTTGGAGTTAAAGAAGTAGTTTACTACTTCTGTGGTCTCACTGTAGATAGTTAATAATTACTAAAGAAGACCCCAAGATATCATGTTTATATGGATTTTATATTAATAGGAAATACCTTAGAAATTAAGACTGAGATGTATAAAATGAGCTCAGAAATCAAGTAACCTAGGACAGCAACCAAGTAAGATCCTCCAGTGATAGTCTTCACACACACACACACACACACACACACACACACACACACACACACACACACACATTTGGGCCAATTCATGCATCAAACTCCTTCCTAAGAGGAAAGGAAGCCAGAGAAGAGGTCATAGTGCCAAGTTTTATTATAATAATAGTAAGAAAAGTTACACTGAAGAGTTATCCTTCCTCTAAGTCTGAGAGTCTTGAAAAGAGAAGCCTCCTACTTGAGGAAATGAGAATGAATTAAGCCCTGAAATGCAGTACAGGACCCATCACGGTGATGCCTAGTACCAAGCAGAACTCAACAGTCCTTGCCTCAGACCTGTCCCTGCATAAAGAACCCACTGGAACTCTATTAACCAGGTGGTCAAGGGACTGTGGGTACCACACTTAAATCATCCCTGAGCAACAAAAAAAGAAGACTCCTGTAGGGGAATGAGGCATGAAAGCTAACACAGGCCTCTGTCAGAGCTTAATGCTGGTAAGAGTCAACATCTGGCAGACATCAAAGGTTCAAAGGTGCATTCAGAGTTTGTATGTAAAGCCTCCACGGCTTCCCTTACACTCAAGCAAAGAGCCAGATGCCAATTAAAGTTTGGCCTGTGTCCATGCTCACCTTGCATGTGTTAGGAGTCATTTTTTTTCCCTTTGAGATTATGCAGTTTCCTGAAATTGTGAAACTCTGGTAAGAGTCAGCTGCATGTTAGGTGTAACCGGCAAGGGACTGTTTATAATATCCATTCCCCTAACCTTGAGCATCATAGTCAGTTTCAGGCTAGTACCCATAGACAGAACCTCTAGATCTGAATCTTACTGCTCAGGTTACACTGAGCAAGTAATACTGCATAAATCTCAGCTACAGCATGGGCTTTGGTGTACTCTGAAGATTGTTTTTGCAGCTGTGAGAATCAGCTATAACCCACACTAGTGTTGACTTGGCAGTTGGCGGACTTTACTTCTCCAGCCTGGGTAGAACAACACAGGCAAGACTCCATTTCTGGGGTTGAAAGTAGGCAAGACAGAATAGAAAGCACAGGATCATGATATAGAATCAGTACTTAGTTAGTAAAACCTAACCCTTTATAAATCCTAATACTCCCTTCCCAGGTGCTGGGCAGTATCCATGGATTGAGCCTCTGAAATGGTCCTTGTGTCAGGCAGGGACAATTAACAAGAATTTCCTGGGCTTCTATCAGCCATCACTGATGACTGGTTGTAGTACTCTTGGGCCATGGCTCTACTTCAGCACAATGCATCTCCCAGCAGGGAACCCTAATTCTGCATGCTGTTGTCAATGAGGCATTTAGGTCAACTCCAGCTCTATGGGGAGATTTTGAGGAATAGAAATCATGTTTAAGTATTTCCCCCCTGTACTGGTTACTTTTTGTTGCTGTGATAAAATATCATGACCAAGGCAACTTATACAAGAAATAATGTATTTGAACTTATGAATCCAGAGGGATCGGAGTCCACTGTGGCAGCATGGCAGCATGGCAGCGTAGCAGCATGAGAGCATGGCAGCATGGAGCATGGGACCAAGGCAACATGCCATGGGAGCATGGTGGCACGGGAGCAGGCAGCATGGCATGAAACCAGAAGCAGAAAGCTGGGAGCTCAGATCTTAAACAAATTAGAGAGAGAGAGTAAACTGAAAGTAGGAGGGTTTTTATTCCCAAAGCCTGGGCCCCAGTTATCAACTTCCTCCAGCAAGGATGCACTTCCCAAACCTCCCAAAAGAATACCAACAACTTCAGACCATGCAATCAACTACTGAGCCCAAACCACTACACCATTGTGTAGTGTGATGAACAGCACAGCACCTCTAGATTTGAATCAACCTGGGCCTGGATCATCCTCTCATGATGAATAGCAGCAACACATCAACATCAGCGTCACGTGGAACCTGGCTTTACCGTGCCATGAGATGCTGAAGCAAAGCAAGTTAACCACAGGCTCAGGGATTTTTGCTTAAATTTCTGCAAAGTCAGGAACTGATAGAATCAGATTGTGAAGCCTGGGATAAGCCCTTAATCTTTCAACAGACACACAAAGCCACACAGCAATGTGCCTCAAGAACTTTCAGGTAACCCTGAGTCCACTTTCTCCTCTTAGTTCTGGGATCCCATTTGGCTTGAACCTATGGAGGCCCTGTGCATGCTGCCACAGTCTCTGTGTGTTCGTATGTGCATCAGTCCTGTTATGTCTGGAAGACACTGTTTCCTTGGAGACATAGTCATCGCCTCTGGCTCTTGCAATCTTTCCGCTTCCTTTTCTGCATTAATTCCTGAGCCTTGAAGGGAGAGGTTTATGAAGATATCCCATTTAGGACTGAGTGCTCCAAAGTCTCTCATCCTACACATTGTCCAGTTGTGATTTTTATTAGGTTTTCCCTTAGGCCTATGACCTATCTGATGTGTCTACTCAGGTTCTTGGCCATTTTAGTAGTGTCAGGTATGGGTTCCATCTCATTGAATGGCCTTCAAGCCATTTTTTTAAAAGTGGTTGGTTACTTCCTCCTATAACATTTATGCCACTATTGTACCAGTAATCTTGCAGGCAGGTCACTGCTGTAGGTCACAAGGTTTGCAGACTGATGATACTGATGATTATTTTTCTCCTCTGGTAGTGTGCAGAGTACTTTGCAGCACCATGAATGCCAGCCAGTGTAGGTAAAGCTTCTAGTGAATACTATCTCTATTTCTCTGTGTTCAATGACATAAGTAGGTGTTGTCTTCAGCAATGGGACCTTATCATCTGGTTGTGGAGAGAAAGCAATAGCCTTGGCAATTGCTTTTGATGTTTAGGGGTTCTGTAGGACCTCTTTGGCTAATGACTCTATAAGATATAATCAATTCCTGGCACTGGAAGTTTCACTTAGTAGCATAAGATGTTTAGTTGGGGCAGCGTCTCCTGTATCATCTGGTGACTTCATTTATGTTCCTTTCATATATTTACATATTTTTAGGAAACTTAAATTGTGAAAATATTTGTATAAGTTCTTACATTTGGACAAGATAATTAAGTCATAGTGATGTTTCTCTATGTAGACTATACATACATATGTTTATATATATGTATATATACATCATTATAACTTTTAATGAAATTATTTGGGAGCTATAATTGAAGAACAAAGGACAATAAAAGTTTCTATTAAAAACTAGAACTTTCAGGAGAGCATGGTTTCAGCTAATAAGCAAAATAATCTCCCATAAAATGATCAGACAGCAGACATTATGGGTGAACTATTGGGTGGAGAATTTAAACAGCTGTTGTAAGGAATCTCAACAAAATTCAAGAGACCATCAAGAATGATTTACTTTTCTGACAGACAAATTGAACAAATAGAAGGAAGCAATTAGACAATCAGAAATCTTTGAACTGAAAAATACTCTCAGCAAAATTAAAAAGTGTTACAAGACATTAATAGCCAAAATGTATCAAACAGAATAAAGAATTGCTGAGCTCAGAGGCAGGCTACTTGTAAACACACAGTTGGAAGAGCCATAGGAAAAAGAATGGAGAGGGGGAAATGAAAGCTTGCATACACTTTAGGAAAGTATTGGAAGAGCAGACATTCCGGTTATTGGTGTTCCAGAAAGACTTGAAAACACGAAAGGGTTAGAAGGCTTATCTAAAGAAACAGTAAAATTTTCCTAACCAAGACAAGGATATAAATACCCACATAAGGTTAAAATGTCGCTCGTGAGATCTAATAAACAAACCTACCTTCAGACATTTTATAATCAAGCTCTCAAAGCTGTAAGATTCTCAAGACATCAAGAGAAAAAGACACAAAAGGTGTCCCAATTTGCCTTGACAGCAGGCTTCCTGGAAGCCTTACAGGCCAGAAGAGAGTAAGATGAGATTTTCAAATTACTGAAGGAAAAAAAATAACCTGTCAAGCAGGAATACTGTATCCACCAAAGCTATCCATTAGAAATAAAGGCTGTATAAAGACATTTTCAGACAAATAAAAGATAAGAAAATCTGTCCCCATCTGGTCTGTTCTAGAATGGCTAAGTGGGACTGTTCAATGTGAAGGTTATTGTTAATGTGGGAGAAGACAGGAGAAGGAGCAAAATTGCACAAACACTTGGAATTCCCCACTGTCTGAAAGCCACAGTTAACCACTTAGACCTTTGGAATGAAGACTGGATGAATGACTTAAAATAATGACGTCAATGAAGTAAAAGACAAGCAATATAGAAAGATAAAAAACATGGCATTAAAAATCATAATAGAGTAAAATGGAGCAAAAGCATGGAGGGTGTTTCAGTACACAAAGCAAAAGGTTTCGTTATGACATTTCAACAGTTGACTGTAATGTACATTGATCTTGTTTACCCCCTCCCCCACCCTCTTCTGCCTTCTCTCCCATGCTCCTCTTCTGCTTCTACATCTCCAATAGTCTCTCCTTAGTTTACAGAGCCTTATCTTGGAGATTCTGCACAAGAGGAGAAGTGATGGTTATCTTTGTGAGGTAGCTTAATAGTATGATCACTAGTTCTGTCCATTTTCTCCTAAAATGACATTATTTCACTTTTCTCTATGGATGAGCAACACACAACACACACACACACACACACACACACACACACACACACACACACACACACACGAGACACTATGTCATGTTTCCTTTATCCACTCATCCATCAATGGTGTTCAAGGTTGTTTCCATAACTTGGCTATTACAAATAGTTCTGTGATACTCATGGGAATACACGTAGAACAGGGCATCACTGATTCTTTGTAGTATATCCCCAGAAATGTTTTAGGTAGACTTTAAGATGTTGTATTTTAATTTTTTTTTTTTAAGGAGCCACCATACTGACTTACGCAGTGGCTATTCTAATTTTCATTCCCACCAACAGTGTGTATGTTCCTTTCTTTTCCCATCATTGCCAGAGTTGGCTGTTTTGTGTTCTTGATCACAGTCATCCTGGGATTGAGATGAAAACTCAGTATAGTTCTGATTTGTGTTTCCGTGTCATTGTATTATCTATCTGAGAAGTGTATGTTCATTCATTTGTCCATGTGTTAATTGAGACTTGTGAAACATGTTTTTTTTTTAGCTCTTTATATATTCTACATGCTAATCCCCTATCAGAATAGTAGCTGACAAAGGTTTTCTCCTGTTCCATAGGCTGCTTCTTTATTTTATTGGTTAATTTAGTGTTTAGATTACTTTTAATTTAGTGCAATTTCATTGATCCATTCACACTTTATTGCCTGAACTTTACTGCCTGAATTTTTGGAATCTTAGTCAGAGAGTCTTTGCCTTTTCCTCAATCATGAACTTTCCCCCACATGTTCCTTAAATGGCATCTAAATTTCAGGCTTACATTAAGGTCTGTGATTTATTTTAGTTACCTTATTTTGTTAAGAGGGAAGGAGAGGAATCTAGTCTGTCCTCCATAATGAGGATATCTAGTTTTTTCCCAAAACACTTGTTTAGGTTGGCTTTTTCCAGTGTATATTTTTGCCACCTTTCTCAAGAGTCAGACAGCCATAACTCTGTGGGATTATGTTTGAGAACGTGCTCTTTCCTTCCATCAGCCTGTGTGCATGTTTTGCATTAGTCCCACTCCGCTTTTGTTTTATGCCTCCGGAGTACAGTTTAAATTCATATATCATGATAACTCCAGCATCAGTCTTGTGCAGGATTGCAACTTGTATTTCCACCTAAATCTACAAACTGTTTTCTATTTCTGTAAAGAATGAGGACTTCACTAAAATTAAGGTTCACTTTCAGAAACCAAGTCATTTCCATAATATTAACTCTGTCTAAACATGAACCTGTGAAATCTTTCCTATTTCTACTGCTCTCCATTTTCTTCAAGACTTTGCCATTTTCTTTATAGAAATCTTTAACATCTTTGGTTAAGTTTATGCCTTCATATTTCCTTTGAGGCTACTGGGGAGGAGATTTTGGTCTCGACTTCTTTCTTCCCTATCACATTCACTGTGGTATACAGAAGCTACATTTTTTGTGTTGATTTTGCATACTTTTATTTTGAATAAACTATTTAATAGACTTAAGAATCTTCTGGGGGAGTCTTTAGGGTCTTTTAAAAATAGAATCGTGGCAGTTGCTTACAGAGCCTGCATCATACCACACTGCTAAGTCGACTGCTTTTCTGAATTCTAACACAAAAAGAGTAATTTCCTTTCTATCTCTTTTTGTGGATGCTAGCCAAAAGCCCAAGCAGATTTCCCTTAACTCTCTGGGTTTTCTGAATGCTTCTCTGAAGACACGTTCCCCTCTGTAATGTTGCTTGATGAATTACTTTGCTGGCCATTCCTGTTTTCTCGAACCCTAACCCAAAGGTTTGGCTACCCTTTATCTTCTTGGCCATGTTGCTTGTGCTAGCAGATGCCAAGATTCATGCTCGCTTGCCCTGTTGTTTCGCTTTATAGTCTAATAGCCTGTAACTTAAAAATAATAGGGTTATATTATCTGCCAATAGAGATATTCTGACTTTTATTTTCCAATTGACATTCACTCGATGTTCTTTTGACGTATTGCTGTGGTTAAGGTCTCAAGCTCTGTAGTGAATAGGGGTAGTGAATGCAGACACTGGTGTTCCCGATTTTAGACTAAATTCTTCTGGTTTCATTTGGTTTGTCATCTATAGCTTTTATTGAGGTAAGATTCTTCTATATGTAATATAAGATCCTTCAGGGCTTTTTTTTTTTTTTATCATAAATGGAGGTTGAACATTCTCAAAGCCTTTGTGGCACCTATTGAATTAATTCTGTAAGTTTTGCTCTTGATTTGAGATGACTGCTATATTATGTTTATTTGTTTTCAAATGCTAGAACACTCATACACTCTTGATATGAAACAAACTTTTTCATGGTGTAAGCTTTTTTTTTTCTTTTTTTTTTCCTTTTATTTTATTTTACAATACCATTCAGTTCTACATATCAGCCATGGATTCCCTTGTTCTCCCCCCTCCTGCCCCCCTCCCCTTCCCCCCAGCCCACCCCCCCATTCCCACCTCCTCCAGGGCAAAGCCTCCCCCGAGGACTGAGATCAACCTGGTAGACTCAGTCCAGGCAGGTCCAGTCCCCTCCTCCCAGACTGAGCCAAGTGTCCCTGCATAAGCCCCAGGTTTCAAACAGCCAACTCATCCAATGAGCACAGGACCCAGTCCCACTGCCTAGATGCCTCCCAAACAGATCAAGCCAATCAACTGTCTCACCTATTCAGAGGGCCTGATCCAGTTGGGGGCCCCTCAGCCTTTGGTTCATAGTTCATGTGTTTCCATTCATGGTGTAAGCTTTTCAATGTGATGTTAAATTCATTTGGCAAGGATCTCCTGAGGATGTTGTTGTGGTGGTTGTATTTATAGCCCCTAGGAAAATTTCTATAGGGTTTTCTTTTGTTGTTGTGATGCCCTTGTTCTTTTTTTTTTTTTAAATCAGGGAAAAAGAAGTTTTATAAAATGAGCTTGGAAGCATTACTTCTCTTTCAGTTTTGTGGAGTACTTGTGTGCTTTCCCAATGAGGAACACTGTGTGTGTTTCCAGTGCCTAATAGAATTCAGGAGAGCATTCTTCTGGTCCTGAGATTTTCTTTGCTGGGAGACTTATTGCTTCTCATGACATGTTATGAATCTGTCTGTTTATAACCTTTCAGATCCATTCATGTGGCTCTAGAAATTTTTCAATGTCTTCTAGATTTTCCAACTGATTGGAATATATGATCTTTCAAAGTGTTCCTTATAGATCATTTCATTCTTAGTAATATTGTTTATAATAGCCACTATTTCATTTCTAAAATTATTAATTTGAAGGGATTCTCTGTTTTGTTAGTTTTGCCAACCTTGTGCATCTTTTCAAAGGACCAACTTTCTGTTTTACTGATCCTTGATATTATCCTTTTGGTTTCCATTTCACTAATTTGAGCTATGAGTTTTATTATTTATATTCTTCTACAAATTTTGGGTTAAGGCAGTCTTTAGTTTTTCAAAGCCTTGGGGTGCAGCATTAACACTATTTGTGATCTCTATGAGTTCTTTAAAGTTTTTATTTTATCTGTTATTATGGGGATGGCTTTGGTGTCACAGTGCACACGTGGAGATGGGAGCTCATCTTTGTGGAGAAAGTGTTCACCTTCTACCTTGACATGGGTCCCAGGAGTCAAACTCAGTTAGTAGGCTTGCACTGCCAGGCAGCAAGCATCATTACCTAGTCAGCCATTTCACCAGAACTATTTATTAATATAAAGAATTATAACTATAAACTTTCCCATTAGAGCTATTTAATTTGCACCTCATAGATACTAATAAGTACTGCTTTTCTTTTCATTTGATTATATGTAGCTTTTAGTTGTTCTTCCCAGTTTCTTTACTAAGCCATTGCTCATTCAAAATTATATTCTTCAGTCCCCATGTCTTAGTATATTTGTATAGTTTCTCATGCTATTGATTTCTAGTTTCATTCCATGATTTGCTGTTGTGTAAGAAATTATTGTTGCCAGGCAATGATGGTGCACGCCTTTAATTCCAGCACTTGGGAGGCAGAGTCAGGCAGATCTCTGTGAGTTCAAGGCCAGCCTGATCTACAGAGTGAAATCCAGGACAGGCACCAAAACTACACAGAGAAAACCTGTCTCAAAAAACCAAAAAAAAAAATTATTGTTTTTGTATTTATGAAGACTTGTTTTATGGTCTAAAATGTGATCCAATTTTTGAGAAAATTGTTTGAACTCTTGAGAATAATATTCATATTACAGCTGTTGGATTGAAGACTCTATAGATATCCATTAAGTCTATTTGGCTATAGTACAGTTTAACTCCAAAGTTTTTCATGATTTTTATTTAATTTGGTAATATATCTGTTGAGAGCATGGTGTCAAAATCTCTCATTGTCATTGCATCAGTGGAGTCAGTTTTTCTATCCATAAAGTGTGTTGGAAAAATTGGATAGCTACATGAAGATTATTGAAGCTAAATCTCTATTTCTCACTGATTCCAACATTTAAGTCAACATAGCTTAAAGAATTAAATATGCACCTGATAGTTTGAAATTACTACAGATTTTACAGATTTTAACGGAGAAAATTTTAGAATATTGGAATGGGAAAGGGTATTTTGGACACTACTCCAAAAGTACAATGAAAACAAATACAGACAAATAAAGTTTTATGAAATTAAAAAGATATTTAAGAGTAAAGAAAGCTGTAAATAGCGTAAAGAGTTAAACTACAGAATGAAAATATTTTAAAATTATGTGCCTAGTAAGATATTAATAGAATTAAAAACACAATAGCAAAATAATCAAATAACTCAATTAAACCTGGGAAACAAACCAACATGGAAACTTCTCAAAAGAGGATATAAAACATGAATGTTTTATGGAAAATGTACAACATCACTAAACAGGGATATGCAAATGTCATATCATCAAACACTGAGAATGTCTAACAACAAGGGTGAAAACATCAACATCAAACCCTCTACAGATAACCAATGCTGATGAAGATGTGTAGAAAGGGGAACCCTTCACATGGTTGGTGTATATCTAAATTAGTTTAATCATTATGGAAAAACAGTATGGTTAATCAAAAAATTAATGCAATTGTCATATGCTAAAGACAAAGGAAATGGAATCAGTATATGCAGAGACATCTGCATTCACATGTTTATTGTAGCACTTTTACAATAGCCAAGAAAAAAAAACCCTAAGTGTTCATTAACACCATTAGTGAATAGTAGGGATGTGGTAAGTATATACCTTGAAATACCATCTAGCCAAGGAAAACTATAAAATTCTCTCATTTGTAGAAATCTGAGTTGAGCTGATGATCAAGTGAAATAACTAGGCACAGACACAAGTAGCACACAATCTTATTCTTATGTAGGGTATAAAGAGTTTATTTCATAGACTTCAAGAGTAGAATGAGGGCACTTAGAGGCTGTAAAGTAGGAGAGGCATTGGAACACTTTAATTAGTGTGTCTTAAGTTATATTTAGCAATAAGAAGTTCCAGTGTGCTATTGCACAGTAGGGTAGCTATTGATTACAGCTAATGAACTGTGCATTCCATAATGCATGAAGGGAGGATTTCAAATATTTTCTCCATTAAGAAATAAATTGTTGAGGAAATAGATATGTTTAAGTTGATTTGAACACCACACAATGATTATATGTATTAAAATATTGCAGGCACCCCATAAATATATATATATATATATGTGTGTGTGTGTGTGTGTGTGTGTGTGTGTGTGTGTGTGTGTGTGTGTATGTGTATATATGTATATATATATATACTTTTGTTTTTATGAATCAATTAAAAATACATTTAGGATTAGAGAAATGGCTCAGTCAGTAAAGTGTTTGCTATACAAACATGAGAACCTGATTTCAGATACTCAGATGTAGTTGGTTGTTTTACTCTTTAATCTTTTACTCTTTATTCTTTGGGGGCCCATCACCCAACTCCCAAATATGCACATGAGACTTCTTCTTTCTTATAAATGCCCTGCCTTAGCTTGGTTTGTTTCTTGCTGGCTTTTCTTAACTTAAATTATCCCATTTATCTTTTGTCACTGGGCTTTTACCATACTCTATTTCTGTAGACCTCACCTTTCCTTCATATTCTATGTCTGGCTCTGTTGCTGAGTATCTGGCCCCTGAAGTCCTCCTTCCTCTCTTGTTCCTTGCTTTTTCCTCCCAGCTTTCCCCTTCTATATATTCTCTCTGCCTGCCAGGCCCACCTATACTTTCTCCTGCCTTGCTATTGGACACTCAGCTCTTTATTAGACCAATCAGATGTTTTAGACAAGCAAAGTAACACAGCTTCACAGAGTTAAACAAAAGCAACATCAAAGAATGCAATACATCTTTATATCATTAAAACAAATGTTCCACAGAATAAAAAAAAATGTAACACATCTTAAAATAATATTCCACAACACCCAGTAGCCCATAAAAGCAAGGCACAGCACTTTGTGTCTATAATCCCAATGCTGTGAATGTAGAGATAAGCAAATGTCAGCAGTTCGTTTTGTAGCCAACCCAGCCAAATCACTGAGCACAAAGTTCAGTGAGAGATCCTCTATCAAAAGAAATAAAGTGAGGGAGTGTCTTGGTTAAGGTTTTTATTGCTGTGAAGAGACACCATGATCATGACAACTCTTATAAAGAAAACATTTATTTGGGGTGGGTTGCCTACAGTTTCAGAGGTTCAGTCCATTATCATCATGAGGGGGAGCATGGTGGCATGTAGGTAGATATGGTGCTGGAGAAGCTGAGAGTACTATATCATATAGGCAACAGGAAGTCGACTGACACACTGGGCAGTATCCTGAGCATAAGAAATTTCCAAGCCTACCCTCACAGTGAAACACTTCTTCCAAAAAGGCCATACCATCTCCAACAAAGCCACACCTCCTAATAGTGCCACTCCCTATGAGATTATGGGTATGATTTACATTCAAACTACCACATTCCATTCCCTGGCCCCCATAAGCTTGTAACAATATCATAATGAAAAATGCATTTAGTCCTATTTCAAAAGTCCCCATGGTCTATCACAGTCTTAACAATGTTTAAAAGTCCAAAGTTCAAAGTCTCTTTGGAAAGTCATGCAATGTCTTAACTGTAATCACCTGAGAAAATCAAACTCAAAAAGCAGATCACATACTTCCAACATATAATGGCACAGAATATACATTACCATTCCAAAATGTAGGGGAGTGAGTGGAGTGAGGAAATACTGGACCAAAGCAAGGTTAAAAACTAGCTGGGCAAACTCCAAACTCTGCATCTCGAATTCTCTTCAGCTTTGTTGACCTCAACACACTTCTTTCTTTTGGGCTGGTTCCATTCTCTGTTAGCAACTTTCCTTGGCAAGTATCCAATGACTCTGGCATCTCTAACATCTTGGGGTCTACCAGGCTTTAACATTACAGCTTCACACAATGACTTCTCTACTAGGCCTCCATTCAGGGATAACCCTAACACATGCATGGCCTCAGTGGCTTTATTGCATAACTCCTTCTTCTATCATTAACTCTAAACCTAGAACCATATGGCTGGGGCTGACAAGTTCTGCTGCTTACTGGGGCTGGAACATGACCCCCTTGCTTAATTATATCTTCGTTACCTTTCTGTTTTCCTTCTAAGTTTGTACCTTTCCTTCCTGCCTAAGTTTGACTGTCCCTGAAACTTGTTTTGTAGACCAGCCTGGCTTGAAACTCAGAGATCTGCCAGCCTCTGCCTTCCCAGTGCTGGAATTAAAAGTGTGCCCCACCACACCTGGCTCTAAGCTTTTCATTAATTCCTTTTCACAAGTTGGAAATTTAGCTGGGTGGGATCTTGCCCTGAGGTCACCATTCCCTTTATTCCATTTCTTCATCCACTTATCTCCTTGAACACAGAATTTAGCTCTGTTCTACTTCCTGATACTCTTTTTCTTCTCAAAATTTTCATTTTGCAATTAATCCTGCTCAGCTTGTTCTTTTTCATTATAAATCTTCATTAGAGTTACCATTAAAAACCACATAACAGAGTGTATACTAAGCTGTTTTGAGACTTTTTCTGCCAATGGAATGAATCCAAAACTCTTTAGCCTTAGGCAGACTTTTTGGACAAATGCAAAAAGCAGCCACTTTCTATGGTGGTATTTTATTTGTACTGAAATGTGATTTTAATTGTATGTTAATAAATAAAGTTGCCCGGGGGTCAGAGCTATTAGAGCCATAGAAAGAGCGTGGCGGTGGTGGCGCATGCCTTTAATCCCATAGATTTCTGTGTGTTCAGGGATACAGCCAGCATTGGAGACATACGCCTTTAAGACCTGGAGGGCTGTACTTACAGGCAGTGATGAGGTAGTCATGTGTTTGGGTTTACAACCAATGAGAAGGCAGAACAGAAAGACTATTTAAAGACAGACACACAGGAAGTAGCTCTCTTTTGGGGAGGTAGGAGCACTGCAGAAGGTAAGATTATAGCTCTGAGCTCTGACCTCTTGGCTTTCTCTTTTACATTGGTTTTGTGTTTCTTATTTAATAAGACAGTTGGTTATATCTACAACTTTCTTCACCAAAATATCACAAAAACAATCTCTTGGCAACATACTAAAATTTTTCTCCTCTGAAACCTCTTGAGTGAAACCCTAACAGTTCAAATAACTTTCAGCACCTCACCTCTGTCTTCCATGCTTCTATTAGTATGGCCCATTAAGCAGTGCTTAAAGCATTCCACTGCTTTCATAACCCAAAGTACCAAAGTCCAAATCCCTCCCAAAAAATACATGGTCAGGCCTATCACAGCAATACCTCAGTCTCTGGTAACAACATCTATCTTAGTTACGTTTTCTATTGCTGTGAAGAGACCATGACCACCACAACATTTATAAAGAAGTCATTTAATGGGGGTGGCTTGCTTACAGTTTCAGAGTTTCAGTCCAATATCATCATGATGGGGAGCATGGTGTTGTGCAGGCAGATGTGGTACTAGAGCAGCTGAGAGTTCTAAATCCTGTAGTAACAGGAAGTCAACTGACACACTGTGTGGTATCCTGAGCATAAGAAACCTCAAAGCCTACCCCTACAGTGACACACTTCCTCCAACAGGCCATACCCACTTCAACAAAGCCACACCTCCTAATAGTGCCACTCCCCAGGAGATTATGGGGGCCAGTTACAAGCTACTACAGGAAGTGGTTGAGGAAGATATCCAGTGTCAACCTATATGTATGCACACATGTACACAGAGACACCTGCATGTATCCTTTCACACACTCATGCAAACACCCACACAGACCATACATATATGCACAAAAAGTAAGTTAATGAAAATAAATAGATTAAATGTGATATCATGTATATTTCGTTTTCCCCGAACAATGAAAAATTACTAAACAATTATTGAAATGTGAAAGAAAATTAACCAAAAAAAATCACAGTATGCCAACAAATTTTCAAGAATTAATTCCAAATGACTTCCTTACTCATAGAAAATACGATTATTCACTCTGTAAAAGCAAATATTCTCTAGAGGATATTGAATTGTCAGATGTAGAGTGCTCATTCAAGGCCATATCTTTTCACAACCTGATTTAGTACTAAGATGTTTTCACAGATCAACAGAGAAATTAAAGGTGAGACTGACACCTCTAAACAATCAGACTTTGAGTATGGCTAATGTGCAATGAAGTTCTCTGACCCAGCTTCCCACCTATAAGAACCTTCAAAGGTTGGATCTTAGGGACAATTTCTAGAAGCTTAGAAACAATGTCAGGGATATGCCCAACCTTACCTATTACACTAAGTAAAAACAAAATTGAAGCTCTTATTGGTGTAGAAAAATCTATCAATCTTAAATTTTAAAACATGATTTGATTATTATTTTTAGTTGTGTGTTATATGTGTGCATCCGAATGTGGGTTTGACATGAAAGTGCCCACAGAAGCCAGAGGAGGAAATCAGGTCCCCTGGAACCAGAGTTACAGGCAGTTGTAAGTTGTCCAGCAAACGAGTGCTGGGAATTGAACTCGGAACATGGGTCCTCCGCGATAGCAGTACACAGTCTTAATAGCTGAGCCATTTCTCCAGCCCCCTCAAATTGTAAAAGTTTGAAATCTTAAGTTCAATGGAGATAACATGGTAACAGAAAGTACGCTCTGTTGTAACACATCACACACTGAAGAAGATTGGATGAGAACAGTGCAATAGCAGTCTCTGGGTAGGAAGATAATGACAAAGATGATATAAAGATGAAGAAGAACCTGGTCCACGAGAAGACCATAAAGATGAGCAGTAGGACTAAGAGGAGGCTGAGCTAGGGATGAAACAGGCTCTCAACGAGGAGGAGCAGAAACGGACTTTTCAAAATGAAAGAAGATATTTAGAATGATGAAGGTAACAATACCTATGCTAAAGGACGGGGGAAGAAAAGAGGAGAGGGGCCTTTGAAGAGAGAAGGAAAGGAGATTCTGAAGAAGTAAATGGCTAGGTCAGCCTCAGTCCCACTAATGTTCCAGGGTGTTGAGAATAATCACATGCCTTTTTTAAATGTACAGGAACAGTTCCATAGACAACCATGAGTAACTTGTTCTGTGTTTTGAGACAAGTTATCTTAATATAGCTCTGGCTGTCCTGGAACTCACTAGGAAGATCAGGCTGCACATATGAAAGAAAAGTAATGGGAATAGAGGAGTAAGAAAAACAAATATAACATTTTCTTTCATATGTGCAGTGTGTGTGTGTGTGTGTGTGTGTGTGTGTGTGTGTGTGTGTGTGTGTTCTCTGAGGAAAAGAACTGACAGGACACACACACACACACACACACACACACACACAAATTTATATCAGCTTATACTGAAATAGAGCAAGTTATCTCACACTTAAGAGCCTGAGTCCACATTATTTGGTCAGTCCTTGAGTCTGGGTGGTTCCGCCTTTGGAGGAGTCCCACAGTGGCTGTCACACTGGAGAGGCTGCCATCCCTGCATGACAACCCTGTGTGACAGCCCTGTGGCTTCTCTATCCACTAGGCTGGGAGCCTCTGAAGCCTCAAACTGCTATTGAAAACCTGGAAGGTTCTGAGAGTCCTGCTGGTCCTTGGTCAAGGGGGGAAGCTTGGAAACACGGGCTGAAAGAATCAGCAGCAACCACGGGTAAATCAACTTGGAAGAAGAAGGAAAGCCAAAAGCCAGGTGAAGGCTCTTTGGTATTGCCCCATTTTTCACCTGGGCTGTTACCAGAAGGTACTATCCACATTTGGGGTGGGTGGGTCTTCCCACATCAACTAAGGCAGTCAGTACAATCTCCAAGGCCATTCCATCTGTGGTAAGTTGACATTAAACCATCGCACACACATACACACATAATCTATACATGTGTGTATGCATGTAGCCATTTATCCATCCATGAACATGTGACATGACAAGGGGGACTCTTTGGGGGAATGAGGACCAAAGGAGGAGAGAGCAGATGAGGACAAAGGGTATGTGAACATGAGCAAGTAAAATGACACATGTGTATGAAAATATCTTAAAAAAATTTTAAAGACAATATAGAAAGGATATTACATGTGCAAAAAGTTTCATTGACACCCTCCCCCCCCCCCCCCCCGTGTAAAATTTTCTAGCAGTCTACTTAAATCTTTGACTTTTTTTTCCCTAACTCAAGGTCACTATAGTGATTTTCAGCTCATAAGTAAACAAGACTTTTCCACTGGCATTGTTTCAGGGCAATTCATTCATAGGATTTGAACACTATGTATAAATTAGTAAAATCCACAGTTAGTTGTCAATATTAAATGACAGTGGTTTGTCTTGGATGCGTGAGGACAATGTTTTTGTTTGGGCTAAGAGTATTTGCATGTTTATTTGTTGCATGAATAACCTGCTCAATAGAGACAAAGTAGGGGAAGTTCTATCCAGCGACATAGTTTCTGGGTTTGTGGGGTTATTGATAAGACTGATGAAATTCTGACTATTTTAAGTACAGAGACATGCACATGAGCTCCCCCTTCAGGCGAGAAGTCACGAGATGCCAATGGTCCCATAAGCTTCTTTGTTTTCATGTTCCCATTCTTTCCAGAAATGTATGACTACATTCCCTCTTTTAAAAATAATTTTTTTAAATTGATTTATTTTTATGTGTACCGGCATTTGCCTGCATGTATATCAATGAGCCATGAGTGAGCAATGGCCACAGAGGCCAGAAGAGAGCATCAGATTCCATGGAATTGGAGATACAGGTACTGATTGGCGGCCATGTGGTTGCTAGGTCTTGAACTCTGGTCCTCTACACAAGCAGCTATTTCTCTTAACCACTGAGCCGAATCTTTCCCTTCTTATTCCATTACGTTCCCTTGCTCCCTGGAGAAGGTTTGAGGACTTGTGGACAACCAAGACCTTTAGTTTTACTCCTCAACAGTCTGAGTTAAAGCAAAGGAGAAGACAGGGTGTCTTGTGAGATGCGGGGATGTGGATATTGTCATTGGTACAGTTCTCTGCCGTCAGCTCTGTCTACTGTGCATTCCTGGCTGACAATGTGTGAAATATTATGAGTAGAATACAGAACGGACAGAAGCTGAGGAGACCTTCACAGACAGCATCTGTACTCCTCCAACGCCGGGACAATTGCTTACTGACAAGGAATGATGTGCTCCAGTCAGCATGTCATCTCAAGTGAGCTGAACTATGAAAAGTATTCATAATGCTTCTCAGTAGAATTTTGTAATGACGTTTCTCCCTGTAGTTTCAAAGCATCGCTTGATGCAGCTTTTAACTGGGATATACAGTTACAAAAATAAGTCCATATTAAAATTAGCATGTACTTTCTTCTGAATGCCTTTTTAATGAAACAAATAGTTGGGACAAATGTTTCCCTATGTGGTTATTAAATAAAGTATGAGTAGATAAGCACCCAAATCAAACACAGTGAGCAGAGAAGTCCATCTTTCAATTTGCTCAGAGGCTCCATGTTCAAGGCAATTAATTGCCTTTTAAATCTGGACCACAGCAATGTGTCTCTTTTGCTCTGAATGTTGCTAAGTTTTTTAAAAGTTGGTGTCAGCAAATTATTTGAAACTATGCGTCTGTACTGGATTACATTGAAATCACTGAGTGTAAAAATGCTGTTGTTGCTTTTTAGCTTAAAATGTATGGCTTTGCATTTTAAAGTAAAAATTATGAAGTTATTTTAGGAAAGCTAAACATGCTGTAGAAGCCACTAAAATAAAATATTTGAAATTAAATTTAGTTGGAGGGGGGATGGATTGGGACTTCCAAAAGATTAATTTTAACAACTGAAATGCCTTGCTTTAAGTTTTAAGAATTCCCATTGCATAATACACAACATTACAAAATACTTGCTTTTTCAAATAGAATCTATACATTGACCTTCTTCCAATTATTTTGTTGTACAATGAAAATGAGAAGTTCTTTCGCCTGTGAATGACGCTGGAAGCCTCAGATAACCTTTAACGTCACTTCTGGGAGGGTGTTTTCATGAAAAGAGTTTAAGAATGGGTTTATATTTTGTACAAGTTTTCCACCTTTTGAATGTGGTGTTTGTATTGTAGTGGGTGTGTAGGGAGTTATACACCGCCAGAGTCTGTGCTTATAGACCCTGGAGTTGATGCCTTTGAACAACTGCGTCTTATATTCAGCCATGACTATTAAAATCCAAACAAAAGGAAAGGATTTCACAGTAATCTTTTTCCATATAAGTAACAAAATAAAATATTTATTAACTCATTTTAAGTAAAAATATGTCAAAATTGCAATATAAGCTAGGAAAATAACTGTGTTTTGCAGACCCACCCAATTTTTTTTTGGTTGACTATTTTTACTCTTTTTTAAAAATCTCTGGCTCAAGTGGGACTGGGACCTGTTCTTGGTGCATGAGCTGGCTTTTTGGAACCTAGGGCCCATGCTGAGAGACTTTGCTTAGCCTTGGTGTGGGGAGAAGGGGACTGGACCTGCCTCAACTGAATCTACCAGGCTGGACTGACTCCTAGGGGAGACCTTACCTTGGAGGAGGTGGGAATGGGGGGTGGATTGGAAGGAAGGCTGGGGGGTGGGAGGAGGGAGGATGGGGGAATCCATGACTGATATGTAAAATTAAATTAATTATAAAATAAAAATATTATTAAAAAATCTCTGGCTTAATAAAAGTTAGCCAGAGTCTCACATTTGCTTTTGACTTTATTCTATTAACAAAGAAAATTCAGCCTCTCATGGACTTGTAGCTAGAAAACAAAAGTATATTTTCATTATCTTTTCAAATAACTGTGACCCAAATTCAACAAATCAAGCCATGTCAAATAGTACATTTACTCTGTTCCATTAAAATTATTGGCCTATCTTAAACTGGTGTGTGTGTGTGTGTGTGTGTGTGTGTGTGTGTGTGTGTGTGTGTGTGTGTGTGTGTGTGTGTATCCTAGTTACTGGGGATCAAACCTACAGCCTTCTGCATGCTGGATAAGTGCTCAACTGTTGGTCGATACACCCTGTTAAAACACTGAAAAGATCACTAGCTATACATAATTTTGTAACATCATGAAGGGATGATTTGAAAAATATGTGTTCACAGAATTATGGAAATTTTCTAAATGTTGACACATTTCATTATACAACATAAAAGAAGGAAGAAACATACTGTTGCTCTGTCTACTTCATTCACACAACACTGCCGACACCAGATGTGTGTGTAGGATTTCCGTAGACACCCAATGATTCTCTAGCTCACAGAAGCTGAGAGCCTACAGTTTAACTTGGGTTTGATGCTACACACCTGGATATATCAGATTCACGCAGTTGGTGGCCCCAGCAAACAAGAGTGCTCCAACTTCCTGTGATAGACGCTCATGTCGCCACCTATGCATTTGATTGATGGGCAGTCAGCCAGGCTTTTCACAATCTGCTCTTCAGGTTTGTTTATTGCTTGAGCAGCATGTGGAACTAAGATAAACATATTACTTAAAATCATTGGTTTACTATAGAGGACATTCCTGAGGATACAGATGAATGGCCACATGGAAGACATGAATAGGACAAGGGACAGATGGTCATGCCTTCTTCAGGAGCAACATCCTTTATCAACATGCTTAGCACCTAGAAGTCTCTCGAATGTGTCCTTTGGGGAATTATAGAAACCTCGTTATGTTGGCATGAATGAAAGTGGCTACTGCTGAATGGCTGAACTTTCAGTTCCCCTAATCTCCAGGAGGCTGGAGGTAGGGCCTCATCTTCTAAGCATGCTTTGTGCATTCTAGTGACCAGCTTCTCTCTTGGTGCTGTCTAGGACCAACTACCCACCCATAAGGACAGAAAGGCAATCTTACCACTCCAGAGCTTTCAAAGGATTCAAGAAATAGGTACCAAGAATTAAAGATCAAATGCATGCACATTCATCCACCTGTGTGTACACACACAACACATATACAGCATATATAAAACATACAACTCATACACAGGACACACACATCATACAATGCTCATATGCCATATACTACACACATACAATGTACACAACACATACAAACATACATAAAATACACACAATGCACACAACACATAACTCTACACACAACACACATGCAACACATACATACAACACACACACACACACACACACACACACACACACACAATCACATCACAAAGCAAATACCCTTGTCCTCTCTTGTCCTTAATTGACTCTTCTTTGATTTCTGTCACCCAAAGTCAAATATGGTTAGCAAACATGAAATGGAAATTCTATAAATAAACAACTCATCAATTTTAAACATTTTGCCATTCTGAATACTGTGAGGCAATCTCTCTGCCCCACGCTGTCCCGTGCAGGACATGAATCATCCTTTTGTCCAACATAGTCATGGTGCTAGATTTATTGGCTCTTCACTCATTAAGTAGGAAAAAAACATAACACGTGTGGGGCGTGGTACCATGCAAGCTTTCAGACATCCACTAAGGATGCTGGAGTATGTCCTTCCTAGATAAGAAGGGGTCACTGGATCTTATTATAAATCACAATATCACACGCATTATTTAAAAGTCATATGTGCTATTACCACTGATCTCATCAAAACAATCTTTAAGAACTGGAGTTGTCAAGTCCATGATGGTAGATGCCTGCTTTTTAAAATCTAATTTTTTAACCTAAATTCTGATTTTATAATTGGCACAAAGGCTGCCAGTTTCACTTTGAAATGACAGGATTCCTTTGTTCATTTTGGAGGAACTATCCGCCAAGCATAGATCTGCAGGAGTGTAGTTTGTCTGTCAATTGCTCTTTCAATGTAGAGTGATACTTCCTGAATAAAGCCACTCACCGAGCTCAGACTTAATCACACATCATACGTTCCCAGGAAATAGAAGTTTCTATGCATACTTCTTCTGACATCAAGAACATTAAGAAGAAAAATGCCTAGAGTTTAGATGAAGTAGATTTAACTTGTACTGCTTCGTGAAGGACATCTCAGTGAAAAAACTTTGAATGCTGAGTACACACAAGTGAATGCGGAGAGCTCTAGCACAGA
This sequence comes from Peromyscus maniculatus bairdii, assembly GCF_049852395.1. Classification (NCBI taxonomy): domain Eukaryota; kingdom Metazoa; phylum Chordata; class Mammalia; order Rodentia; family Cricetidae; genus Peromyscus; species Peromyscus maniculatus. Next base: position 40,160,690 of record NC_134863.1, on the reverse strand, counting down.
CAGTGCTAGTGGTTCACTGTGTAATGATCCCCCAGTGATGCGTGTGATCCCTGCCTTTGCACCGCCCATAAACAAAGAGAGAGCCCAGAGAAACGAGAAACATCTGCGCTACAATGACAGCGCTTAACCTCACAGACTCCTTATGGGTTCTGAGCACTGTTCAAAAACTGGAGGGCTAAATTTTAAAGATCTCTGAGTGGAGCATCATATTTAAGTTACAGAACACCGTGTTTATTTCAAAGAAACAGTGCCTGCTAGCAGCTTATTCGAATGTATATGGCATGGGTCGCCATTGAAGCCAGACATGAAGCACTCACCAGACAGGGCATGAGAAAGAAATGTCGGTAGTAGCAAGAGAAGAAAATACAGTGCTGGAGTCAGCAAGGGGAGGGGAGGGTTAGGCAATTACATGAATGATCACTGGGCTATCATCATTATTCTGCCAAAGAGCATCTGTTCCTACATGCTAAATCTAGGGTCAATCTTGGAAATCTGGAAAGGAAGCTATTTTGGCACTAGCAAGGACACCAGGAACTTTCTCATATAGTTAACATCTCATAACTGTTAACAGCCCCAAATGCTGGCCATTTCTAGAATGTGACATGTACATACTGGCCAGATTCTCAACGGCACAGAAAACCAAACTTGGGAATTTACAAGAAGGCTGGTCATTAAAATTTCATCTTACGATGATTATACTCATAGATCAGTGCCTTGCTCAGGCATCATCGGAGAAGTTCCCTCCTGCAGCAGATGTGAGCAAATGCTGAGCCCCGCAGCCAGAATATGTGCAGAGAGTGAGAGACCTTGGAACACTCAGCCCTAAATGAGAAGTCACCATCAAGTCCCTCCCCTGGCTCAGGAAACTCTCTGAAAGAGGAGGTGGAAAGAGTTTAAGAGTCAGGGGTAATGGAGGAAACCAAGGAAAACGGGCCCTGTAAACACAGCAGAGCTTATGCTTATACACATTCACAGAGACCGACTGGCAACATACACATGACCTGCAGGGGTCTGCAATGGATGGGGCCCTAGAGCTGAAAGGAGAAGTATACACCTGTACCCATCTCTAACCCAGCAGTGATCAATTGATAGACACTTGTAAATGAAACATTAGGTGTTTTTTTTTTCTTTTCTTTTTTTTTTCAAATCCCTAGATGAAAAAATTAGGGAGTCTCACTGGGAAAACAAACCACTCTTAAGGATAGGCCCCAGGCCCAGGAGTAGATGGTCAACATAAAACGAACTCACTAGCATCTTTGGGGTTTTTTTTTTCTCAAAATGTTGAATCAGATTTTTTTTTAACCTTACAGGTTCTTTGTGTATATACTATGGCTTCCAATTTTGTGTTTTAATGGGATTCCTGTGTGTACCTGAACATGTATGTCTATATGTATTTCTTGTGCTTTTTCTTTGGCTCTTTTTCTTCTGTTTTGTCTTATTCCCATTTTTTTTTGTTTTATCTTATTTTAATCTCACTGTTATTCCTTAGATGCCCTTTTGTTTTCTAATGAGAGACGGAAAGCGAATGGATCCAGACGGGAGGGACTATAGGAAGGAACTGGGTGGAGTGGGGGGAGGGAAAAACCATAACCAGAATATAGTGTAGGAAAAAATCCATTTTCACTAAAAGAAAAAATTATTTTAAGTTCACAACCCCCTCAAATGCTAGAGTGAAAGGGGTGAAGAAGATGGTCCTGCATCCTAAGCAGAATTATCAGCTCACACCCACTTCATCTCATTTATCACCCACCAATTTCCTTATCAAAAAAGTGAGTAGAAAATTGATGGCAGTGCCTAGGGGAGGTAACCGTGTCTGTTCAAACTTTTCCATGCAGAACTTATTTCAGGATAGGTGTACAGCTATTCTCTGGCTGTTAGCATCTGGACTGTGACACCTACTTACTGGCCACATTCTCAATGGCATAGGAAACCAAACTGGGCATTTTCAAAGAAGATCATATCACAGCCCAACTTAACAGTATGAGAAGGTTCCTGGTGCCCCTGCTAGTGCCAAAATAGCTTCCTCTTCCATGTATCCAAGTTTTCAATGTTGATAGCTCATCCTGACTCTAGCTCAACCCAAGATTTAGCATCTAGAAACAGGTGTAGGAATGTTAGAAAGCTCAATGATCATTTTGTGTTTAAAACTGTGTCGATAACCCATAATTTATTGCATTTTGTCACTGACCCAGGAATCTATCTCTGAAAACATGTTGCTAAATAGAATTCTAATTATTCACCCACATCCAGCCATATGCTCTATGTAGCATGCAAATGAGTTGAGCCAGAGGGCAGGTTAAAGTCAACTGTCAGTCCATTTAGTTCAGGAATGGGGAACAGCCATTGCAAATGACTGAACACTCAAGACAAAAAGAAGCTGATGATAAACTGAAAATAAAATATAAAAGATTACAAAATGGGAAAATATATTAATAATGATTGATAGTAAAGAATAAAGTGTAAGACATTGTATGGCTTCTAAATTACCAAATGTATATGGTACACCAACCAATGTGAGGCAAATTCTAAATGAATGACCCTGATTAGTGACAAAACAAAGACTCCTGTCATTGTAGTGTTTCTGTTCTGTCAAATGGAAATAAATGTATTTATTATGCCCTGTTTTTAGTTTGTGTGAAGACAATAAACACAATTTTTAAAAGGCATATTGAAAAAGCAAGCTGACTATATTCAAATGTCATCTTCACCAAAGGACTAATTTGCTCCAGATTGTAGTGATATTTTGTTTGTGCTCTCACAAATAAAGTTTGCCTGGAGATCAGAGTGTAGAGCTAGCCACTAGAGGCCAGGCAGTGGTGCCATGCACCTTTAATCCTAGCACTTGGGAGGAGAAAGCAGGAAGTGATACGGTTGGGTGGAGAGAGGAAATGATAAGGCAGGGTGGAGACCAGAGCTTGGCTTATTCAGGCTGAGGCTTCAGTAGAGGTAAGAAGTTGTAACTGTAATTCTTGCTTGATAACTGTTCTATTATATGTAAATTTACTGTGTTAAAGTTAAAACCTTCCTTTTTGATTAGACAGAAAAAGGGAGGTGCTGTGGGGTGTTCTGTATGCTGTGAATGTGTTGCTTTGATTGGTTGATAAATAAAATGCTGATTGGCCAATAGTCAGGCAGGAAGTATAGGCAGGATAAGAAGACAAGGAGAATTCTGGGAGAGGAAGACTGAGGCAGGAAGACTGAGGAGACGTCAGTCCTGCCATCCAGGGAGCGGCATGCAATGTCACACATGTAAAGCCACAGAAAACATGGCAACATGTAGGTTAACAGAAATGGACTGAGTTAAGTGTAAGAGCTAGTCAGTAGTAAGCCTGAGCTAATGGCCATGCAGTTTTAATTCATATGAGCCTCTGTGTGCTTTCTTGGGTCCGAGCAGCTGCAGGACTGATGGGTGAGAAAGATTTGTCCTGACTGTGGGCCAGGAGGGACACAGCAAAACTTCAGCTACAAGAAGTGGCTGGCTGCTTTATCTCTCTGACCTTTCCACATTTACCTCTATATCTGACTCCAGGTTTTTTATTATTAAGAATGATTAGGATTCATGCTACATCCACTGCCCAATGTGGGACATGAATTCATGAAAAAGCTGCTTGCCTATAGCTTTGCTGTCCCCAGCACAGGTTGGAGCTACATGCAGCCAGAGTCACTACCCCCCGGCTAAGTTTCTATTGCAGCCTATCTGCAGCAAACCCCATAGGCTTTTGGGCTCTAAAAACTGCAGGAGTTAGGCACTTTTGCACATTCCCCTTTGCAGACAGCTGGCTCTTTGGCTTCTTCTGTCCCGGTGGGTTGTGGGCTCTTCTTGGACCCCCTCCTCAGGCTGCTACCACACTAGGTAGCTGCCTTGAAACTTACTCAGGCTTCTACTGTTCTGCGCAGAAGTCAGCCTCACATCTGAATCATCATAGTTGGCAGATTTGGTGAGACAATTGGGAATTCTTAAAGGGAGGAATTAGTTAAAAGAAAGAGCTTTTTTTCCCCACATTGAAAATGGGAAACACTATTACAATGGAGGGAATTAGGTCTCTGTATGATAATACACTAGACTGTTTAAAAATGGAACAATTAAATGAGAGGATAATTAACTTAGATGGGACTTATATAATGTCAATTATAAATATTATCTGTTTGATCATTTTTGCTTTATTGTTAAAAAATTTAGTTAACATGAGTGCCAAGATAAAAGTTTTAGAAAAACTTATTAAAACAGATTATAGAGATACTCAGACCCAGACAGAGGAATTTAAAGGACAACCAATCTCAGCATTGCATTATAAGGTTACAGAGAAACAGTCTAAGGTTTTCAAATAGCCAACCTTAATTTATCCAGTAACATTACAGGAACTGCCAAATGATAGACATCCTCAAGGCTGTGTAAGAGCTAAATGGACTCCTATGCAAATGTTAGATTTGAGAAGATTCAAGGAAGTGATAGTCTCATATGGCATGCATTCACCTTTTGTGAAGCAGATATTAAACTCTTGGTCAACTTGTAATAAAATTATTCCTCAAGACTGGAGAGATTTGGTTACAGCAGTCTTGGATCCTGGTCCTAAGTTACAGTGGAGGACCTGGTAGAAAAATGAGGCTATGACCATTAAACAACAAAGGGCTAGAGGTATGGAAATTTCCCAATATCAACTTCTTGGAGAGGGAGATTACACTAATGTACAAAGACAATCTCTATGAGATAAATACACCTTGGCTTTATGCTACACAGCAGCATTGAATGCTTGGGACAGAATTGAATAAGTAGGAAAGAAAATTAAATCGTTTATTAAAGTTATGTGGGGCCCAAAAGAAAACTTCATTGACTTCATACAAAGATTGACTTCAGCAGTAAATAGAATGGTACCAAATTCAGAAGCTAGACAAATAGTATTCAGATAGCTGACTTTTGAAAATGCTAATGCACAATGCAAAAGGGTAATTAGGCCATTAAAGGCAAGATCAGCACCCTCAGAGGAATGAATCTGAGATGCAATCAATATTGAATCTCGTAGCCATGATGATGCTTGGGTAGAAGAGGTGATTTCCAGAGGTTTGAAGAAAAATCAAAATGTCAAGTGTTTCAATTGTAGTAAACAAGAACACCTAAAAAGTGATTGTAAACAGGACATTCCTAGAAATAATGTTTTTTCTAAGAATAATCCCAACAGAACACACCTCCCTTCTGGTTTATGCAGAAGGTGTGGCAGTCAGGCATTGGACTAATGAATATAGATCAACAAGGGACAGACAAAGTAACTCTTTGCCATTGGGAAACACCTTGGGGGACCTCTTGCAGGCCCTCATGCCAAATTCAGTTTAGTTATTTCCTGTCATGGTAGAGGAAATTTCTTTCCAGAGCAATTAAAGAACATAATGCCCATTGTAAAAACAAAAACAAAACAGAACAAAAAAAACCAAAACATACTGTTCTGGATGATAGAACAGCTATAAAATAGAACAAAATTTTCAGGAGAAACCATAAATCAAAATTTATAAAGATTAGATTTGAACAAGAGAGACTTCTTAATTAGAAGAGATGATAGTTCATCAAACAGCAGGCTGTTCAATCTAATCTACCTTATAAGATTAACAAATGCTTCTCATTTGGTCAGATATAACTTGCCAAAAGGGAACCTCCCCAAAGTTAGGGTTGGGGCAGGGTTTTGTTTTTGTCTTTTCAGGAGAATAAAGGCATCCAGCTAAGGAATCTGAAGACCACTGGACAAATGAGACATCTGAAGAAAAAAGGACAAATCATCAAGAAATAAAATGTCCTAAGAAGAAGACCTGTTGATATATCACATTTTTAATAGAATAAAATTTCATAAATCTTCCTAAATATTTTTTCTGCCATTCTCTACAGACATATAGTGCAAATGGTCTTTTGTAGTCCCAGTTCAATTAAAAATTAAAGCTGGTTTTGGAGTTGGAGTGTGGCTCTCTCCTTCTCTAAACCAAAGCATGCTTGTTAAAGTAAGATCCAAAATCTCTATCTCATGTCAGAAAAGCCACCTGATATGGGGCAGAAGAAAAACAAAAACTAAGGGACTGTTTTATTGCTACTAATTTCATAATCCTTTAGTTTTATTTTAACTCTTTAGAACTTTATTAAAGTATAAATATTATCCCCAAACTTTTAAGATTAATATATATTTTTTAAACTTTTTATCATGGTATTAATGGTCATATAGAGTACTAACTAATTCTAGAAAAAGTCCTGTACATGATTTCAGGTTTGAGTCTCTATTAGTTTCCTGCAGTGAACCATGACCATGCCTAACAGTGACCTTTGAAGTCTCCAGTAGGATGATGGGGCCCCAAAATGATGATTCCATCAGGACGATGATAACACCATTAAGCTGACAAACACCACCCAAAGATTGGCTTTGGACTACAAACTGCTCAGGAAAATTTTGAGATGGCTAACTGAGATGATCCAGACTCACAGACTATTTGAGCAAGGACTTGAGATAAGCCCTGCGCTTTCCCATTATGCAGAGACTGGACAACAAATGATACAACTACCTCTCCCAGGATTTGACAATTAACCCCAATTTTTTATTCAGGATCCACTAAAGGTGCCTTCACCCTCAGACAGCAGGAAGTAAATTTAAGAACATGACATCTACACTCTCAAGGTGTGGGGTGGGTGGTTTTGGGTTGTTCACTGGGTTATGGATAACTGTAATTGTTTAGGGGAGTTGTTTACATGTTGTTATTGGTAATGATCACAAAAAAAGATGAACAAAGGAAATTAGATTCAGGGTTCTTGTTTTGAAAAGAAAAAAGGGAGATATAGATATAAGATATAAGGGTAGATTATTGAATCTACTCTAAAAAAAACAGGGGTGATGTAGAAATAGGATAAAAAAGTAGATTATTGAATCTACCTTTAAACCAAAAAAGCAACCACTAGTTTTAAATATTTTACATTGATATGGATCTTTGTATATTGATATAAAGTTGAGCTTATTTTTGTTAGAACATACTGTACATACATTTCTAACCTTGTTCAAGGTATTGTACCTATATATCTCATTTAACAATGTAATGCAAATTGCTAGTCCTTGAAAGTTATTATTACAAACTATTCAGGATAATAAGGAAATTCAGGTTAGTAATTAGTCACCTATTATAATTGAATTTGTGGTCATATTAGGTATGTTTTCAAGATCAAACAGAGACGTACTTTAGACAGGTCATTTTCAAACACTTCAGAGATCTACAAGATATGGCATTTAAGACATTTTTAATAACATAGGTTTTTGTTGTTGTTGTTTGATTTTTGTTTTTTGAGACAGGGTTTCTCTGTATAGCTTTGAAGCCTGTCCCGGAACTTGCTCTGTAGACCAGGTTGGTCTCAAACTCACAGAGACCCACCTGCTTCAGCCTCCCAAGTGCTGGGATTAAAGGCATGTGCTACCACCACCTGGCTTAACATAGATTCTTTTTTTTATGACAATGAGATGTGTTTGCTCCTGGCAATACCAATCTACTTCAGAGAAGACAATGGGCATTGAAGAAACTGCACATGGAGTTTACTTTCTTTGTGGCAAAAGTAAGCTACTGGGCAAGAAGGTGCTCTTGCCTCAACTGCTGACAGATATTCTAGGCCTGTAGGCCAAAGATGAATGCCCCAACATTGTAGAACTTCAGGTGACTTTCCATGCAGCCAGTTGTTTCTGTCATTTCTCACATTTTTTGGAAGTTGCTTGCTTGTACTTCCTGCTTACTCAGGTGTTGTTATTTCCTTCTAGGGTCTATGATGGAGTTAAAGACTTTATAGTTATAGTTTTCCTTGTTACTAGATTCAGGGGAAAAAAAAGTCACTAAAAAGGTGTAAAGTGTATAAGGTTGAGAGACATTAAAAGATAGTTTTGGCGATGTAAGTTATGATAGAAAGTAAATTGGGTACAACATTTTGGACTCACCTAGATAGCATAGATATGGAGTATTTTCTTTGAATTTGTCGGTTGTTAGTGGACTAGATATTGTTGATGTACTTTACTGCCTGTATATATTGCATATAGTTATTGTACTTATTGTATATAGTTTTTCTGATATTAATTATAATCTTTTTTTAACAAAAAAGGAGAAATGTGGTGATATTTTGCTTGTGCTCTCACAAAAACAGCCTGCCTGGAGATCAGAGTGCAGAGCTAACCAGTCAGTGGTGGCACACACCTTTAATCCTAGCACTTGGGAGGCTGGAAACAGGAAGTGATATGGTTGGGCAGAAAGAAGAAGTCATAAGGTGGGATGGAGACAAGAGCTTGGCTCTTTCAGGCTGAGACTTCAGTAGAGGTAAGAAGTGCCTGGCTGCTTTGTCTCTCTGATCTTTCAGCATTTACTCCTATATCTGACTCCAGGTTTTTATTATTAAGACCAATTAGGGTTCATGCTACACCAGATATCCCCTTGATTAGCCCTTATCTTCACATCGATGAAGAGTTAATAAAGTATTTCAGGAAGAATGAACAGTCAGGTCAGGATTATAGGATATGTGTGTGTCTGATGTGCTCAAAGCACATCAAAGAAGGCACTGTGGCCAAGGTAAATGAGAGAAAAATAAAATGCCCAACAGACAATGGAGATCCCATCATCTAGACCAGTGGTTCTCAACCTTCCTAATGCTGCAACCATTTGGTGCAGTTCTTCATGTTGTGGTTACCCCCCAACCATAAAATTATTTCATAGCTACTTCATAAATGTAATTTTCTACTGTTATAAATTAACCTGTGTTGAGAAAGTAGGCTGGCTCACACTCAACCATGAGGAAGGAGTGAGGAGTGGGTGGAAGAGATCCTGTGATACCTTCTGCTGTAAAGATTTCAGCTTGCACCAGAAAGACACATCTTCTAATTTGTAAAAGCACACACAACTAACCCTAGGGCCTGGGTTTCTAAGAGACCCAAATTGTAGTTTGTAGTGAAGCAATCTAACTTTCTGTATGCCAGGAGCCTCTGTAGAATTTTTTACTCCTCATTTAAAAAAATAATAACAAAAAATGTCTGACACTAATGAGGTGTTAGACATGGTTGTTTTCTTACTTTATATTACATACATTTCATAAGGGTGGGGGACCTTGTAGTAGAGTTTTTCATCGGGACCTCCAGCTCTCAAGTAATCATACAGAGACTTATTATTAATTATAAATGTTCGACCAATAGCTCAGACTTATTACTAACTAGCTCTTACATTTTAAATTAACCCATATTTCTTATCTACACTCTGCCACTTTTTTTCCGACACAGCATGTTCATCTTGATTTTCTATCTATCTCCTCAAGATCCTTCAGACTCCTCCCTTCTTCTTCATGCTCTCTTTTTGCCTGCAAGTCCCACCTAATCACTATCTGTCCAGCTATTGGTCAGACAGCTCTTTTATTAACCAATGAGAGTAATACATATTTACAGTGTACAAACATTGTTCCATAGCACTACCTGATTGATCACAGATTGTCAGTTTGTACAGCTGTGCCTACAACTGTGGAGGTTAAAAATTGAGGGAAGGTAGGTAAATAGAGAGGGGAAGGAGGAAGAAGAGACAAACTAGAAGGACACAATAATTACTTGTACTGCTGCTGCTTTGTTACTGTCGCTAGGACAAGATACCTAATGAAAGCCATTTAAGGAGGGAAGGGTTTTTGGCTTACAGTTTGAGGGTATAGTCCATGGTGATGAGAAAGACGTGGCATCAGGAATAGGAAGGAAGCAGCTGGTTACATCAAGTTCCTTGTCAGAAAGCAGAGATGATGCTGGTGCTCAGCTTGCTTTCTTCTTTTTACTCAGGCTGGGACCACCAGTCAGTGGGATGGTGCTGGCCATATTTGCTTTTTCCACCTCAGTTAACCCAATCATACCCCACTGGCATATATAGAGGTTTGTCTCCAAGGTAGTTCTAGATCCTGTCAAGTTGATAATAAATATTAACAATCATGAGATGATCAGGCACCTAAATGAAAGTCCATGGGTCTGAGCTGTAATACCCTAGCAACAAAAGTTTGAGTAGTCAAAGCAACTGTGCCCTTCTGATGAAGCAAGCTGCAGGCTCGATCTTACCCTTTTTGGCTAGCACTTCAAAGTTCAGCTTCTCTGAACTGGCCTTTCAAGCCATTGGCCTTTGAACTTCTACCTGATTTAGGTAACCAACGAAATAAAAAATCCCGTCATATTCTAGACACTAATGAAGATTTCTAAATATATGGTCCTTGGATTAGACTAGGAATTGCTATGTGTAACAAAAGATGTGTTTGCCTGTGAACTTTCTATAATTTGAATTACCTATGATTTTATCATTTTGCCTTACTTTTATTACTTCATATTAATCATACAAAATAAGGAGTTTCAGTATGACATGATATAGTGTATATAATATAGTCCCAAAATATCCACCTGCTTTATTTACTCTTTATTTACATTTTATGTGGTCAAGAGAAATGTCCAACTAACTGGTGGGCTTCCTTCTTCAATAATTATATAGTTTTTTAATGCTTTCCATCTGCCCCAAGGTTGATAATGATGATACCAATAGCAATAATAATACCACTAGTGAACAGTTATTGAATGCTTATTGCTGTGGGCCACAGAAGTATGAAGTAGGAATTCAGCTGATTATGAGAAAGCTATACCTGGAAGAAGTCAAAGGCATTTCCAGAGAATAAAGCCAAGACTCAAGGAAGTCTGGTGTTATTGGCTTTTGAATATTAGCTGTCTCCTATAATGAATTTCTTGTGTGCCATTGTAGCTCTTCCATTCGATTCTTTTTCTAAGAACAGTCTGTTTGATCATTCATTGGACACAATTTCCCCATTACTATTGGAATAATTGGACAACCTTCTCCCAACTGTACTAACAGCAGTAAACAGCCAGACCCCTATTTTCAGGCCTTTCTGTAATTATCGTGATTAGCAACATCCAGCCAGGACCTTCTCTGGACAAAAGTATCTTATCTGAGATACCTCCCAAACTTTCTAAGAACAGACTTAAGCTTCCAGACTATCTGTTTGAGAAGGCCTGGCAGATGTGTGAATTAAGCTTAACTTTCTTTCTTCCAAATGCTATCTCTGCTCTAGATCAATTAACTCAGACGTAAAGGGCTTTTACTTACCAGGTATGTCAAGCTGTGACTCAGGTTGCCTAGTTACTGAGTACACTCCCCCACCCTGCCAGAAAATAGTGGCAGTCAAGATAGCTTGGATAGATAAGGGACCAAAGGAAAATAAGGCAGTTTCATTTTCACTCACACTGATAGACTCCTAACACTTTACTTAACCACTTCTAAAAATATAGTTTGAGTACATAATTTCACTTCTAACCATATTTAGTCCTCAGTTGATTCTATTCCCCATCAGTCACTTCCTTCTTGGGTTGTAAATGATAGCTGACAATTCCTGCTCTTTGTGGGGATCTTATTGACCCTTCCTTTGACCCAGAGGGAATTCAAGCCTGTTGACCTTGCCTTAGCCAGGGCATTGCTATTGCATGGATATATAACTGAAAACCTGAGAGTGGAAGGGAGGACTAGATTGAGAACTAGAAGAATGAGATGGAAGATGGGGAAGAATTAGAGGAGAAAGAACCAGATAAAGGAGGACTAGATGGGAAAGAATAAGATGGGAATAACTAAGGAGATGAGAAAGATCTAGATGGGGAAGAATGAGAGAGAGAGAACATAGAAGAATAAAGAGAGGAACTAAGGATGAAGAGGAACTAGGATGGGGAAGAACTAGATGGATGAGAACCAAGATGGGGCAGAACAAGAAGAAGGAATTAAGATAGCACTTAGAGGGAACAGCAGAAAAATGTAGAGAGAATCAGGCAAGAAAGGAACTAGGCATGAGAGCAGAAAAGAAGCTGTGTAGACAGAGAACTGACTCAGAAGAATAAAGTGAATGGACTCGAGAGTTTTGTGTATGTATATTCATTTGATATCATCAAGGATTAGATTATCAGCTGCTTGTAGATTCTCCCATGAACCCTGGGTAAAGGCTATCAAGGGTCTGGACCCCAATAAATAGTCTTTGTTAGCTTATTACACAACCCACTTTTGTCTTGACTCTTATGGGTTATAGAAAGAGAACTAAAAAAGAAACAAAGAAGGGACCATATCAGCAACATTTCAAGAAAACAAGGAAAACTAATGACAATGTGAAGCTCGTGATTATGAGCCTAACGGTGTTAGTCACTACTAAGAAATAGCTGTGATCAAAGGCCAGAAACATTTTTAAAAACTGATGTCTAAGTTAGCACTCTGGACAGTGTGTGTGTGTGTGTGTGTGTGTGTGTGTGTGTGTGTGTGTGTGTGTGTGTGTGTGTTTCATGCATGCAAGTAGGGTGGGGACATTTGCCCATGCATACCCATGTAGAGGCCACAACAGGACATCAAATGTCTTGCTTTATAATTCTATGCCTTGTTGCCTTGGGGCAGGGTCGCATCACTTCAGCTATACTAGCTGGACGTCAAGCTCCCTCATGATCCTCATATCTCCATCCCCGAATTCTGAGGTTATAGGCACACATAGCTGTGTTAGCTTTCTTAACAATATTATCTGTCACTTGTTCTTTGAGAGTTTCATACATGTACACAATGTATATTCACCACATCCAACCCTACCTCCCTCTTCCATCTCTCCCCTTATTTCCTGAACACAGCCTCCCCCAGGCTTCATCTCCACTTTTTTGTTTTTTGCATTCCACAGAGTCCAATCAGTGCTGATCATGTGTGTGTGCATGCGTGCAGGGCCATCCACTGTAGCATGCATGCCTAGCTTTATATGTGGATGCTGGGGAATTAAACTCAATCCTTATGTTTGCAAAAAAAAAAAAAAAAAAAAAAATGTGTCTTATGCCGCAGCCATTCCTCCAGCCCCATTTGGGAAACATTTGAGTCAGCAAAATATTGGCCATATCTAGTTGGTTCCTTTGCAGTGCTGAAGATTCACATCTTTAAACATAGAGCAGAGACAGTATTCTAAATGCCCCATGAAACGCTACTAGTTTGTACCTGCTTGTATCTCTAATGCAATGCTTGACATATTATAGAAACGTAATAAATGCTTAAGATATTCAAATTATTACAGATTTAACTGGAGGTTGGCCACAATGCCCACTGATATTTACTAAGGTCACTTTCAAACTTTTGTGATAAACTCCAGTCCCCAAAGTTGTTTTCTTAATGTGGTCAGAATATTCACACCAGGTGCCTGCTCATTTGGAAGCTGACAAGGAATGCTACGTAGTTCCAGCTCACAGATGCTCCACAGTACATGTAGGAGTTGTTGGTTGCAAACTCAGACCTGGCAGAGTGTCAATGGCCTGCCTGCCATCCATCAGCTTCACAGAGGTTAGAGTATTAATGTTAATGACCAGGTATGCTCAATCACCCACATGCTCCACCAGCATCTAGAAAAAAATGCCATGGTAGTGATAAATGAAACATTTCTAGGTTGGTTGAAGTTTATAATTACATTTTGAGGGTTGAATATATTTCTCTCACTTCTGAAATGAAACAACTGGCACCCTCACTTTTTCTCTCATAATAGCCCTTAAGAGTTCAGATTGGCCCTGCTTTTTTGAGTGAGAGCACTGAGCACCAGAAGAATTAAATACATTACTCAGCTGTACACAGCTAACTGTCCAAATTGGATTTGAGCAGAAGCATACTGTACAGATGCAAACAATAGCCAAATATTAGATCCCAAATTTCTTTAATATGAGGTAATGGATGCAAAGGATTAATTAGCTTGATCTTCTAGTTGACTTATTTTGCCCTAAGATAAGCAACAATGATGCTTTCAACAATAAACATTCCAATAATAAAGCCAGGAGACATACGCCTAGGTTTGAAAGGGTTTATAGCCCTGACTGAAAAGGCACAGGCCTCTGTAAAACTACTAAGTAAATGATGTGAGGAAATGGCAAGATGAAGAGGCCAAGGGTTCCCCATTACCTAGAGAGGTCATCTAGGCTGTGTATTTCTATGAGTGGTTAATATGTAGATAGGCAAAAGTAGCACTTACTCTAAGCATGGCTTCCCATGGTGGGTATCCAGAGGCAATGCTAACTACTCTATAACATTTTCAATTGATAATGCATTTTACTAAGTAGGATATTCAGGGGAGAGTAAGGATACCTCCCTAAACAGAAAACATTTGTGCCTTCAAAATAATTTGAAATTTAAGCAAGAAAAAAAAAATCACCCAGTATTTTTTTTATATCAGAAAAGAGTTGGTTAATAGATTAATGCGCATTCATCTTAATGCTGCTTTTTAAAATTATGTCTAAAAATGCTGTGTCCCAGAAACACAGGGCCAATGGGAATTCAAAATAATCAAGATAATTTTGAGATTGCCTATACTTCTACATTGCCCTGGGTCTGTCTGTCTGTCTGTCTGTCTGTCTGTCTGTCTGTCTGTCTCTCTCTCTCTCTCTCTCTCTCTCTCTCTCTCTCTCAGTATAATATGCCTTTGAAAATGCTTTTGTTTCCATTGTACCAATGAACATTAATATTCTTGGTATCATAATTGAAAAAAAGATGAATGAAATAAACAATTCAAATAAGAGTTCAGTGTAACATATATGCCATAGAGAATGAACAGAATCAATTTGTACCACTAAAAATATTTTAGGCAACAACAGCATGTGGTCACATGCATACGTAAACATAATATGGACTCTAGATCCTTCTCTCCTGTTTAATTATGTGACCTTAGACAAGTTACTGAACCCATGAACACTAGGAGGCATGTGTGGAAGTTAATGCTAGTAATTGGGTTCAAAGTGTATAGAAAGCTCTGTAAACATTAATAAAATTCATTTTCTTCCTGAGAGTTGCTTTCTATTTAAGCAAAGTTAAAAGACTACATAATGTAACATGGGGGCTCTAAAAGTGCCACACAAATTCAGGAACATGCAAAAAAGTTAATAGGAGAGGTTGAATAGTGAATTGTAGAAAAGAGCATTATTTCACATAGAATGTAATATTTGGTGGAAATGCATGTCAGATGAATGGCAAGCATTTAAGATGCCTGAAATGAAGGTCCATGAATCAAAGTAATGACATGTAAAACTACCAAGGAGGGTTGAGAGTACTTAGGCCATAGCAAACCCAGAAAGCAGAAGTTTGGAGTTCATTCTTAACCAGAGAAATAATTCAATGAAGTTATGCATTAGAAGAATGAATCCAGTTGTTATGTAGGGTAAACTGGAACACAGAAATGTGAGATGCAAAAGAAGGTAATTTAAGAAACTACTGAAATATGTTAGATGAGAGGTAATGGCAAGTCTACATGGTAATAGGAGAACAGAATGGAAGTCAATGGCCCACTTCAATAACAATTGATGGGACGGACCAGGCTACTAGTGCAAGAAGCCTCCAGAAATGCCAACTTCAACAGAAGGCAACCAGTTTGATTTTATCCACAGTAGTTTGGCAAATGGAAAAAATCACCCATCTTTCAGAAAACTTAAGAAAAATGAGGGAAATAGTGATCGCAGAGGTAAAAGGAGTAAGTAGGCCGTGAGATATGCACCTAACTGGATAGACATCTGCCAATTGACTCTACTGTCTGGTAGGACAATCTTATGTAGACGCCTGACTCTGTGACTTGTACGTGGCACACACTAAGTGATACCATAGCACTGTAAATCCTAAGGCTATCTACAGCTTTCATCTTGGTCTCTCGGATCACTTATCCTTTTGTTGTGAATCGTCATACTTGAAGTTAGCTCCCCATGGCAGCCATGCCCTGAGAAAGGCCCTACAAGGCATGTGGAGAGGTTACAGAGAGAAATATCCAACCTTGTCCAGCTGTTCTGTGTACCCTGGCCCAGGACTGGATATTTGAATGAAGTGACCTTCTTCTGACTCTAGCCTCAATCACTCCTGGACTGAAAACCTATGCACTGACCCTCTCCATGCCCAGAACCAAGAGACATAATTATAAACTTAAGTGACAAGGGCCTTGGGTGATCTGTTAAGCAGACCACCACCTGGTGTCAGAGAGACAAAAGACGGATGTATGTGCTTTGGTTTCATCTCAAGACATGTTCTTTAGTGTCTGAGGAAAGGTCTTAAATATTTAGATTTGATTTTGTTTCTTGAAATAGGTGAATAATGGTTATATGGAGTAATATTTTATTCATAGAAACAGCATGAAAAGTAAGGATTGAGGTGGCGGGGAAAACCCAAATGCATAAGCTGAAGAGATAAGTTCTACTTAGTGGCCTTGATCTAATCAGGTCTTATTTATTGGGAGGAGATATTCAGAAGGGTAGGATTAAAATGTGAGGAGGGATTTGCGTATGAAATAAAGTCGGGAGTGAAATAGGAGGACAAAGAACTTCTATACGCAGCATTGGTATCTGGAGAAAGTCAGCAAGTATTGGAACACATGGCTAATGAGTGTGAATTTACAATAATCCAATCAACAGCATTAGACTTTTATGACTCACTACTAATATTTGTGAGAAAAAAAAAGAGTTTCTGAGCATAATCAGGAGTCACATGTAAGGACAAGGAGAGTGAGGTCCTTTGGAGTCTCAGGTGGGCTGAGATAGCAACAAATAAAACTTGCAGGACATGGAGTAAGGTGGTTCTCAGTGACCCGGGAAAGGCAGAATCCACAGTAAATGTAGAATGTAAAAGAGATGGAGGAGAAAGAGAAGGCCTAAGCATTCACACGGTTTATAAATGTTGAGTAGAGCTTGTTCAAACTGCCTGGGACCCAACGTACTTCAGATTCTAGATTTTATTGGGCTTGGGGATATTTGCACCCCCGTATATCTAATCACAAAACTCATTTATGTTGTGTATATACTTCGTTAACAGAACTTCAGTATTTGTATAAAATACTTTGAATGATTTACTATATGAAATACTTTGTTAAAAAATTCTTCATATGTAGCATCGTATTAGGACTTGATTTCTTTTTCAAGTTTTGGACTATTCTGGAATTAAAAATTTCAGACTAGGGATGCTAATATTAGTAGGGAGCTAATAATATGCTCAGCCCATATTCTAAGAAAAGTACAGGGGAGAGGGGAGACCAAAAATACCACAGACTAAATGTACCCCCAAATTCATAAATTGAAATGCACTCTGTATTACTCAGAGTTAGCAGGCAGATATTTTAAGAGGTGAACACATCATGAATTGGATTGGTGACATTTCAAAGTGGAACAAGGGAATGCTCGATCCCTTTTTCCCATCTTTCACATGAGGATACCGCAGAAAGACCAGCTTTAAAGCAAAGTGTCATCACAGACACTGAGCCTTCGGGTACCTTCCCCTTCCCTTCACAGCCTCCAGGATCAGAAGAAATACAGTTGAAATTTATAAATTCTCCAACATCAGCTATCTTGTTACAACCACACAATAAGATTGGGGGAAAACGGTAGCCAGAAGTGAAGATATTACTGTAACAAATTCCAATTGCTGGGTCATATCTTTCTCAGATGGTTCCAAATTCTGCCCATAACGAGCAGAGGCTGTCACAACTAGCCATTTGTTTTGCTGAATGTAAAGCAAAACCCTTCTCAACTATGAGTAGTTAGCTGCTATTCATGGTCTGATATGAGCCATTGACATGAGAGTTTGCTGGGCATAGGGTCACTGAAGGAACAGATGACGGCTACAGGGCATGTCATAAAATTTTCTTCTTGTGTTGGCTGGTTAAAAAGATGCCAGAGGACACAAGAAGAAAATGTCCCCTTCTCTCAGCAAGGCTGTTTGTGTCTATCATTCATTCAGACAGGTCTTATAAGTATCTGGGCCACCCCTAGGGAATGATCACAACACAAAGTCATTCTTCATGGAAGACATTGCCACTGGTTTCACTTTTCATCTCAGTTATGCTAGAACTAGAAGGCTTCGTGAGCTGCACTGAGTAGAATTCTATTGAAACCAGAAGCTATCTTCAAGTCATACTGAAGTGGCACGGTAGGATCTTAATACTGACCACTGAGGTCCGGCTTGGTCTAAACAGTCTCAAGTGTTACAGCTTCCAATATGAAATATCTCAAGATAGCACTCTGATTTTTTTTTCCTTCCCTTTTCCATTCACTTCCACATTCAAAAATCTAAAAGGAGTGCTCAGCTCTAGTCATGTGCTCACAGGTCAGGGGGTCACCCACTTGTAGCTGCAAGTCACTCTTGAGTAGTTCCGGTGCATGCTGCACATCTTCTTTCTATGTGACCCTCCAGCTCAGGCAGGCAGTCTGGGTGTCTCTCATCATGCATCACCTCCAAGTACAGAGTCATTTCCTCTGCCTCCATGAAGCTTCCAACATCTTGCTTCTTCTTGTTTTTTTTTCTTAGTTATCTTTAGTTAAGCTAAACTGGCCTCCCTTTCCTTCTCTAGCTTCTCATTCAAATTGTGCAGCTCCTGGATGATACAAGAAGAGTTATCAGTCTCTCCTTTTCTACTTGGGCTGAATGGATCTTCACAACTTCCAGTTGCTCTTTCAGATCCAGGAACTGAATGTGTTGTAATAAATAAATTCTTACTTTTGCTAAATACATTTAACACAGTTATTCAAGAGCCTCTATTTCTTTTTATCACAAGTGAGTGTGACACTTTCCCAATCTGCAATGAAAGAAATTAGAACACAGATTATCTGTGATTCTGTGATTTCTCCCACATCACTGCAAAGATCAGAGTTAGAATCTAGATATCTTTTAGATCTCTTGGTATTTAATAAAGGGCAATATCACTACAGCATGAAAAAAAAAAAGCTTAGGGAAGAAAGAGTCCTCTTTGGAGGAAGAGAAATCTTTCAGACATGCTTAGTGGCCCATGCCTTGGGACAAGTTTAGTCTACCACAATGGGTTCCAGCGCTAAATAGTGAGACCTTATCTAAAAAAAAAGAAAAGAAAAGAAAAGAAAAAAGAAACTTTCGTATGAAGAGAAAAAAGGTTTTTTTTTTTTAAAGAAAAATGCTGAATTTTACATACAATTCTTTACTTAACTGGGATTTCTGTATCTGACACTATCAGCTATCTTGAACTCAGCCACAACATTATCAATAGAATTCACACCGAATTCAAGAACCCTGCTCAAGAGGAACAATATTGCATTGGTCAGATTTTTGTCAACTTGACAGGGGCTTGTATCATCTGGGAAAGTATTTGCTTCACGTTGGCCTATAGGTAGGAATGCGGCATATTTTCTTGATGATTGATGTGGAAGTTCTCAGTCTGCTGGGAACAGTAGCATCACTGGACAGGTGGTCCTGGGTTGTATAAAAAAGCCAGCTGAGCAAAACCAGTCATCAGTGTTCTTCCTAGGTCTCTGCTTCTGCTCCTGCTTCCAAGTCCCTGCCTTGAGTCTCTCCCCTGGCTTCCCTCAGTGATGTAAGTTTTAAGAGCCCCTTCCCCCCCCTCCCAAGTTGCTTTTGGTCATAATGTTTATCATAGCAATAAAAAGCGAAGTAGGACAGATACCAATTTAATTTACTCACAGTTCCAAGAAACTCAGCATCCAGGTCTGGTACCCTAATTTGCAACAGATTCCAATCTAGGAGATTTGGAGTGACATTAGAATTGGGGGCAGTATAAGATCGCTAATGTGAGTAGTCACCTGATAACTATAGCTAGGACTACTAGAAAGGGGGAGTAAAAAGAAATCTCAGCTCTTTGAGCATAGGGGTGAATAGCTCTAAAGATTATAGTGGCATCATTTCTTCAGCCAAGTAGTGCTACTGAGTCTCCTTAAAATCTCCTTTAGTAACCAGCAGTAGATTAAAATAAAAAGAAAGATTCAATCTAGTTTAAAAGATTTTTTACTTTCCATTGTATGAAAGTACCAGGGCTTAGGGACACTAAATCCTGCCTCTGCTTCCTCCTTCTTTTTCCTCCTACTCCTTCTCTTCCTTTTTCTGCTGTTGTTGTTTATACTATCTTGGTTCAAGGCTGGAGAGATGGTCCTCTTCCAGAGGTCCCAGGTTCAATACCCAGTACCCACAGTGCAGCTTACAACTGTATGTAACTCCAGTCCCAGGGGAGCTGATGTCCTCTTCTGGAATCTATGGGTACTACATGCATGTGATGTGCAGATATACATTCAGCCCAACTTTTATAAACGTGAAATCAAAATAAATAAAATCTCAAAAAATATAACTATCTGTTTAAGATTTCATATAAAAGTAAATACAAACACAATTATACTTAATAAGTATAATGAGATATGGTATTAGAAATAGGGCCTGTTTCTGCACATTTTAGTTTCATAAATCTCTAGTTATCCCACAAATAACAAGGTAATCATATAGACCTGGGTCTGGCCTGTGATTTTTTTCAGTTTACAGACACATTCAATGGATTATTAGAGGCACCAAAGAAAGTCCAGGCATGAGACTGGATATTCTTTGAAAGGTTTAATTAAAACGTAACCATATCATTTACCCTGCCTCTCCTCCTAATCCTTCCCATGTGCCACAACACATACACCCTGCTCCCTCTTGAAAACATGGCCTCTTCTTCTTTGTTATTTTTTACATACACACCCCTAAATACATAAATAAAACTGGCTATGTCCTTTTGACATTACTTGAATGTACATGAGGTCACAGCTGGCCATTTGGTATTGGATAACCATTTAGGGGGCTTCTCCTTGAAGAATAGAGTTCCTCCTGCTCTCAGCATTCCTGTAGTTGCCTGTAGTTCTTTGTCTACAGGCAAGGTCACCTGAGATCCCCCTTCTCATCTTAGCATGTCTACTGCTGCGCTTCAGGTCTTTTTCAGGCAGGTAGCAGGATGAAGTTTCCCCGTCATTTCTAGGAAACACAATCTCACATCCACTTTCCTGGTTCTCTGGCTCTTACAATGTTTCTGTTCTCTCTTCCATGATGTTCCCTGTGGTGGTTTCAATCAGAACGGCCCCCATAGGCCCATATATTTGAATGCTTTGTTATCAGGGAGAGGGATTAGGAGGTGTGGACTTGGAAGAAATGTGTCACAGGGGGTGTGGGCTTTGGGCTTTCAGAAGTCCAACCCCGTCCCAGTGTCTCTGTCTTCCTGTTGCCCATGGATCTGAATGTAGGACTTCCAGCTACTTTTCCAGTACCATGTCTGCCTGCATGCCGCCATCCTTTCTACCATGACGAAAATGGATTAAACTTCTGACACTGTAAGAAGCTCCAATGAAATGCTTTCTTTTATAAGAGTTGCTGTGATCACGGTGTCTCCTCACCACAATAGAACACTGACTAAGACATTCCCTAGGCCTTAGCTGTAATTGTGTTATGTATCAGTTGGGCTGGCTACCTCACAATCACTTGTTCTTCACATTTTGAGTGGCTGTGGTTGTCTGTAATGTTTCCTTTCATTGCAAAGAGAAGCTTCTTTGATGTGGGATGAGAGTGACACTTGTTTGCAGGCATAAGGACAAATACTCAGGTGGCACTTAGGAATCACGCTAGGTCAGTAAAATGATGGTGATGTACTCTCCTTGAGGATCCATGACCTCACGAGCCCCAAGTGGTTGGCTAGGTTTCTAGTACCATGTATAACTTCGCACCTGTTAAGTGTACCTTAAGTCCAATTAGAGAACTGTTGGTTACCACCAAGACATGAGTGCCACTATTATACCCTACGGGTTATCATACCATACTGGTTGCTATGATTCATAGGTATTGGTTGAAAACTAATCTCTTGATTATACCATGTAAGTAGTGTACCAGTTGTGTAAATAAGGTATGACTGAGAGGGTACCAAAAAATAAAGTATGACTTTCATCCCTAAGCAAATGTGATATCCTTCCAACTAGCTATCATAGGATCCAAGATATTGTCTCAAACGATATGATCATTGAGTCAACCATTTCCAAAATGTTTCTTTAGAAATCATTTTTGTGGACCTCTTTAAAAGTAAAAATTAGTAATATATTAATTGTATAAATGAATGAGTTGCACCATGACCTTTTTTGAAAAAATTTTTGAAATCATTAAGATAAAAATGTGAGTTTTATGTAAATTGAAATTTTTGATATTTTGGCTTTGTATAAAATCAAAGATTCAGAGATATGCCTAGTAAACAGGATAATCACTTGAGGATTAATATTATGTCTGAAAATAAAGTATATTCATAAGACAATGAGA
Source organism: Peromyscus maniculatus bairdii (assembly GCF_049852395.1). NCBI lineage: Eukaryota > Metazoa > Chordata > Mammalia > Rodentia > Cricetidae > Peromyscus > Peromyscus maniculatus. The sequence goes on along the minus strand of NC_134863.1, from coordinate 40,138,583 downwards.
TTGATTTTCTCGTTTGGCTCAGGTTGTATCAAAAGATAAGCATAGAGTTTTAAATTATTTTCAGCCATTCTAACACTGCTGAGATACTCATTTAGCCCCAACATAATATTTTCTATCTGGGTATATGTAAAAACTGTGAGTGCAGGCATGTTTTAAATTCACTTCATATATTTTTAATTACTTTCTCACATGGTAATATAGTATGAAGTAGTCAGATGGCCTAAAGCTTATTATAAATAGTTATATGCTATGAAATAACATTTTGAAATCACAGCTAGCTATGGAACTTACAGGATAATTGCTTTCTAATCATAAAGAATAATAGTCACAAAAATTAAATTGCTAACACTGATTGCATACAGAGGGTCATGCTCTATGCTTACCAGAGTACTGCAGCATTTAATAATGTTAGCTCAAAGGTTGTCAGGAAGATAAATGAGTGAAAAATACATGCCCAGGATTTTATCTTGGTTCCTATTTCACAGAAAACATTCAACAAATAAGCTGTGTGGTTTTAATTACCCTCAGAAAGAAATTTAAGCTTAAAAGGTAATTTTCCCTAGGGTCATGCATCTGTGCGGTACTTTACTTTAGTAATTAATGTTATTTTCCCACTTTGTCTACAGTTGGCTTAGGCCAAAGACATCTTGGCAGAGAATTCGTTAGTGAAGCACCAATCACCACCTATGGATCTCAGCACAGGTGCACACAGGTATCAGGTCAACAACCAAAGCTCTTCAACTGCTGTTCAAAGTTCAGCCACCAGGATGACTCATTCTCTACCTTTGAATTTAACTGACTCATTCTGAATTCTTCCTGTTTATTAAAAAAAAAAGGTAAAAATTAAAATAGTGCAGAATAAAACTACTTTTCTTAAATATTTTTTAAATTATAGCAAATGAATTGATTGCCATGAAAATTCATCATTTCATCTATATATCAACATTTATCCTTAGCCATTATATCCAATCCTCATTTGCTTCCAAGAAGGCCTCTTTTGTGCATTTGGTGTGAATCCTTCCAGACTTCTTCCAGGTGCTAAAATGTGTGTATTTATGACTATGGATATAACTACAAAATACTTATACTTTCTTACTTACTTACTTTCTTACTTATACTTTCTACTTATACCTAGTATTGTGTAAATTTATATATCCATATCTATAATGTACCCAATGAATATGTCAGAGTTGTTTCTCTGTTGCCTCCATAGAGACTATTTCATTTGCAATGAACTAAAACATATTATTCCATGTTTAGACATCCTGTAGTTTATGCATTTACCTATTGATAAACTTAGAGCTTTCCCAACATTTACTTTTACAAGTAATGTTGCTCATACACATGTGCCCTTTCGTCCATGAAAGTGTTTCTTCAGAGTAGCTTCTGGGCAGGGAATTGCTGGGTTATGCATAGATGTGTGTTGTACAATATTTTGTTTGTGTTCTGACAAATAAAGCTTTCCTAGAGATCAGAGAAGCAGAGCAGCAGCCATTAGAGACTTCTTACATCTACACATCCTCAGACTGAATGGGGGCCGAGATCCCATCTCCACCTGCCTTATATTCCTGTCTCCACCTCCCTAATGCTGGGATTAAAAGTGTACACCGCCGTCACACCCAGCTCTGTTTCTCTTTTAGACTGGTTCAATCTCGTGTAGCACAAGGTGGCCTTGAACGCCTGATCTTCTTGATTCTTCCTCTCAAGTCCTGGTATTAAAGGTGTGTACTACCACTGCCTGGCCTCTGTGGTTAACTAGTGGCTAGCTCCATCCTCTGATCTCCAGGCAAGCTTTATTTGTCAGAACACAAACAAAGTATCACACAACAGCCCAATCTTTGGGTCTTCAATAGCCATGTGAGATCATTACTCCTATATAGTCACCCATAATATCAGCATATTTATAAGATTTTCAGAACATAGATTAACATTTCATTGCTGTATTCTGAATGGCTATGACACAAAATGAACCCTCTGTGTATGCTTTGCCTTTAAGCCTAATGAGTTGTTCATGTTGTTATTATACTATAGACTTTCATTATTCTTAATATGTAATCTTTATACCTGCTGTAGATATTTTTCTTTCTAACTTGACCTCACTTTTAACTGTGTTTTTTAAAAGTGACATCACATTCATCAATATATTCCTTTTAGGTTTTGAGTCCTTTATGGTATGTTCAAGATTACTTAACCTGCCAATTTCCTAAGATTTATCATGATGCTTTCTGCTAATTTTGATTCTTAATTGTTTTAAGGACATTTAACATAAACTCTACCCTCTGAATACACTTCAAGTGCACAGTACAGCACTATTAACTATACACATGGTGTTATACAGCAACTATCTAGAGTTTAATCATCTTCCATATCTGAAACTTTATACCCATTGAACAGTAACTCCTCCTAGCCCCCAGGAGTTATGATTTCATTTCTACAATTTATTATTCTGGATATTTTATATCATGAGGTATTTATCCTTTTGTGATTGGCTAGCACTATTCCATTAGGCTATTTTATCTTTTCCAAGCACATACCAAGTTTAATAGCTTCCTAGTATAACACAGTGAAGTCTCACTAACAGCAGGTTTGATGGCAAAATATCCACATAAATGAAAAAGCCACAAACTTAAAGTTGCTCACTAGACAGTCTTCCATTTTACTGCAGACCCCAATTATCAGTGTGCCATGAGCTTTAACCTGACTGTAGCTCATGCTTAGAGTTAATTATTTCCCTTTTCAGTTTAATATAAATGAGTTGTAAATCCTTAGTGGTCAAAAAGAAATCTAATTAGAGGGAGACAAAGGAACAAGGTAAGAAAAATGCATTTCACTGGCTGCTTGAACTAAACTTAGAAAGCCACCTTCCCCTTGGTTCCTTGGGATAGAAAGAACTCCAATTAGCTGGGGGGAAATTTATGTGTTATCATGTTCTACTTTAAATTTAAGGTTTAATATTTATAAACTAAATTATAAAATCAGCTTTATCGGTACTAATGAAGTTATAGCTGGGAAACAAGTATGTAAGTGGTGAAAGTATCCAAAATCTTCATATCAAAGTCAATGTACTTTGCATTTTATGGCATTGATCTCACCCTAAGTGAGAGATAAATACATGTTTGACTAACGGCCTCAAATTCTTGCAATTCACCTCTCCTATACCTTGCTCTTTTCATTTAACCTGCCACCTAGGCAGACACTTTCTGTTATATACTTTATCTATTTACTCTGTCTTTGCAATGATTATAATGGAGTCCATCAAATAAAAAATAATTTCCATTTTCCAAACTTCTTGTCACTCACTGTCTTGGGTCTTCAGATATCTGGCCTAGAAACCTGATGCTAAATGAAACAGAGCACTGCTCCTTCTAGTGTTAAGATTTTCCCAGAATCCCTTGGGACTCGTTTCTTCAGCTGCTCTGCCAGCTGCTGCCTGCTGCTCTCCAGGCTCTCCACATCCTCCAGGTTCTTCTTTAGCTCGCCCTCCAGTTTGCACTTCTCCCTCCTACACTTCCTTCTGGCTTTCCTCTCCTGTTCAAGGGCGTCTTCCAACTGACAGAAAGAAAAACTGCTTAACTAAATAACTAGGTAGAATTTATACACGAAAGGTGTTCACGCCAACTTTCTATGAGGAAAATGAAAAATACAAGGTTCTGTAAATGATGCACAGTTACAAAAGCATTTTAAGGCAAATATTACATGTCGCAATATGTTGACAAAATAATCAAAAAAATTGGTGATGGGTGGAAGTTTTACCGATTATGGATTATGTGATATGTCCTAGAAAGGGACCCAATAGCAAGTCGCCAGTAGGCTCCTCACTTCCAGGGAGCGGCAGCTTTCCTCTTTATTGGAAGCTCATTTCAGGGGTGGTTAAGCCCATTTATTCAAGGGTATTTCTTCACAAGAAGTAAAAATGCTCTTTGTAAATGCTCTACTTCCTGGCATAACACTATGAAATCTGTCTCCACAGGATAATCCATGAGTACTTGGAATCCCTCCAGCATCCCTGGTCCTTTCAATCTCCAAGATATGCATGGATATCCATTCTTTTACCTTGGTATCATCTGGATCATAACATGCCATATTCTGATACCCCACCAGATTGGTTAGAACATTCTAATTGTTTCTAGATTAATGTTTTACCATTTCTTATAAGTGTTATTAGGAAGCTAAATAACAGTTATAATGTTTCCTTGTCCATTAATATGTTTGCTTTTCAGTAAATAAAATAAATAATCTAGAAAGTGTTGGCAGGAAAAACATAAAATTCAAATTGATAGGACTGGGAGAATTTCTGAAAGATATATGTAAAAACCTGAAATCAGATAAATCACGGTGATTGTATCTCTCAAAATTCATATGTTGGCATACGTTAAGGTATTAGAAGGCCAGACCTTTGTTAGTGAACAAGTCAAACAGAAAGAGACTCATGCGTAGGACCCCACTCCTTCCACTGTGTGAAGATGCAGCAGGAAGACGGCAATGTATGAAAGAGGACATGGGCTTTCATCAGAAATCACACGTACTCATGCCTTGATCTAGGAATCTCAGCCTCCAGAACTGGAGTACATATTTCTGTTTTCAGGAATTGCCAAGTCTACTCCAGCTCTCTATAGCAGTCAAGTGTAGTAATACAATAAGTGTGTGGTGGGGGGTGAATGAGTGTGCATGCTTGTGTGCATATGTGCAGGCTGATGAATGAGTGTGCATGCTTGTGTGCATATATGTGCAGGGGGATGAATGAGTGTGCGTGCTTGTGCATATGTGTGTGGGGGGGATGTGTAGAGGCAGAATAGGCAATGCCATTTAGAAGCTTAGGAGTATATTTTCAGTGGTGTAGTAGAACATCACTTGTTACTTACATATAAATAACAAACAAATGCCAGCATGTGGCTGGAGACAGCGTGGCCTTTCAATCCAGTTCCCATTCCAGCAGTGCCAAATAGATCAACCAGCCTCTCTGGGGCAAAGCCAAAGTTCCGTGTCGGCCTGAGCTGAGATTCCCTGAAAGTTTAAGGGAATTCCCCAGGCTGCTGAGGGTGGCAGCATGGGGATGTTTCTCTGTTTCCTTCATGTTGAAAGCGAGAAATATATGGCTTTGACATATGAGAAAATATTCTATAGAGAATAAAGGCAGAAAAATAAAGGATGGCCATAAAGGCCCATTCAGGAAATGTACAAGCTAACCCAAAAGCCAACAACTGAAATACGAAAGTATAAGTGTTATTGAAATTAAATAAATCAAACAACAACCTTTCTTCCTAGTCATGATGAATAGACACCCCCACTCCCACACCTACCCTTTTGTTTCTTGCAGCTGGCTCTGTAGATCTGGTGAGACTCTCAGTCTCAGTAGCTAAAATAAGCTATGATGCTCTGTCCTTCCTGAGAGGTATTTCTGTTTAGGAAACAGAAATTTAAAACATAGAAATAATTTAAAAACATAGAAATAATTTAAAAACATAGAAATAATTATAAATAACAACATGATCTATCTGTGGGACATCATTAAGGCATCTTGTAAGAAGGAAATTTATAGCAATAAATGCATATATTCAATACAGAAAGGTACTAAATAAACATTCTAAACCACGTACCTCAACACCTTAATAAAGTGAAAATAAACCAATCCCCAAGATAGTAGAAGGAAAGCACAGTAAAAGTCAGTGAGACACAAAATCAGTACCAAAAAATTATGTAAGAGATCAATATTAACAAAAACTTGCTGTTTTGAAATGATCCAAAAAGTTGACAAATATTTGGTTGGACTAAGAAAAAAATAGAAAAGACAAAGAATGAGGAATTGTAACTAATACCACAGAAATACAAAATAGAAGAGAAAATTGCTATGATGCTCCAATAATATTTTAAGATATTCTGCCTTTAAAAAATACCCCATTACACAATGGCTTTACTGATGAATTCCTTAAAACATTTTAAAGGAGTAATTCTAATTCTTAAACAATTCCAAAATGAAATTGAAAAGAAGCCAGTGAAACTCCTTTTGATTAGCATTACCTGAATACCAAACCACACACAGATACTATAAGAAAAAGAAAAAGAAAGAAAGAAAGCCACTGATTTATATTCTCTATGAATGTAGATGGAAAAATTTCAATGGAACACTGGCATTCAGTAACCCATCAGGATTATACACTACAGCTGAGTGAGATCCATCCCAGAGATTCAGGGATGATTCAACATAATCAAATCAACGAAAACCATAACACACATGAACAGAATCAAGGTCCAAAACTGTATGATCATTATGAATATATGAAAATAACACTAAACCAAACTTGAAAATCAGTAAGACCTAGCATCCATTTTTGATAAAAATAGGCATCAAAGGATACATAGCTCAACATTTTCCATTTTTGTGAGAAACTCACAGAGCTATACTGACTAAGGGAAAGCAGACAGTGTGCCTTTGTGGATCAGATGGAAGGTAAGGATCTCCACTTTCATTACTTTTATTTGGAATGGTGCTGGATGTCTTAGCAAGAACAACTAGACATGAGAAATAGGTAAAAGGAATCTAAAATGGAAAATTTACTTCATTTTACATGGAGTAAAAACCTAAATATCATCAGTAAGATGGTAGAAGCTATAAATTAATTCATTAAAATAATCACAGGATATAAAATTAATGTACAAATGTCTATAAAAATATAAAAAAATTAATATCCCAAGGGGAAAAATCTTAAAACAATACTAATTACAATAGCTAAATAAAAGAAAATAAACGTTTAGGTATAAATTTAGACAAAGAGGTCAAATCACTCCACTGAGAAATTTGTGAGATAAAAGTGCTGGGAGGTAGCTCAGGGCTTCAAGTGTTTGTGTGCAAACAGGAGGATTTGAGTTTAATCCTCAGAACCCAGGTTAAAAAAAAAAGGCAGGTGTGGTGGCACACACTTGCACCCCCAGCACTGGTGAGGCAGAGACAAGCAGATTTCCATGACTTCCTGGACAGGCAGACTAGACTAGCTGATGAATTTCAGGCTAGCGAGAGATCTTACCTCGATTACAGGGGGGAAAAAAAAAGGTCACATTGGACTTCGTCAGGAGCAACCTTTGAGGTTGTTTCTGACCACTACATGCAAGCACACATGTACACACCTACACATACTCATATACACATGCACACATCCCTAAGAAATTTACAAAACACTTCACATGGGAACATAACACAAACCTACAATAACCCAAAGAAGATACTGTTGGCATATACACACACCAGAAACCCATGGAACACAAGGGAAAACCCAGAAATTACCCACATTCACATTGTCAAGTGACTTTTGACAAAGGCACTTTAGAACATGTAGCAGAGAAAGGCTCATCCCTTTAGTAAGTAATGCCATAAAAACTGGTTAGACACATTCAGAAGTGACACTTGATCCCTTCCATTCTGATACAAAAAAAAAATCCACTCAAAATCTCTCAAAACCTAAAACAAAACATTTCAAGGTGTAGGAAATGATCTTTGTTTTAGATTGGACCTCCAAACTCGGGGAACAAAAGTCAAAATTAACAAATGGGCTTTCATGAAATCGAGAAGTCCTGCCTAGCAAGGGAAATAAGAGAATTAAGACAAAACCTACAGTTTATCCAGAATACAAAACACCCTAAAAAGGCTGAGCCTGCATGTGAAAGTACAATTAAACTAAATAGACATTTCTGAAAAGACACACAAATGGCCGACGAGAATATGATGAAATGCTCCATATTACTAATCACCATGAAAATGCAAATCAAAAAGATAATGAGATATCATCTCATCCCAGTGAGAGTGAATATCATTATAAAGACAAAAGTAACAAATGCCAGCAAGGATGTGGACAAAAGGAAACTCTTTATTATACACTATTAGCGGGATTGTAAATTTATATTGTCATGATGGAAGTCAGAATTGGCATTCTGAAAAAAAGAAAAAAGATATATATGTATTATACATAACTTATGTATATATATATTCTGCAAAAATTCTGATATATATATATATATATATATATATATATATATATATTATATAATAAAATGAAACAATTCCACTACTGGGTATCTATATCCAAAGGACACAAAATCATTATTCCTTAAAGTTACCTTCCCATGTTACTGCAGCACTATTCTCAATTGCTGAAATATGTAACCAATACAGATATTCACAGTAGATGAGAAGATAAAGACAGGTCAGTATACATAAAGGATGGAACAGTATTTATCTATAAAAAGAAGGAAACCTGTTATAACCAGATGAATGGAACTGGATATCATTATGTTGATAGAAATAAGCCAGAACTGGAAAAGCCAACAGCACATGTTCTCAAGTACTGGTGAAACTAGTGGGCCAGTCTCATGGAAGGACATGGAAGAGTGGTTGCTACAGCCTGGGAAAGGCCAAGGGAGGCATGAGGAGGGAAAGATGTTCAACCAGAGGCACCACAACACAGAGTAAGAATTCTTACCTGTGTTGACATAGGTATAAAGAGTTGGACATTGTTACCTTCTTTTGAACATGACATAGTATGCACATGGATTGAATTACAATAATGTACTTGTCACCCATGAATATGTATACATATTATGCCATAATAAAGAAGAAAATATTGTGAGCTGTGTACATATGAAGACAGATTGCCAATCAGTCAGCCTGTTGCTGCTCACATATCAACTTGCTGGCCCTGCTTCAGGCTTGCTTTGCTCAAGATGCCGAGTTTCTCCTCCTCTATGTGCAGATGCTCCTGGGTCTGCGGCTGGGCCTCCTGCATGACCTGCCCTGCTCTGCGAAGTTTGCTGACCGCCTCATTTAGAGAGTGCACTTCCTCAGTCAGGATCCTGACCTGCAGGAAGACAACAAAGGTGGCCTCATTAGACCCACCAATGGGAAGGTGGGCATAACCCCAAGGGCGTCTCTCTTTTATAGTCTTAACATACTCATGAATCATCTAATGTCATCAATAGCTGTTTAGCCAAGCTCATGGCATAGTTTTTCCAAGCTCTAAATTTGTTTTTCTTATACTAAAATAAGTTATCATAAAGTAAGTTTTATTTCTTATAATAAAATAAGTTTTCTTATACATAAAATAAAGAGCCGTTATCTGCTATGGTGAGGAGATGGACTATTTTGGTCAACAAAACTCAGTGTGTGGACTACTCCCAGGATGGTAACCATATCACTAAAGGTAACTTCACTTTCCTTTGGGTACCCAGGGGGAAATGTGCTGACCATACTGTGCCTCAGTGTCCCCAAAGCATGGCAGTAAAAGATGGGTTCCAATGGACATTCTAAGGTGGCAGCTGGCTGGCTGTGCCCCTGGGGAGCCACACAAAACCCTGCTGTTTAATCATCTGCCAAATTAATGTCCATCTTGGAGATTAACTGCTTATCAAATGCTTCATGCAGACTCCTCACTAAAGTCAATCCCCATGTAGATGCACACATTCAAACCACAGCTCAATTATATATATCCTTAACTCAGTGGTTCTCAATTTGTGGGTCATGACCCCTCTGGGGATCACCTATCAGATAACCTGCATATCAGATATTTACATTATGATTCCTAACAGTATCCAAATTACAGTTATAAAGCAGCAGCGAAATAATTTTAGGTTTGGGGGTCACCACAACCTGAGGAACTGTATTAAAGGGCCGCAGTATTAGGAAGGTTCAGAACCACTGTCTCACCTGGAATTAAGTAAGGTAGACTAAACCTAGAGTCATTATTTAAGCTGCAGGTTCAGACACATCTCAGATCACCTTTTAGCAAGGGCATTATGTTCATTCTTGGTCCAAAATGGATGTTGACAGGTGCAGTGAAACTGTTTTGCTGTGCTGGGTTTCAGATGCAGTATTAGCTCATTTGGCAGATTAAATGGGGTTCCAGACATTCAAATGGAAACTCGGGACTAGGGACGGGACGATACAGCTCACCAGGCCCTTTACTTTATTCGGGTCCTGGCTCCTGTCACTGTAAAATTGCAGGCCACCGTATTAATTAACTTAACACAGTCCTTCTGATAGCCACGCCTGGTTTGAGAGAAGAATTCAGGCAGCTACACTTCCCTAACACCACAGAAAAAGTACCTCGTGCTCGGCTGCACACTTCTCCTCTGACTTCGCCAAGATTGTTTCCAGGTCATTGATTTCCTTTTTCAACTCAGAACATTCATCTTCCAGTTTCCGCCCCCTGGCAGTCAGCTCAGAATTTATCTCCTCTTCTTCCTCCTCCCGCCCAGACAGCGCCTTGCCTCTGGCCTCCAGCTGCATCTTGGATTTAATCAGCGACTCACACTGCTCCTCAGCATTTACCAGGGTCTCTCGCTCCTGCCATGATGAGGAGAAAATTGGTGCCAACAGCTGGAAGTAATTTATCAGCTGGGTGAAAATGCTTCCTAACACAAAGCAAGGAGATAATTGCCTGCCCTCTGCCCAGAACTTTTACCTACCTTTCCCAGGCAGCTGAAATAATATTCCTAGATCGTTGACCCTGTTGTTGAGACGTAGAGGGTAGAGGAGATGCGTGTGTGTGGAAGAGCCTTCCATCGTTCGGGGGCCCCTTCAATAGATTAGGTGACCTCTTCGAAGGCACTTAATAGAATCCTTGTGGCCTAAAGGAGCTGCCACTCCTGCAACCATCTGTAATGTGCTGCTTAAGTCACAGCTTCAGGACAAATCAATGTGGGCACACATTTGAGGCTGATGCCGGCTCAGAATACGGTCTTTCAACAAAGTATTAGTCCCTTAGAGAATAGAATATTTGCAGCATTATTATAAATGCAGCAATCCACTTGTCCAATATATATATATGTATATATATATTAATAAAATGAGCTGAGATGTATATTTTTATACAGAGATGAATTACAAATGCATAAGGTTACTTACAAGTCACTAACTCGATTTCACTATTATTTTCACTTAAAATCCTTGCCTGAAAGATTCTGTGAGGAGCAAATCCCACAAGCTATACTCATAGAACATAGACTACAATTCTTTTATTCTTTCCCGTGTTCTGCTTCCTAGTCTCATGGAGTGATCCATTGTTCCTGTGTTGAGGACAAAATTAAAAATAAAGAGGCACCTTTAAAAAACGTTTTAATGACATGTATTTGAGCATGCTGTCGCGAGTGCAGGAGACCTTGGAGGGCTCAAATCCTCACAGAGCTGGAGTTATAGGTGATTGTGGGAGCTGGAAATCGAACTCAGGTCCTCTCCAAGAGCAGTACAGTTCTTTTATGCATTGAGCCCTCTCTTCAGCCCCACCCTACCCCCCAAAGTGGCTTTTTGTTAGCCAGGACCTTTTTCTAACATCGAATCCCTCTAAGTGACCCCTTCAGAGGTTGTCCTTGTTTATTTCTCTACTGCTGTGATAAAACACCCTGCTGAAAAGCAATTTGGTATTGTTTCATCTTAGACATGACAGAACATCATGGAGGCAAGCCACAGCAGGAGCTTGAGGCAGAAACAATGGGAGAAGGCAGTTTATTGGTTTGCTCAGTTTGCCTTCTTCTATAAGGACCACCTACTCAGGATAGCACTGCCTGCAGTGTGATGGGCCCTCCCACATCCATCGTTAATCATGGACATGCCCCATAGATATGCACACAGCCCGACCTGATGGAGGCAGTTCCTCAGCTGAGGCTCCCTCTGTCCCAGATGATTCTAGTTTGCGTCACAATGACAAGAACTAAGCAGCACAAAGAGCCAACAAGTCTCGTTGTTGTTTGTGAGTCAGTTCTCAAAGGTTCTTTGTGAGCAACTTCACGCTCATCTTCATCATCCATCTTGACCACTCATCCATCCCCTGCTATATGCTAGCTTGGGAAATTTGGTACTTATCCGTACGACTCACTCAAATGACGCTAACTAATTAGACCAAGACCAGAATAAAGTTTAAAAACCTGACTGATTTACAACTGCCTAGGTAACAGCTGGAGAGAGGGATAGACAAATCAGTATCCACTATCGCTAGGACCAGAAAGAGACATGCTAAATTGAAAATCACAGTCAAGATATTTGGGTATTGTCTATGCAGAGAGGCTTCTAAAGTCGGGAAAATAGCAGTAATGTTTGATTTTCATTTACCCCAGATTGACACACAGGACCACTGCCTGTTAAATTCCATTCAGAATGTGTGCAGGACCTGCCACCAACTCTAAAAGGACAGTCCAGCACCCTCACAGATCCCTTCATCAAACGTGATAGTTTAGGGGTCTGCTTGTAGTTTAATTGTAGGAAGATTTAGCCAATGATTGCTCTCTCGCGAACTTTCAATGTTAATTGGACTGGATCCATTCAGCTCTGTTGGTTGGTATTTAGAACAGGTAAAGGATAGCAAAAGAATTCTTTTTCCACTTGACATTTAACTATGTCCCTTTAAGTACATTGTTGAAATGCTTTGTAATCCTGTCAACCTTTTCCTCATAGTTATAATTGGAATGCACCTCAATCTTCATGGGTTTGTTCTGGAAGTTGCCTGTTTTCCAAGCCTCCCTCAGTGATCTATCCCATGCCTTACTCATTTCACCTCTGCACAAGATGTATGTGTCTGTCTTTCAGGCCACTTGGACTGCACATTCTCCATTGACAGGAAGAATCATAGAGGTTGGGAGGCCAGGCTTCACCCAAGGCTGCTTCACCTCACAGGCCAAACATGTTATCAACTGTGATTTTATAGTGTGTAGAGATAGTCAATTGGATTTGGACCAGGACTCAGGGATTTGGGTTTTTAACAAACCTCTCAGAGAAGGCTGGCATGCACTAACATTCTGGAATCACTACCATGGTGAATAAATCTTAGAAATGTGGGTACAGAGTCTTACGAAAAAAGTGACCTGTTAGAAATTGGCTAATACAAAAACATAGTTTTGGTCATTCTAAAATGACAATATTTTCTCTGTCTTCGTAAAGCTTTTTTTTCCACTGTTTTTATAAGCTAGAGAACCTATAATAAAAGTGCATACAACATTCTCCTGTCCTTTGGGGGTTTGGGACTCAAAGCAGTCAGGAAGCCAGAAAGGAATATGGGTGTGAATTCCTTGTGACATGGGCATGAGATGTGGAGTCTTGAATGGCAAAACCAGGAGTATGGAGTCTAGAACACATATATTTCAAGTTTAAAAGTTTTCTCATCGGTAAGCAATATTAACTAGATTTTTAAGACAATTATTTTTAACTTTGGCCAGACACCATTCTTCCATCAGCTCATTCAGGTCACTTTTGTGTGTGTGTGTGTGTGTGTGTGTGTGTGTGTGTGTGTGTGTGTGTGTGTGTGTCCTGCTTAATAAAGAATATCTGAGACTGGACACGTTGTGGTGTTTGTCTGTCTCTCTGGTTGGTTTTTTAATTTATTTTTTGAAGTCTCACAAATGAATTTGACACAAAGGCAAGGTTAAGAACTGGGATTTAAGAACTCAATTCATTAGTCATAGCGATTTGGATTATGATAATAAGATAAGCAAACAAAACAAAAACAAATAAAATGAAAAACAAAACAGAAAAACAAACAAAGGTTCCAGGGAATGCATCCAGGGAGGGATGTACTGTAATAATCCTGAAGAGCTCAGCCAAGACTTTCTTGGGAGCAGCTAAAATCCTGTTTGTCCCTCTGCTCATGGACGGTGAGTGAGATAAGAATTGAAATTTAAATGAAGTCACTAAACAAACAAAAATAAACCAAACTGTGTGCCTTGTGCTTTTCCTTCCTGTGTTTGATGCTCATCTATGGTGTTTAAATGCGTAGGCTTCTCTTTTTCTTTTCCCTGTCAACACTGGTGGCCAGGAACGCACAGAGTCTACGTAGAGCTGGTTTCTAAGAACACGCGGTGGACCCATGAGCTTGTTGCAGAAGCAGCAGCCTTACTCTTCCTCAACAAGGCAGACTTCCACTCCTCCCTCCGAGATTCTGAGTTCTCCAAGGCTTTCCGTATCTGTTCCCTCTTCCTTCAGCCCACCTGGCTCCTTCCCCACTCTCAGAGTAGAGAGGCTGGATCCCGAAGGAGCGCCTCATCCAAGGCTAGCTCTTCACACCTGCAAAAGTCCTTAGGTTCCTCTGGGTAAAATGAAGTTTGTTCTTAACTCAAGAGTAAACAAAGAAAAGCAAGTTAATTTGGATGAAAAGAAGGTTATTTACATAATAAATAATCATTACCTGCACTTTGTTTCAGGAGTCACAGTACATTTTCCTTAGTGTTCGAAGTCCTCGGATATTGGGGTTCTCACTTGATGCTGACAAAGAAGTGCATGAGTGATTTTTAGGGTAATATGACAGATTAGGTAACCTGAAGAGCTCCCATCGTGACTCTAACTGAAAAAGCTCAGCCCCAGAGTAAGAAGCAGATAGGAAACTACAGACAACAGTGTGACTGAATGCTCAGCTTTGATCACAAAAGGAGGGAGCCTGTCTCTGTACTGTTGAGTCTGTATTTTCATATCCACCAGAGAGAGGCCAGACATCGAGCTTCAAATGTTTCCATTATTAAAGAAAAGAAAGGCTTTAAAAACCATCCACTCACAGAGAAAGATGTTAAGGAGAAGACAAAGAGACGTGTGTGGAGGAGAAGTACCCCATACTTTAGAAGATTTGAGTTTGTTTCATTGTTATGGGGGCTCAATGTCACCAGAATTTCTGCGGTTTATATACTCTAATTGGCACAGAAACACATAAATAATGATCACTATAGTTTTTTTTATGCCACCAATAAGTGTCTTTTGGAGATTTGGGAGAGAAAAGCATAGAAATTCATTGAAGTGTGTATACTAAATCCAAACACTAGAGATTTTCTTAGATAAATCATCCCTAAACATTTTCTTATAACCCAAAATTGCAAAGCACATATAGAAAAAGCAGGGATCCATAGGATGAACACCTACAATAACGAATTTGATTAAAACCCTGAGAGTTTCAGATAATTAAAGAGTCTTATAGATCTTTTTAATAATGCTGAAAAAAATATAACAAGAGGAAATTATAAATATTTGAACTTTTCTTGGCCTAGTACTCTGCAGTATGCCACTGTCTTGTATCAATAGCCAAGGGTCTCAAGCAGCCATTTACTCATGAGGGTAAGGGATTTATACCCTGTAGTACATAGTGTTGATCACCATGTTCTGTAGGTTATATGTGCTAAATACACATTTGACAAGTTTCAGTTTGTCAGGACTTAATCGCATCATGACATAGAGAACAACTTTACTTGAAAGGGGACCAAATAAAATGTCTAAAACAAAATTATACAAATAGAAATAAAAATATAGTAATTAAAGTGAAACCATTCACTGCAGCTGCTTAGACAAACTAATATAACCTAGAAAAGAAAGCAAATAATATATTCCATGTTCCCAGGGTTGAGGCTTTCTTAATGGTTCTAAGATCCAGGCTGCAGCAGTGCCAGGCCAGACAAACAGCCTCTGATTCTAGGCCTGCCTCCTGGCTCCAGGCTGCAGGCGCATCTCAGTGTAACTGGGTATGAAGCTGCCACCTCTATAATCCAGGTTCTGTATGTACCAGGCTGAACTCAAGCACCAGGGCCCATCCAAGCTCCAGAGTTATTTTTAAGGACTTGATTGTGTCCTGAAACCAGCAAGAGACAGCATAGTCTAGGATGCTAGCAGCAGCCATGTCTGAAGATTCCACCAGCTGTCCTGCCCAGACCATTGAGTAGAATTGCTCGTGAAAGGCTTTCTCTACCTAAGGGAGTTCAGCAAGACTAGGAGAGGATCCTACATCTTTAGTTTTACAAACATCAGAATGTAGACAAACTTCTAAACAGTCTTAGTAAATAAGAAACACAGAGCCAAATACAGAGGAAAGAGCCAAAGAGATCAGAGCAATAGCCACGACTAGCTTTAGCTTACCACCATCAGTAATGTCCCCAGAGAGAACTTTTTCCTGTGTGACTTGTGTTTTTATTGCTTTCCTGTTCTGCCTTCTCACTGGCTCTAAGCCCAGCCACATGATTTCCTTGTCACTGCCTGTCTATACAGACCTCCAGGTCTCTATGGTTGGTACTGGGATTAAAGACTCATGTCACCATGCTTGGCTGTGTCCTTGACCACACAGAGACTCTGCCTTCCATGTGATTGGATTAAGGGCATGTGCTACCACCACCTGACTTCTGCTTAGTGACTATTTGACCTCTAATCTCCAGGCAACTTTATTTATTAACATACAAATAAAATATCACATTTCATCATGAATAAAATATCACCACATCAGAACAGTGCCTGCACATGAATAATCATGAGAATATAGCAATACATGAGTCAAATAAAACATCAACTTATCCTAAAAAAAAATGGAGATCTGTTTGACACAGGGTGATCTGAAAATACAATTTAAAAATAAATTTGGATACCTCGGGTAACTAGGGATATCTGAGAGGACTATCTGATGTAGACCTTTCCAAAGCAGAGCCAATCCACAAGTGTAGACCTATTCAGACAAAAGCCCATCCTTTCTTCCAAAGGGCAGACACTAATGCAAAGTTACAAGACACATGAAGAATCAAGTCTTCACAAAACAATAGAAGAACAAAATAAAATTCTAATATCTTACCTTATAAAAAGGAATGATCAATAATTAGCCAGATAAAAGATTTTAAATGTCCATCTAAAAAAGGTAGGACAGAACAACTACACAAAATGAAGTAAGCAATACATGAACAAAATGAGAAATTCAACAAAGAGATAAAAAACAAAAAAAACCTCAGACTAGAACCAAGCACAAATTCAGGGGCTTAAAAACCACAATTACTGACATGAAAAATTCCATAGAGAACTTTAACATCATACTCACTCAGTCAATGAGAAAGAAAAGAAAAAAAACATAAGGCTCAAAGATGGCTCATTTAAAACTATATAAGCAAATATAAGAAGAAGAACAAGAAGAAACAGCCGCGGAAGTGCTAAGGAGTCACATTTGATTTATGAAGGACATGATCAAATGCTCCGAACTGGACTTGAGTCTTCTGGAAGAGCAGACAGTGCTTTAACCACTAAGATGTTTCTCAAGCCCCTCCCCTGTCTTCTCCAACCATGTTGGCATAAAATCAGAAATAAAAACAGAGAGGGGGCAATTTGGAAATTTTTTTTAAAAAGTAGAAGTTAAGCAGTCAGCTCCTGTATTGCCTGTGCAACAAATAAGAGATCAAAGGGGAAATTAAAAACTAATGAAGTAAATACAAACATAAGCACAGCATATTAAAACTCATGAGATACATCAAAACCACTTCTAAGAATTTACTATGGTAAATGCCTATATTAAAACAAAAGACGTCAGTAAACAGTCTATCACAGTATTCCAGGAAATCGGGGTAAGAAACACAAAGAAGGCAGAAAGTTAGCAGATGGAACTGATGAGAAAAAATACATGAGGTAGAAAGAGATAAATCAAAAATTATCAGTGAAAATACCAGTCAATATTAGAAAAGATGATAGTAAACATTTAGATAGACTAGGAAGCATATCAATAAGTTTGTGATTAATAAAATTATAAATAAAAGGTGAGAAGTTGCAGCTAATTAATAAAAAAACAGTGTATAAACAATTACTACAAAAAAAAAAGATAAACCAAGGCATTAGGTAGCACAAATGAAATGGACAAATTCCTAGAATACATCATATATCAAGACAGAATCAAAAGTAATAGAAAATATAAACAGAATAATAATGAAACCAATAGTAAAAGATACCACCACCACCACCAAAAGAACAAAAACAAAAAGCACAAGATCAAATTGCTGAACTCTGCCTCTACCAGACATTTAAACAATTAATGCTAATCCTCTTCAAATCTTGAAAAAGAATAAATAGGAGGTGTCACTTTCAAACTCCTTTTTTTGTTTGTTTGTTTGTTTGTTTGTTTGGGTTTTTTGTTTGTTTGTTTGTTTTGCTTTGTTTTTAAAGACAGGGTTTCTCTGTGAAACAGTCTTAGCTATTTTGGAACTCACTCTGTAGACCAGGCTGGTTTCAAACTCACAGAGATTCTCCTGCCTCTGCCTCCAGAGTGCTAGGATTAAAGGCGTGCACCACCAGGCTCAAACTCCCTTTATGAACTCAGAATTATTCTGATATCATTGATAGACACAGACAGACACTCAGAAAGAAAAGCACCATGGGCCAATAGCATTGACTGAAAGAGGGTATAACAGTCTGTCAAAATACTAGAGAACCAAATTCAACAGCACTTTAAAAGGATCACACACTCGATCACACATTTATCCATGGGATTCAAGAATAGTTCAACATACATAAATCAGTAATGTAATACACGACTTAATTCCATTTTCACCGAGTACCATAAACTGGGAATAAAGAATGCATGTTTATTTAGCTTACGCTTTGTCAGAGGTTGGGAAGTCCAGGAGAATTGTGTCACCTTCCAGCTGTATAACAATACTGCAGAGGATTCTGCATAGTGAGCTAGAGCAAGCTGACCCATTTAAATCCTTCTTCCTATAAAGCTACTAATACCATGATTAGAGCCCCATTTTCATGACTTCTTCTAATTCTAATTTCTTTCCCAAAGGCCCTACATCTTAATACTGGTAGCATGGCTTTTTGGATTAAGATACCAACACATTAATTCTGAGGGGTACACCTAATCTTCAGCAAATATCCATAGATGCACTGAAATATTTTGGAAAGTTCAAAGTCCTTTTATAACAAAGTCTCCAGTAAGGAAAAGAATGTTCCTCAACACAGTGAAGGATATATATTGCAATATATATGGCAAGCCCACAGCCAATATACTCAAGAATGAAAACATGCTTTTCTTTATAATCATGAAGAAGAAATGTGTACTCTCACCATTCAGTTCAACACAGTCCTTGAAGTCTCATCTAGAAAACTAGGAAAGAAAAAGAAATAAAGAGCATCCAATTAGGAAATCAGAAACAAAGCAGTCTGTTTGCAGATGACATGAACTGACATGTAGAAAACCCTAAAGATAAAACCCCAAACTCTAAAAACCAATAACTCAATTAGTCAAATTTTAGGATTAAAAAAAGAATCATCTTATAGTAGTATTTTCAGATGTTAACAATAAATATCTAAAAATAAGTCAAAGAAAACTACGTGTCATGGCTAGTTTTAATAGTCAACTTGAAACAGTGTAGAATATTGTTGCTGGAGGGCTTCTCTCCAGGTTCCACCAATCCCCGCAGTGCCACAATCCATGTATAAAATAATCACTCAGACAGTTATATTATTTATAAACTGTATGGCCGTGGCAGGCTTCTTGCTAACTGTTCTTATATCTTAAATTAACCCATTTCTATAAATCTATACCTTGCCACATGGCTGGTGGCTTACTAGCGTCTTTACATGCTGCTTGTCCTGGTGGTGGCTGCAGTGTCTCTCCCTCCTTCTTCCTGTTTCCCCAATTCTCCTCTCTCTTTGTCCCGCCTATACTTCCTGCCTGGTCACTGGCCATCAGTGTCTTATTTATATAGAGTGATATCCACAGCAGAATATCTGGGGAAGACAGTATTTATGAGGGATATTTAAATATCCAATTGGCCTATGGGCATGTCTGAGGGAATTATATTTATTGTGTTTATTGTGGTAGGAGGACCCACCCATTGTGAGAAGAACCATTCTCGGGGTTTGGGTTCTGATCTGT
Source organism: Peromyscus maniculatus bairdii (assembly GCF_049852395.1). Classification (NCBI taxonomy): domain Eukaryota; kingdom Metazoa; phylum Chordata; class Mammalia; order Rodentia; family Cricetidae; genus Peromyscus; species Peromyscus maniculatus. Next base: position 40,118,955 of record NC_134863.1, on the reverse strand, counting down.
ATAGGAAACAGCAACAAAAACATGTCATTTAGAACAGCATTAAAAGTTTAAATACTTAGAAATAAATTAACTAAACAGATGAAAAATTTGGACATTAGATTATATACAAAATTAATAAGGAAATCAAAGAAAAGCAAATAAGTAGAAAATAGCTTGTGTGCACTGAATTGAAGTTTTAATATTATCAAGAAGTCCTAACTACCTAAAACAATCTATAGATTCAACATCATCTTTGTCACATGTCAAATGACATATTTTGTTGAAATATAAAAAAAAAAATGATTCCAAAATTCACATTGGACCATTAAAGGTCCTGAATTACAAAAGCATTCTTGAACAAACAAAACAAAGCTGCTGGAATCATATTACCAAATTTCCAATCAAATTGCAAATCAAAACAAGGTTATATTGGCATACAAAGAGGTATATTGACCAATGAAGCAGAATAAAGAGCCCAGAAATAAATTCATGGGCAACGGATCCTTGACAAGCGTACAAGACACACATGGCTGTTTGATAGCCGTGAAATGTATTTCGAAGTCAGTCATGTGATTCCTTTATCTTTATTTGGTTTGTTCAAAAATGCTTAGACTATTTGGGATCTTTTATAGTCAATATGGATTTTAGGATCATGTTTTATATTTTGGCATAGATAACATCATCAACAAACTGTTGGACAATTAGATATTCACACACAGAAGAGTAAATAAATGCCCCTATCAACCAAATTTTTGTTTTAGCAACTACAATGACTTGAAGACTAAAAATGTGAGAATTGAAACTGTAAAATTACTCTAAGGAAAAAAAATGTGATAAAATTTCTTGATATTAGTTTGAGCAATGATTTGTTTTTTTGTTTGTTGTTGTTTTTGAGACAGGGTTTCTCTGTGTAGCTGTCCTGGAACTAGCTCTGTAGACTAGGTTGGTCTTGAACTCACAGAAATCTGTCTGCTTAGGCCTCCCAAGTGATGGGATTAAAGGTGTTTTTTTTAAATGACCCAAAGCAAAAGCAGACAATATAAATGAAATGGTATTAAATTTAAAAGCTATAAACAGCAAAGAAACAAACATTCAAAAAGTGACATAACCTACAGAATGTAAAAATGTTATGAATCATGTATCTGATGGGGAGTTAATATCCAAAATCTATAAAGAACTTAAACAACTCAATAGAATGAAAATAAATCACTTCACTAAAATAATGTTTTTAAAAAATCCTCCCAGATATTTCTTGGAGAAAATAAACAAAATAGGTATGTAAAATGCTTTCTATCACTAATCACTAGGGAAATGGAATAAAAACAAAATGAAATATCAAGTCACAACTATTAAAATCGTTGTTACCCAAAAGACAACAGATATTGACAAATGTAGTGAGAAAAAGGAACCATTGTACATTGTTAGAGAGAAGGTAAAATGGTACAATCAACATGGAAAATAGTACACAAATTCTCCAAAATATTAAAAATCGAATTACTATGATTAGATATGCCATATCTGGGTAAAAAGACAAAGAAAATGTTGAACATGTGTGTAGGGGCTGAGGGCTGTTTTTTTCCTGTTATTTGCATACAGATGTGGCTAGAAGACATTATTCTAAGTGAAACAAACCAGGGCCAGAAACACGAACAGTAAATGACCTCAGTAAATTGTAGGATATCTTCTTAAAAAGGTCAAATTCACAGAGGCAGGTGCTTGCTAAAGGCCAGAGAGTTGAGAAAATGGGGAGATATTGTTTGAAGAGAACTAAATTCAGTTAAGTAGGATGAATTCTTTTTGTATATCTAGTAGACACTAAGGTGCCAGTAGGTATCAACTCAGAATTATATACCGGAAATATGCTTAGAGTAGACATAAGAAGTTCTTACCACAAACAAATATTATAAATATGTAAGGTTACAGATAAGTCAAATAGGTTGATTGTAGTAATTATTTAAAATGTTTACACACATTAAAATGTCAGATTATAATCACAATGGTATATAATTTTCATTTGCCAACATGGACAGAGAAAATGGAATGTATGAAAAGTAAGCCAAAGGAGAGAAAGAACTGGGATTCCAGAATGAATGAACTAGAAAACAAAGAAACAATAAAGAAAAACAGATAAAAATGGTTTATTAAAGAAGCCTGTGAGATATATGGACACAAGCCAAGAAAGCAGAGAAACAATGCCAAACAGAAGCCCGAAGGAACAGAGTAACCATGACCATGTTCCAGGAATACCACTATGGACAAAGTAAAGTCTTAAAACTCATAGTCTAGTGCATTAGAAATGTTGAGGGCCAAATAAGAGCATGAAGGAAAAGAGTTTGCCACATAGCATGAGGGCCAGAGCTCAGATCTCTAGTACCCATGTAAATGATGGGTGGGCATGGTACCTGTTTGTATTCCCAGCACTCAAAGATTGTGAGCAGGGTAGGGGCAAGGTGAAGTGCTAGACTAGCCTAATTAGGGAAATAAGAAACCCTGCTTCAATACACAAAGGGAGAGCAATGCAGGAAGATACCCCCCCCTACACACACACACACACACACACACACACACACACACACACACACACACACACACACTCACTACATACACATTCATATGCACAATTATTTTTGAGAAAATATAAATTTCTTCCTTTTAAAACAGAAAATTTACCTGAATTGATTGAGGAATCACCATCAAATAAGTTGAACCAAAATGCAACAAAGGAAACAACAGATCCAGTTGGTTTGATGGGCAAATTCTACCAAGGCAAGGACTGAATAATTGCAATGGACAGTAGCATGTGTTGAAAAGGGAACATTTTACAAGTCTTTTATGAGGTTAGAATAACCTTAATTCAAAATCAGATAATGTGACAGAGGCAAAGAATATTGCAAGCCAATTTTATTCATGAACATTGATGCAAATATCTGATGATAGCATAACAACCAAGCCCATCACCATGATGTTAAAAGATTTGACATTTAAAAAAATCTATTAGTACAATTCAACACACTTACAGATTAATTTAGAAAAGCTATGATTATCTCAATAGAATAGGATAAAGTTCAAAGATCTTCCTGATAGAAATTCTTAATAAAAGGCAATGGAAGGAATATCTTCCTCCATGCTAAAATTAAATTTATAAAAAGGTACAGAAAACACCATTCTTTAAAGGGAAGCAAATGTTTGTTCCATTATCAGAAAATATATATTCTTTTCTGCTGCCAGCCCCAAATAACGACATGGAGACTTCTTATTAATTATGAAAGCATGGCCTTCAGCTTAGGCTTGTCTTAACTAGCTCTTATAACTTAAATTAACCCATTTATATTAATCTATATTCTGTCACATGGCATTACCTCTCTTTCATCTTGCATCTCCTGCTGTTGTGCCCACATCGCAAGACCCCCAAGCAAGACCACCACAGAGCCAATATCCAATGCAAAACACAAAGGGGATTATTGATAACAAGCAAGCTCTGGCTTGGTCCAACCTCCGACACAGCGGGTGGAGGAGAACGCCCTGAGCACTCACTTGAAGGGGTTTATATAGGAAAGGTTTACATGCAGCTTGGGACTGGATAAGGGGGCTAGGGGTGAGGCAGTTCTTTGAAGTTGCTGACTGAACAATAAGCATGAGGTTACTGATGGCTAACAGTTTTCAGGGTATCTACAGAGACATAAATTTTTACTCCCTATGTCCTGCTTTTGTTGAAACCAGGATATATACATTCAGATTTATTGTTCCAGTCCTACTCTCCCCTGATGTCAACTTCCGGTCAGTTGAGCCCATTACTACCCATATCTTGATTTTGCCAAGTCCAGGACACATAGATTTATTGTCCCAGCCTTGTAAGTTCAACTTCTGGTCACTTCTAAAACTGCTGGTCAGCAAATATCTTTGGAGGAGGGGAGAGGAAAGCGTCCCTCAAGATGGCTACTGATGTTTCCCTTTTACTGTTTCTCTCCATCTGGCTGAAAACTCAGCCCTTCTTCTTCTCGTATCCTCACTGTTCTCTGAAGTCCCGCCTAAACTCTTCTTGCTCTTGTCTGTTCATCTTTTTAACAATACATTTTCACACAGTGTACAAATATCCCACAGCAGAAATAGGACAATATTTTTACAATTTTTTTCTTGTTTTTCAAGACAGGGTTTCTCTGTGTTTCTCAGCTTTGGAGCCTGTCCTGGAACTCGCTCTTGTAGCCCAGGCTGGCCTCAAACTCACAGAGATCCACCTGCCTCTGCCTCCCAAGTGCTGGGATTAAAGGCGTGTCACAATTTTCTTGAAGTCTAAAATGCCATGGATTGGTGAGACTCTGGGGCAATGGGACTTTCATAGACTTCTAGAGGGAAGTGGATTAGAAGCGTTTTGATAATATGTAAAGCTGAAAGTGTGTATAACTTAAAACTTACTAACTCATTCCCTAGAGAGCTGCCATTCTAAGAGTGTATTTTGGACCAGCAGTCAAAACTTGGTGTCAGAGAATGGACTACTTTGAATAACACTGTTTTCAAGAAATAAGCATCTACATATGGAGATAGAATTACAAAAATGCTATGGAAGAATGTTGGAATAGCCTGCATTTAAGGTTGCAGTTCACCATGTCTGCCGAGTCCTCTGAACTCAGCATACTATGGAGGACTCCCTTCACAGCAGGACTCCCTTTCTACCTTATTTGGATAGCCCAGGTGCCTAACCTTGTACAAAGGCTCCCTGCAAACCCTGTAGACCTCAACACAAAAGCCCTTCCCCCTCTTGTATTTGAATGAGTGTATCTGTCCCCAGTTGGGTCTGTATATGTAAATTAGGTGCATTCCCTGTTTTGCTCATCCTCCCTACAACCTGACCGAGATGAAGCCTTGGGGCTTCAATAAACTGAGCAGTCCCTGAAGCTGACTCCCTGAAGATCTTTTCCATAGATACTTGCTGGCTGCTTGGGATCTGCCTTTGGCCCTTCGGAACCTGGCCCATTTCCACTTCCAACCATGCTGGGACGAAACAGAGCTGGAGCCCACGAGAACTATTTGAAAAAAACCTAAACTGGAAGAAAACCAAATTTATTTGAGCTGTAAAATTAATAAATTTTGGAATATTCATGCAAGTTACAAATCACATGCAATTAAAGTCAAGAATATACTCCTAGACTTACCAATGGTGATACAATGTAAAGGATATCATGGATATAAAACATAAACTACACAACTATTATGTATGTGAACAGTGCTACTTACATGAAGATTAATACCATGTAATCTCATGCTGCCTTTTATGTGTATACATAGTAAAAGTACAGAACAAACATGATCGTACACAAAGCATAGAATGACAAACAGAAGTCCAGCACCCAGAGAGGGAGGGATCCAACATGCTTAAAAAAATATGCAGGTGATTTAATTGTGTGTATTTTTTTAAATGCTGTCAGCAATTACAGAAAAAATGTTAATAATTGATACATTGTGATGATGGCTCTAAGAATCCACATAATGACATTTTTATATTTTAAATCTTAAAAATATTTCATAGTTTCTGAGTTCATTGTTTAGAGCATACAGATCATAATGGCCCTATTTTAGAGATGAAGGTAGTGAGATATGGAGAAACTGTCTTATCAAAGTTGTTACCTGGTCCTAGAAAACTGTTCCCTGATCCCCCACTTCCATTCCACTTCGAACAAGCATCACAGGAGACCCAGAGAAGCCACCTCACTAATATCTTTGGCATCGTGATGCAATGGCCTTTACCTTCTTTGAGCAAATAGATGGAATTAACGAATTATCATTTAATCAAGTTATAGCAATTCCTGTGGACATCTTGACATAAAAGACTATGCTAAAAAAAAAAAAATCAATGGCTGGAAGTACACTTACCTAAATTGTGTCATCAGGATGGATAAATGAGAGGAAGGATGGGGGATGGAGAGAGAGTGAGGGAGAAAGGGAGAGGAGAGAGAGAGAGAGAGAGAGAGAGAGAGAGAGAGAGAGAGAGAGAGAGAGAGAGAATCTCAAACCGTTGCTGCTTCTGTAGATTTTACTAGCTCGTTTTTTCGTGATTCTATTAAGAATAGACAAAACCTTCACTGAAATGTCCAAATGTAGTGATAAATGTCCCCGGTGAACCTGCCTGAGCCGAAGGAAAAAGTTATGATTATGATTGCATGTCACCAAGAGTCACGGTTTCTAACCCATGGGATGTAATAAAATGGTCAGAACACCTCCCCACTTGGAAGCAAATTTCCCTACAGAATTGCCTGTGGGATTTGTATGTAAACCTGTTCAAGTCTGCTGATTATAAATCGTGAGTCCCACCCCTTCCAGAGAGCCACACTTGTAGAATATAAACAACCCCTCCCCGAGGGAGGCTAGATGCAAAGGAAGAGCTGTGTGAATAATGCTTGTACTTAGTTGGATAAGGCAGGAAAGCCCTTGGCACTGTGTCTTTTTGCCAACTATGACTTAAAAATGTTTTAAGACTCAGAGGAGGCAGCTCTACCCAACAGCCTATTCCAAGACTTGAAGGTAAAGTCACATTGGTTGAGCCCCCAATTTCTCAAACAGGAGGGGCGCAGAGATATAATAATTTTCTTCCTCCCCACCTTCGCTTCTTCTCTGTCCCTCTGCTCCTCATCCCCAGGACTTCCCTTTACTTTCATGTCATACCTGTTTTACTACATTCCCTACCCTTTCCTCTAAAGCCTCCTTTCTCCCTCCTCTCATGGGATCCTTTTGATTTCTTGGCCTCTATACCCACTCACTCCCACATAAGCACATAATACATTATTAGAAGCTCATATTTGTGAGTGAGAGGGAATGTATGGGTTTTGTCTTTCTGAGCCTGGATACTTAATATCATATATTTCAGGTCAATCATTTTCCAACAAAAAAATTTAATGGCTCAGAACACAATACAATTCCATTGTATACATGTATATTTCTATTATTGATTTATCTATACATTGACATGTAGGCTTATTCCATTTCCCTGCAGTACATACACAGATGTGAAGAATCTCTGTGGTTGGTCCTTTGAGTGTGCCCAGGAATGGTAGAGGTGGCCAAGGAGGCCATACCTTAGCTCCTTTTTCAATTATTTAGAATCTTCTACACTGATTTCCAGAGTGGCTGTACAAATTTACACACCAATAGTGAATAAGAGTTCTTTTTCCCCTCCCCACATCCTCACCAGCATCAATTCTCATTAGTTTTCTTGATGATAGCAGTTCTGACATAGGGGGAGGAATCTCAAAGCCGTTTTAATGTACATTTCTATGATTGCTAAAGATGCTGAACACTTAAAAAAACATTTTTTTTTTACATCTATATAGTGTGTGAGTGCACATGCCAAGGTCAGAGGACAGTCTGTGGGAGTCAGTTCTCGCCTCCCACCACGTAGGTCCTAGGGATTGAACTCAGTTTATCAGGCTTGACAGCAAACACCTTTCTCCCCTGAGCCATCTTGCTAGCCTGGATGGTGAACACTTTGTAAAGAGTTTGTCATTATTATTTCTTCTTTTGAGAACTATCTGTCCATTTCATTAGTTTAATATCAAGTAGGTGATCTGACTTCGGGGGGGGGGGGTTGAGTATTTTCATATATCCTAGATATTAATGCTCTCTCAGATTTAGCTGGCAAGGATTTTCTTCCATTCTGTAGGCTGCCCCTTCACTCAGTTAACTGTTTAAGTTCAAGAGGTTAGTTGTTATTCTTATTATTTCCTGAACTTTTTAGAACAACTTTATCAATTCTAGTTTTTAGCATTTTTAAAATAGTCCATTCTTTTAAAGTTTCATATATTTATATGAGGTATATTGTTCATTTCCGCCCACTACTACCTCCCTCCAAATCCCCCTAAGGCCCCTCATCCCATCCCTCCCAACTTCATGTCTTCTCTTTTCTTTACTATTATTAATGACCCCGAGTCCAATAAATGCTGCCTACAGGCACACGGGTGTGTGGTCGTCCTCTGGGACATGAGCAATGTAACAGCAGCCATGACCCCAAGAATGGCTCTTCTTCCTTCAGCAGCCACCAGTTGTTAATAGTTCCTCCAGGAGTGGGTGGAGCCTCAGGAGCCCCTCCCCAATCCATGCAGCAATATTAACTGGCTTGATCCTATACAGGTCCTGTGTAGGAAACTATAGCTGCTATAAGTTGATACATTCAATGGCCTTGCCATGCCCTGAAGTTGGCTTTTCTGAGCCCTATCACCATCCACCAGCTCTTACATCCTTTCTGCACTCTCTTGTGTCTTGGGTAGTGAGAGGTATACATAGATGATCCATCTGTAGCTGAATACTCAGCATTACTGGGTACTTGTGATTTTGACCAGTTAGGAGCCTCTATATTAACCATTACCCACTGCCAAATAAAGCTTCTCCAACCAAAGTTGAGAAGAGTACAAATCTAAAGGTATAAACAAATATTTAGAAGGCAGCCTGACAGTATGGGCATTTAGAAAAGAACAATGATAGGTTCCTCCTAGGACCTGTGATATCCTGGTCGAAGATTTTTGATCAGGTTCACAGTATCACACATGAAATCTCTCCTGTGGAATAAGCCTCATTTCCATCCAGAAAGCAGACAGTCACCCCAACATCCCACAATCCAGTGGGTGAGAACATCTTTCCATTAGGGTCACTATTATAGGCAACCAAGAGCAATAACCACGGCCTGTGTTGTTTGGATATCCCTGGGTCCTCTCTGACCAATAACTAGTAGGGAGTTTTATTACTGTTTTATTACTGTGTAAACATATATCCCATAAAGTTTAACTTTTAAAACCTAAAATGTACAAGGCACATTTCATTAAATCTTCCAGTGATATGGTTGCTTAATAACTTATACTATTTGAATGCTTCTTAATAATGTCTCAAGAACATGACTTAAGGGTTTTGTTTTGCTTTTTTAAGCATAGTTTAAGTTTTAAGAAGAACTCAGTCATACAGTGCTCTGCCAGGGATCCACAAGAATTGTTTTCTAAATAGCCAGAAAATAAATACATGTAGGCTTTGTAGGCCACATAGGATCTCTGTAGAATAATCTTATTTGTTGAAACAGCTCTTTAAATACAATCAACAACTCTGTGCTCATAGGTCACATTTTAAAATTAGAGAATGATATGCCACAGATTACTGCCTTCTACTCTAGCAGAGTGTAGTTTTGTTCCAGACATCCAGGACTATATATCTATGTCTATATCTATAACTATATCTATATCTATATATTCTTGAGAATATATTAGTTGTAGTTGGAGTTTTTTCTGTGTCCACCTGGCTCCTACAGCCTCTCAGACCCAAGTAAACACACATAGACTTATGTTACTTATAAACTGTATGGCTGTGGCAGGCTTCTTGCTATCTAGTTCTTATATCTTAAATTAACCCATTTCTATAAATCTATACCTTGCCATGTGGCTCGTGGCTTGCTGGTATCCTTACATCTTGCTTCTCATGGCAGCAGTGGCTGGCACCATCTCCTGACTCAGCCCTCCACTTCCCAGAATTCTCCTCTCTGCTTATCCTGCCTATGCTATACTTCCTGCCTGGCTACTGGCCAATCAGCATTTTATTTATCAATCAATCAGAGCAACACATTCACAGCAAACAGAAAGACATCCCCAGCACTTCCCCCTTTCTTTTTTCAAAAAGGAAGGTTTTAACTTTAACATAGTAAAATTACACATAATAAAACAATTATCAAGCAAGAATTATAGTTACAATATCTAGTTTATTTATAATATCTAGTTTATTTGTATTTGGCAAAATTAAAGAAAATATCCTATCTTAAATTTGCGAGTTTAAGGTTTCATATTTAACTTATCTTTTATCATAACTATCTAGTCTTTAACTATATCAAAGACTTCAGAAGAATATATTACTGGAGAAACAGGAGAAGGACGCAAGCAACTTTCAGGAGTAACAATCAAAATGAGGCAAGGGCCTAGACACAGATTTCATGGAAGCATTCACTAGAAGCCCTCCTTAAAGCCTCTTACAGAGAGGCTCACAAAGCAAGCAAGGCACCTGACAACTAACACAGTCCTGAGAGCGAGTCCCTTTCAACTTCACTTGCCAAGCCCTTAGAGTAGACACCCTATTAAATGACTTGCATCCTAAGTTTCCTGGTCCAACTGAGCAATATATGACAGAAAATAACAAGACACACAGGGAAGTAAGACACCATTAGCGAAAATCAGTGAATACTAAAACAAACAAACAAAAAATGTTTCCTGCATGCTCAAAATAACGTATCAAGTAAAATTTCATGTATGTATCCTATACAGTTCTTACTCCATGGGTTCTTAGCCCTCCAAGAATTTGCTTCAGTCTACAATCCATAACATCAGAGGTTAGGACTAGAGTAAGGGACTGGGGAGGAGGGTTGGCTCACCCTAGGAAGGGGAAATAGACTAGATACTTGTGGAGCGATTGGGGGCTTGGAATGGGAGGATTAAACAGGGACAGTGAGGGAAGAGTGAGGTGACAGAGGAAATATGAAGGGGACAGCTAAAATTAAGGGCCATTTGAGGGGTAGAAAGGAAACTTAATATAGTAAAACTTTTCTAATATGTATGTATATATTAGAGCTAATATATAAATTAGAAATACACACACACACACACACACACACACACACACACACACACGAAGGTGATCTAAATGAAACTGCCAAACAATGGGGGGTTACAGAGCCCCATCGGGCCATCTCTTGCCACTAAATAAAGCTTCCAGTACTGGGAATGGCCAGTACTAGAAAGGCCATAGATTGCTGTTTACAAACTGACCACAAGGCCCTGTTGCTGAAGCCAACACCCACACAACTCATTGACCATGGGGGGAATGGAGCTGCTGTCTACCTAGAGCTTCCACCCACCTGTGCTAACTAGTGTCTATGGTTCTGATAGGTACTCTGCATACTACCAAAGGGGAAAGGTAAACACCAACCCAGCTGAAAACCCTTCAGGCTGCAGTGGTGACCTGCCTGAAAGATGCACTCGTGCAATAGTGGCCCAAAGGTTGTTAGAGTAACCAACCACTATCTGATTTGATTTAAGGCACGCTCTGAGATGAAACCAACAAGTGACACTGTTTAGGTGGCCAGGAACCTGAGATGAGATAGGTCAGGGACCTAGGGGAAAACCAAACACTACTGTTCTACTAAAGGAACATTGACATAAAATGACTCCTAAAAACATGCTGCTCTACCAGTGGTTCTTAACTTTGCTAATGCTGCCCCCCATTTAATACAGCTCCTCATGTTGTGGTGACCCCCAACCATAAAGTTATTTACATTGCTACTTCATAACTAATTTTGCTGCTGTTATTGAAGAGACGCTCGTAGGCCTGAGCAGGACAAACACACCTCTGTCAGGCTTTGCCCTTCTCCTGTTCCCTCTTCTGTGTTAAAAGCAGTCAGATTATATTCCTGAAGCTAGCCACCAAGGTCTGTTCCCTTATTTGGCCACTTCCTCCTCCTGAGGCTGACTATCAAGGTCCAGCTATCAAAGTATTGAAGTCTAGCACTCAAAAGCTCCCTTCTGGCTGTCCTAATTAATATGTCCTATGAAAACTGAACACCTCATCCTAACACAGGGTTTCCGGTTTACCTTTATAAACCACCATTTGCCTGTGGGCCACATCTGACTCCTCTCCATCCAGAGGCAGTCCTCTCCTTTATTCCTTTCCGCTTCTCTGTAGTCTTCTATCTGCTGTCATATTCCCTGCCGTTTGTACCTCTGGAGCAAATAAACCTCCTTTGTGCTGAGAACTTGGGGTGTCTGCTATCAGTCCTTTCAGTTATCATAATGTAAATATCTACTTTCACGTGGTCTTAAGGTGAAAGGGTTACTAGACCCCCCAAAGGGTCGCAACCCACAGATTGAGAACCACTGCACTCACTATGCTCAGAGATCAGTATCCTAATCAGCCATCGTCAGAGAAGCTTCTTTCTGCAGCAGATGGGAAAAAATACAGAGAGCCACAGCTAGACAACATGCAGAAAGTGGGAGACCTTGGAACACTCCGTTCGAAATGGAATGTCTTCATTAATTCCCTCCACTCAGGGCTCAGGGCACCCTGCAGAAGAGGCGGGGAGAAAGACTGAAAGAGCCAGAGGAGATGGAGGACACCATGGAAACAAGGCCTTCTAAACACAGCAGGACTGATGCAAATATGAACTCCCAGAGACCGTGCCAGGATGCACAAGGCCTGCATAGGTCTGGGCCCGATGGAGTCCCCGCACTGAGAGGGGAAATGGGCACAAGTCTACATCCTTAAGCCAGAAGCTGTCCAATGGGCAACCCATTGCAAAGGGAAAATTAGTTTCTCCAGAGGAGTCTCACTGGGCCAACAAACCCCTCTGAAAGGGGAGTGCCCACGCCCAGCAGTAGACGGCCAACACGAAATGAGCTCAGTGGCATTCTTGGAGGTTGTGTGTCTCCTAACGCTTTGGCAGTGATGGTTGTCTGTTTTCTTTTCATCTTAGAGGTCCCTTTTGTGTATCTTACTTTTTTTTTTTTTTTTGTATTTTGTTTCTATGGGATTTCTGTGTGTGCAAACGTGTGTTTCTGTGTCTACACATGTTTCTTGAGCTTTGTCTTGGGTTCCTTTTCTTTGTTTTTCCTTTTATGATTTGTTTGTCTGCTTGTTTGTTTTTATTTTATCTCTCTTTTTTTTTTTTTTTTTAAAGGTTCCTGTTTGTAGGATCTGGGTAGGTAAGGAGGATCTGGGAGATGTTGGGGGAGAGGGAAACTATAATCAAAATATATTAAAAAATCTATTTTCAATAATAATAATAATAATTTGCTTCTTACCTTCCTATTCAGATGCAATTAGTAACAACCTGATATTTACTATCAGATGAGACCAAATCTAATTATCAGAAATTTCATAAAATATGTGAGTCTCCTAGGTGAAGTAGCGTTTATTTATAAAGCATAATTAGCTGAGTTGATTTTGGTCTACATTTTGTGTGTGTGTGTGTGTGTGTGTGTGTGTGTGTGTGTGTGTGTGTAGTGATACTGACTACAGTTGTTAAGTTATTCAACTAGTTTAAATTTTATTCCATAGAAGAGTACAGTTATGTGAATCAGTTCACACAGAAAAACAATTAATTCAATAATTTGATAAAAAGCCTTTCCCTTGCTTTGATTTGTACACAGATAGCCTTTCAGTCACTGAAAGATTGACTGTTTATACCTTGGCATGAATTTGCTTAGATCATTATTTATGAAAATGTAAATGTAGTCAGTCACAATTGAGGTTTAAGAGGCTTGGAGTTCTTTCTTAGATGGAGCTGAAGTTTCTGCTTTGATCTGAGCTGTTGTTATTTCTGGATGTGAGAGCTAAGAAGACCTGGCCTTGTGAAGAACTCCCAGTGACTTTTCATGCACACTCATCATCCCCACTTTTCACCAATGCAACCTTTGAACTCCCTTGTCACCTCAGTGATTCCACATCGGTCCTTAGAATGATCTGTGTCCATGGGGTCTGACAGTCCCTCCCCCGAATTTCAGCTGGTCCCCGAGTTTCTGTTTAGAGAAGTTCTAGGACACAGTGCTCAATTCAGCATCGGGTCAGGACACAAATGACTCAAATGATGGTTAATTTAGACTTTCTGAAGTAAAAGGAGAAAGAGATATCTCTCTTTACTAGGTTCAATTTCCACAAAATTTTGATAATAATAACAATAATTAGGATAAAAGCAGCAATCCCTTGCATTACAATGCAGTTTGTGTTTTCCTAGTAGTTTATTGACAGCCTTGTTTGGTTTGTCCACAGCATCACTGCGGGGGGGAGACCAGGAGAATGAGAGAGACAGGAAGACAAGCATCAGTCCCATTCTCATGGAGAACTGTAAAGCAGAGGCACTGAATGTCTTCCCCAAGATTCTTTGTCTTGGTGAGAGTAAGATGGTGAATAAGAAGAAAGGTCCCTCTCCATTCTGACCCAGGAACTTTTTACTTAACCGTGCGTCACTCTGATTGGCTGGACGAGCTGTAACTACACTTCTCCAGTTTGGAAAACAGAAAGCAAAGGTTCTTCTCCTGCCAAGCTCCTTGTTACCTTCTCTCCTCTCCCAGGCTTGCTGAGAAATCAACAGCTTGCTTGGGTGGCAGCTACCATTAAGTACACATATTTCAGGGATTCAATTCAGGCTCCATATTTTTCTTCACTATGTATTTCTTCCCTGTGTGAGTCTATTACCCTTTAGTAGAGATTTAAGGCTATTACAGATACATAAATGTTGGATTTAAGGGAAAATAATAATGGAAGTCTGTCATCATATATCTCATCAGCACCAAAACACATCGATTTCTAGTCTGGAATGACCAGGCAAACTATGCATGCCTAACACCCAAGAAGGCAAGGAAAACAGAAGAAATGGCTGCAGGCTGTGTGGAACCTAGAATGACCTTTGTTTAAAATCATCATACGTACCTGACTTGGAAAATCTTCACACCATATTCTCATCTTTTCCAAGACATCTTTACAATGCACTGCTGGAGAACTGAGAAAGGGTCCATCACACCTGAAAGAGAGGATTCCATATTTCAAACAACTATCACCCAAGGTATTATCCTAATTACTGCACCTTCAGTTAAAAAGAGTTCGAATTCGGTATGTTTTCCATGATGGAATCACAAGCTTTCACTTACCCCTGGCCTGATGAAACTCACATTATGCAGTATATTTGTTAGGAATCTCTAAATGTGAATTTTCAGGAGTGGCTTTAGCATGGAAAAAAGTGTAAGCAAATATTTGTGGGAGATGAAAAAGATCAAAGTTTTTGCTGGAGTGTAAATAGCTCCTCTTACCACCAATTCGCCAGCAAAAACCCAGTTTGGGGTCGGGTAGTGGGGTGGTCGGAACACAAAAGGGAACTGTCATCTCCAAGGAACGGGAAAGGACGAGCAAAGATGCAAAAGAAAAGAAAAGGGAAGATGGGCCCAACCACAAAACTGTTTTTGCAATTTTATTAGAAAGAACTGTGCTGCATTCTGCCCTTAAGTCTATGCTATAGTATGAGCATCCTTCCACTGTTGTCCAAATCTTAGAGAGTCTTTTAATAAAAAGCCCAGAGACAGATATGAACGCTGAAAGACCAGAGAAACAGAGCAGCTAGCCAACCTCACCTCACCAACTCCTCGTCTGATCCTGTTTCCTCAGACTAAAAGCCTCTGAGTCCTCACCTGAAAGGGTTTCGGCTGAACTGCTTTAGTTCTTGTTTCCTCATGCCTTATATACCTTTCTCTGCCCGGCTGTCATTTCCTGGGATTAAAGGTGCGTGCGTGCGTGCGTGCGTGCGTGCGTGCGTGCGTGCGTGCGTGCGTGCGTGCGTGCGTTTTTCCCAGTACTGGGATTAAAGGTGTGTGCCACCACTGACTGGCTCTGTTTCCAGTGTGGCCTTGAACTCACAGAGATCCAGATGGATTTCTGCCTCCCAAGTGATAGGATTAAGGGTGTGTGCCACCACTGCCTTTCCTGAATGTCTAATCTAGTGGCTGGCTCTGTCCTCTGATCCTCAGGCAAGTTTAATAGGGCAGACAATATATCACCATATTCCATCACCTCTTGGCTCTCATAAGCATCCTCCTTATGTCAGCCACAGTCTGATGGAAGCCTTTGAAAGGAGCCAGAGTATCTGATGTCCCAAGATCTCTGGAAGAAGCCAAGGAACACTCCTAACACTAAGGCATACTGTATCTAAATGTCTTGGATCACACAGGTAAGCCTAAACCATATTTCTACATCAAATCCTTCTCATGGACAGAAACAGATCACTTATAGCAAGGAGATAAGAGAGGTAGTATTGTCTGCCACCTGAAGTTCAACATATCCATTCCCTTCAGACACAAACGGTTTTGATTAGATCATGAAGCTTTCCTCATGACTTTGTCTTATGACTTAGAAAAGGAAAAAAACAACAAAAACCTGCTGAAACCTGAGCTGACTTGATGGAAAACAATCCTGATAGGTAACAGAAGTGCTCCAAAATAGAAACAGCTAATTAGATTCCTTGTTAGATGGAAGCAGTGTCCCTAGATGCATTCAGAAGCCCAGCTGATAAGAAACAATGAGACAAAAACACACAGCCATGAATGAACATGAAGTGTTTGCATTGCAAAACCTCCAACTGCACTATCATTGTTTACCATCCACTTTCCCAAAATAGGCCCCAGGCTGTCAAGATTGGGGTCTTAATTACAGCAGGTTAATAAAAATGCATGCTATAGAACCCCAGAAATCAGAATCAGCAACATCTGGCCCCATCTCCCAAGCATGGTTAGTGATCTGAAGTGCTTGTCACATGATCTCCTCTGAGCCCAACAGCTCCAGAGAGCACTGTAATCTCAAGGGGAGGGCTGGCAGTCTTCAAATCCACATGTAGTGAATTAAAAACCTTTTAAGAACCCCCCCCCTCCATTTTACCAAGACTACTCAGAAATTGATACCTTAAGAAACAGAGTCTAGTGGAGAGGAAAGGAATGGTGATTATCAACAAATACGGACTAACCCAAATGTCATCCTTCATGCCAAAATGTCTCCCTGAGCTGGCTGTTCACCCCCTTACAGTTTTCTTTCTTTTTTCACAACAATGGCAGAGGAATTAAATACAAAATGTTGGACATATTTTTATTTTATTTTGTTTTGTTCATTGCTGAGGTTTTTCTCACCATTGTTATTTTGTTTTGAGACAGGGTTACACTATGTAGATCAGGCTAGCCTTGAACTTGTGGCAATTCTCCTGCCTCTGCCCCCGGAGTGCTGGGATTGTAGTCATGTACCAGTGTCTTAGTTAGGGTTTCTATTGTTGCGAAGAGACACCATGACCACAACAACTCTTATGAAGAAAAACATTTAATTGGGGGCTAGCTTACAGTTCAGCAGTTTAGTTCATTATCATCATGGCAGGAAGTATGGCAGCATGCAGGTAGACATGATGCTGGAGAATTAGCTTAGAGTTAGTTTTACATTCTGGTCAGCAGGTAGCAGGAAGAGAGAGTGACACTGGGCCTGGCTTGGGCATCTGAAACCTGAGAGCCCAGCCCCAGTGACACTCTTTCTCCAACAAGGCCATATATACCTCCTAATAGGGCCACTCCCTATGAACCTATGGAGGCCATTTTCACTCAGACCACTACAGTCACCACAGCACGCCATTTGTTTACAAAGTATGGACTTCAGTGAGACATACCAGTGGTGGTAATAAGCATTCTGATATTATCCAGTTGAACCTGGGTTCTAAAACCCTTTCATGAAGCCATGTAGCTCAGTTCAAAAGCAGCCTTGGGAAGATCTCAGAGACAGCACATTTAACTACTTGCATTTGTGTGTGTGTGTGTGTGTGTGTGTGTGTGTGTGTGTGTGTGTGTGTGTGTTTTAACCCCACTACCAAAAACACAGTTAAGACAAACAAACAAACAAAACCTACTCACTCAGAATGATGCTGTTCAAATCCTTTAGGAATTTTGCTTAAGATGAGTTAGCTAGCTGCCATATCGGAAACTGAATCAAAAAGGTTTAAATTTACTTATTCATACATATAAGAGGGCAATAAAATGCTTATCAAATATTCATCTAAGTAATATCTTAAGAATTAATTTACACTCATCTTTTTCTCTCTCAAAATCTACCCTTATGTGAAATGAACCAGTAAATGTCTCCTGAAAAAAAAAAACAAAAAACAAAAAACAAAAAAGCATTCAACAGAGCTAAAATAAAAAACATACTTCATAATGTAGATTATCAAGAAATATCATTCTTATCTGGCACAGGGATTTATGCCACTCACAAAATGGGATTCTATTGACTTCAGATTCATCATCAAAATGTTTAGGATTTCCTAAAATAAAGACGATAATAAACACAGTGCCACTTACAAATCTCTGAAAACAGTAATCTATTTCCCAAGTACCTCCCAGTCTGTCAACTTTGTCTAATGCTGACATATACAGCCACGGTGAAACAATGCATCCGACATTACTCCCTCCTTACCAAACACACATCCTTCCTTTCCCGTGGCAAGTCAATATGCATCTGACAGCCATACTTCCATTATGAATCATTTCTACCTGTTAAGAGTGTTATAGCAATAACTTATGACTGGGAAATAAAATGGTTTGAAAAAAAGAAATCATTTCTCACTTTTTCTATTTGTAGAAAGCATTTGTCTTAGATTGTATTAGATTCTAGGGTCTAGGCACAAAGTCTGAGAAGCACGTTCTGGCTTGAGATATTTACTTTGAGAATGAGGGAAGCAAGTTAGTAAGCAGGAAGGAAAAAAGACCAACAGTACTGACAGCTGCGGGCTAATCCTGAAGGATCCAAGAGTGCCAAAGCACCAGTGGCATCACAGCTGTCTCCTGTCCAGGCTAGGAAGATCCAAAGTCCAGAAAGGAAAGCAAAGAGACAGCTTAGCTTCCTGTTTGGCAAAGGGCAGTTCAGGAACTAGAAGCCATTTATGAGCCAATATTCAAATCATCTGGAAGATGGATCCAGACTAAAAATAGATGGGATGTGTGTGGGAGCGATCAACAGAATGCTATAAAGCCCTTTGTAAAACCAAGATGACCTTCACATTTTCTAACTTAGTGAGATTCTTTACTTTCATTTAGAGACGTGAAATATCAGACAAGCAGCAACAAATATTATGAGACCATTCATCTGTGAGTAGATACAATTTAAAATTACTTTAGAGATGCAGCAGTTCAGAATGAAGCTTCTTTTAGTATCATTACCCACAAACTATGTAGAAGGAAGTGGGGCAGGGATGGGAATGAAGAGGAGAAGGAAGAGAAGTAGAGGATGAAGAGAATGAGGAAGAAGGCCATAGGGAGGAGAGGGGAATGAGGAAGTGGAGGAGGAGGATGGAGGCAAGAGAATATGAAAAGCTCTTATGTCACATTAACATACCCTGCTGATGGAAGAAGAACTCCATCAAGGCTCTAAAAGCAATAGGACAACACCTACCCAAACTTCCCATATTCATATTTATGCCTTCTAACACAAAGCTTCTTTTTCTGGTTCTTCTTCTGCAGGGGATATTCACACAACTGTTCAGAGATGTTCAACAAAGCATTATGCAGTTAATGTAAAACATAAGCAAAACTAAATCTAATTAGCACATGTTCATCAGAGAAGACTGCTTATATTCTGAAGGGAAATGTACACCAAGAAACTTCCTAACCTTTTAGAGTAGTGCCATAGATGAATATAATAATGTGGAAAGACTGTGAGGATTTATGTAAGAAGTAAACATGATTTCAAAACGTATGGTTTATATAACAGGATCGTGAGTGTGGAATGTTCTTAAGTGCAGTTGTGTTATCTGATGCAAGCATAAAAAAATATGAGGAGGCCAATGTGTGTTGACAATTCATATCTCTCTCTGTGATGTTATATGGAATTTTTATGTTACTATTTTATCTTTCTGTGTCATTTATGTTTGGGCAACATTCACGTATTACTTCTACATTGTGTAAAAACAATAAATTTATTTCCTTAGACCTATGCTAAACCACAGTATTGCACACTCTAAGACGTACATCAATGGTAACAAGGAAATTCATTGGCACTGTGGAAAAAAAACAGAGAGCTATTCAGCACAGGAATCATATAATATTGTTCCCTCTATCTAGAGCTGAATGCTGAGGCGTGAATCATGACATCCCCCTTTTCAGGCTTTTTCTTTTACTTTTTAAAACTATTTTTATTGCCCTTTATCTACTCACTTTGCATGTGTGTGTGTGTGTGTGTGTGTGTGTGCACACCTGTGTGCACATGCCATGGCACATGTGTGGAGATCAGAGGTCAGCTTTCAAATGTCAGCTCTGCCCTTCTAGGGTGTGAGTCCAACAGATTGGACTGGTGTCAACAGACTTGTTGGCAAGTTCCCTTGCCTTCTGAGCCATCCTGTTACCCATGCTTGTTCATTTTGTACCTTGGATTTTACATTACAGAGAAAAAAATTTTTAATCAAAATCTGTAAGTCTGATTATAAATAACTCGGACTCTTCAGGAGAGATTGTGGTTATTGAGCGTAAATTAATATTTGGATGTGATAGAAACTTGGAGGCAAGCATTTTCCATGAATGGTTAAGAAAATTAAAAAAAAAATTTAAACATTCTGGACAATTCTCTTCTGGTTCCAAGGAACATAGTACGCACCTTGAAGACTTGGTTTTTCACTGCAATTTTTTTGCCCCAACTGCTCTCTGATCTCTTATGATCAGAAAATTACTCAACTGGGAGCCATACACATATGTGGCTACTATCTAATAGGGTTCTCAAGAGCACTTTAGGAACTATTAGAACCAGGCAAATGCACTGTCTGAAGATTAGCAACGTCCAAATGCAATTGCTGCCATTTATATACCCCCTCTTGAGGCCCAGAAAGTATCAGGCATGCTCCTGAATTATGATGTTAGAAACTGAAGAATCCTAGAAATGTTAAGACTCTTCTTTATTCTCTAACATGTCTTTCAGGAGCCCCAAATCAGCCTAAGATAGGGTCGAATCTTTCATATATATATATATATATATATATATATATATATATATATATATATGTATGTACGTACGTGTGTGTGTGTGTGTGTGTGTGTGTGTGTGTGTGTGTGTGTGTGTGTGTGTAGTCTTAGCTCCTGGTCATGGCAACAACCAAAATAATGTATACTAACTAGAAATACATTGTTAGTGACAAACTGCTAGAGAAAATCAGTTGTCAGTGGATCAATAAACATGTATGCAATGCCTTCTAAACAGGTACTTATTATATGCTGAAGGCTGCTGGTAGGCAAGTCAGATGCATTTTCTGTGCTTATGAAACTTATAGTGATCTCAGTGCACAGAGCACTAGGAAAAAAAATTCTAAGGTACTTAGGTAATATATCATATATGCATAATTCTGTCTCATATAACAATGGGACAATAGTGGTCCCCTGAAATTATAATGGAGTTGAAAAACTACCAAAGTCTGTTGACTTCATGGCCCAGGTACTATGCAGCACACCAGACACATGTTGATGGTGATGTTGGTTTAAACAAGTTGGTAGTGAGCTGGGAGGTGGTGGCCCACACCTTTAATCCCAGCACTCAGGAGGCAGAGCCAGGTGGATCTCTGTGAGTTCAAGGCCAGCCTGGGCTACAGAGTGAGTTCTAGGAAAGGCACAATGCTATACAGAGAAACCCTGCCTTGAAAAACAAAACAAAGTTGGTAGTGACAGTTGCACAAAGATGCATTAAAACATGCATATATATTCAGCACATAATTCCTAATGTTATATCTATATATCAATGCATAGACATATATGTATAGATAGATAGATGTAGGTAGAGAGAATATATGCATACAAAGATTTCTAATATATATGCATTCTATATTTATATATAGACATATATGTATAGATAGATGTAGATAGATAGAATATATGTATAGGTAGATAGATATCTAATACATATATGCATTTTCTACGTACAATGGCTATTTCCTGATGGAAAGATCTAGAATCTGATAGTTGTTCAGTTCAGGAGACTGGATGTCTCAGCTGTTCTTCAGTTTACATTGGAATCCTGAAGTAGTATGTTCTAACACCAGTGAAGGAATGACTCAACAACAGGACAGATGAACTTGCAAGCAAGAGAGAAAAAAAATCGGTAAAAGCAAAAAGCTTCCTTCCTTCTTGCACCTTCACTTGACCTGCCACCAGGTGTGGCCCGCATTTAGGGTGGGTCTTCCCACTTGAAATGACCCAGTCAAGAAAATCTCACATCACTGTGCCAGCTGCTTGGGATTAAGTTGATTCCAGATGTAGTCAAGTTTATCAGCCTCCACAGGTAGTAAATAGTTTGTGTATTCAATATGCTGTATATTTTTAAACATTTAACTGTGTTCCTTGATTGAATCCACAGATCACCTCGAGTGATTGACCGACACATCTAGGTGTATCCAGAGCCATCTTCCACACCTGAGGATCCCTGCTCCCTGGTCACCAGTGAAGATGATGCTGACTTTGTACTGAATGGAAGTTTTACATAAAACAAGCAGATTCCACATTCTGGATTGGGAAACTGGACCACTGTGGAGGGAACAATGATTTCTTTAGGATCTTCACTATTTCTCAAGTGCTGTGGAGGTGTAAAATCTTTTAATAAATATGAGGTCCTTCAGCAAATTAAATTCTAAGTAGGTTGGGAAAGTAATTATTCTCTACCCATCACATCCTTTGTCCTACATTGCACAGTAAACAATCTGAGTCGGTTTCCCTGCCTCAGAACACAAGCAATAGAATCTCCCCCTATTCAAATACCAATTCTCCCCACCCCCAGGTCATACTCACCTGCGACCTGCATGTGCAGTCCTAGTTCAGAACTTCTTGATTTGTTACATACCTGCTTCCCATCTGCCTTAGCCTGGTCACCCCCCCTAGACATCACTCAAGACCCTTCCCTAGTCCACCCCAGATTAAACGGCAGCAGCTGTGACTTCTCCATTGCTCAGTCCAGAACTTCCTTTGGCTCCTATTACCTTAAATTAAATCAAATCACACATTCCCCCTTTTCTAGGCGTTCTGTGCTTCATGTAGACCATTTGACACCTCATACTGTTCTTTGCTTTCCTGTTTCTAACTGATCTCTCTAGCCTTTCTTCCTGCCTTTGTACTGTCTTCTTATCTTTATCTGGTGAAATTGCCTGCTCCATAAGATCTAGCCTAACTTTCACCCTGGCCCTCATCAGACGTTATTGCATGGGCAATGGTGGTCCCTGCTCCTCTGATGACTTGGGACTTTCTTGTATCTTTCATCGCATTTATATTGCACATACGAGTCTTAAATACTGTTTCACAGTTAGTAGACTTACATACATCCTTTACGTTTACTTCCAAAGGAAAACATTGTTTATAACAGATGCTTGTGGTTACTATAGGAGTTAGTTCACTGTCTTTTGCACATTACCATGGGCTTATTAAGAACCAACACTATGGGAACCTTGACATAAGGGGCACTAGTGTCCTAATCACAAATTTCCTTCCATTGTGCACCCTGGCTTAGGTCCTCTGACAATCCTCCTATAACAGGGACAAGATCTAGTATCTGTTTATCTGTGAGTAATGGGTTTCGATTCCCTGCCAGTCTGGGGGATTATTTAAACAAGCCCATCAATCCCCCTGTGGAAATTTTTACTTACCCTACTCTACCTTTCAAAGTCTGCCTCCCTAAACCCATGCTTATTTCTCTATTCTAAGAGCAACCTCCGTGTGGTCTGGCATGGGGTGAAGTGTCAAACTGCCTGGAAACGTGGGCATTTACATATAGGACGATATTGATCTCCTCTTTCCAGTGTTGGAAGTTATATGCTCAGCAATCCTTGTAATAATAGGGCAGGTGTACTTCTCCATTAGTATGGTTAAGAGGAAACAATTAATATTAGTGAGAGGACCAAGCAGACACCATGACAGGCTGCTCAGTCTTCTGTCAGAGACCAGGCCGCAGTTTCAGTTTCCTGAGACTGAGCAAGCAGTTCCTGAAAGAACCACAAACAATGGGGCAATCAATCCTCAATGCACCGGAGAGCAGGGATGAGGGGGATAGCATATACCAAGCCTGGGCCACTGAGCCATCCCCCCACAGTATCTCAAGGCAATAACCAAATAAGGACAGAGCCTGGGACTTGACAAGACTTGCCCAAAACTGGGGAAACTGCAGCCCTAGCTAACTCCTGTTGCCAATTAAAACATACTAATATGCCAGAATGCTGATACCTTTACTCTTGTAAATGCTCTTGCTAATTGCGTACATGAATGGTGATTTTTTTTTTTGTGGGACTTCTCCAGGACCCTAACACTAATAGTTTCTAAATAGGATTTCTTATTTGTTTAATTACTAAAAATGATGAAAGTCTTGGTTTTAAAACATTTCCAATTATAACACATTACATTCCTCATCAGTATGATGTGACAGAAGTCCAGGTACTCAGCAAAGTTCTAATAAGAAGTTAAAAGATAAACACCAAGATGTATTTGTTTTAGTCAGTGTTCTATTGCTGTGATGAGACCATGACCACAGCAACTCTTATAAAGGAAAGCATTTAATTGGGGTTGGCTTACAGTTCAGAGATTTAGTCCATTATAAGCATGGCAGAAAGCATGTTCGCATGCAGACAGGCAAGGTGCTGGAGAGGAGTTAAGAGTTCTGCATCTGGATTGGCAGGCAGCAGGAAGAAAAAGTGACAGTAGGCCCGGCTTGAGCTTTGAAAAAGTCAAAGCCCAAACCCCAGCAACACACTTCCTCCAACAAGGCCACACCTACTCCAACAAGGCCACACCTCCTAATAGTGCCACTCCCTAAGGACCTATGGGGACCATTTACATTCAAACCACCATAAATTGGTTTGTCTTCTAAGATCTCAGCTGCCTTGCTAAGCTCAGTATCCAAATGAACTTGCTGTCATGTAACAGTTTCATCTGAGATTGAAATATTTCATACTACAGGGAAGCTCATTAAGCAAGAAGGTAAACAACTCCAAATAGCTCCAGGAAGTCCCTGAAGCTGACCAGGTTCACTAGGCCCCTCCCTGCCAGCCAGAATAAGCAATAAAAGCTGAAATTCCTCTTCAGAAAAAGTGAAGCAGATGTGGAAAGAAGATTGAGACCAGACCAGCTTCCTGGAAGAAGCAGAAACCAGCTGAGCTGCCTGGAAGAGGTTTAGACCAGAGTCACTTGGAAAAGACACTACTCTCCAACCTTTTGAGCTCTGTGCAGGCTGTGCGGTGTGCTCCTGGTTTCTACACCAGGACTTTGGTGGCATTCATACTTTGGTCTGGTGTGGGTTCCCTATTTGGGGTGAGTAAATGTGTGGCATCTTCCCAGAAAAAGTTTTGTTTTTACAACAGTTACAAATAACAACAAAAAAATCCACAGAGTCATATGTTTAAAGAAAATGTTCCTGGGCACACATGATATGACTAGATAATAATTTGAATTCTTTTATATTAAAAATATCTAATTTAGCACAATGAAAGAGCTCTCCTTGGGAGAGGATGACATTCACTCAATGTTAAGAAGCTACCAAGGTTCAGAATATTTTAGAGACTTATTTGGAATATTTCATACCTGACTTGACACATAGAAAGTTCCTGTCTGATGTTATATTATTATATAGATAAAATCAAAATTATTCAAGGCATAGCATGAAAGTAAGGCAAATAATATGTCAGGCAGGTAAATACAGTTTGGACTCAGTGCGGTTTGGTGATAAGTATTAGAGCCAGTGTTCTCTTGGGACTAGTGAAATTATAAAATATCATTTTAATTCCTATTCTGTGAGGGACCTCCCAAAATAGCTGAATTATTGCCAGAAGGATAGTCTTTCAAGGTGACTGCACTGAAGAAGTAACAAAATTTTAAATATTTAACTTGGGGCATATCTTCTCAGAAATAATAATATATTTTACCATGACTTATGAATATTTGTATGTATGTCATCATAAATTAATACTTGAATATATCAATTATTGATGCTTAAATTTGAAATGAATTAGAATGCTTCAAGTTTGAAATAAGTGTGAATTAATCCTATAATACATTTATTCACAGGAATACAGGAGGTCACTGTAAACTTGAAGACCAATATAATAATGAATAGTTGATGTTAAATATATGTTTTGTTTCAGTTTTAAGGAAAGTGTGTGTGTGTGTGTGTGTGCATGTGTGTGCGAGTGTGTCTATGTGCGCGCACATGTGTGTGTGTGTGTGCGAGTGTGTCTATGTGCGCGCGCGTGTGTGTGTGTGTGTGTGTGTGTGTGTGTGTGTGTGTGTGTGTGCTATGTACACCCATGTATGTGGGTGCATGAACCCATGTGCACACTCTTGGAGGTCAGAGGAGGATGCCAGGTGTCAAGCTTTATCACTCTCTGCTGTATACTTTTGAGATAGTCTCTCCCTAAACCTGGAGCTAGACTGGTAGGCCTCAGTGAGTCACCTGTGTCCACTCCACCAGGCTGGAGGTAAAAGTATGCATGGCCATGCCTAGCTTTTTATGTGGGTACTGAGATCCAAACTTAGGTCCTCATGTGCTGTGGAATATTATTTTAAGATGTGTTACATTCATTTATTCTGTGGAATATTTGTTTAATGGTGCAAAGATGTGTTGCATTCTTTTATGCTGAATTTGTTTAACTCTGTGAAGCTATGTTACTTTGCCTGTCTAAAACACCTGATAGGTCTAATAAAGAGCTGAATGGCCAATAGCTAGGCAGGAGAGAGGATAGGTGGAGCTGGCAGCTGAGAGAATAAATAGAAGGAGGAATCTGGGAAGAGGAGATCAAAGATCGAGAAAAGGAAAGAGGACACAAGCGGCCAGCCACCCAGCTACACAGCAAGTCACAGAATAAGAAGTAAAGAAAGGTATATAGAATAGAGAAAGGTAAAAGTTCAGAGGCAAAAGGCAGTTGGGATAATTTTTTAAAAAGCTAGCTAAAAATAAGCGAAGCTAAGGCTGGACATTCATCAGAAAGAGAAAGTCTCCATATGATTATGGGAGCTGGGTGGCAGGCCCCTCAAAAGAGCAAAGAGTGAAAACAACCAACTACACTCATGGTTATGAAAGCTCTGTTGCCCACTGACCTATCTCTCCAGTCACCAACAGACTGGAAAATATGAAAATATGAAAAAAATATGAATCTTCTCTGTATAAAACAATCATTTTCTTTATATGCACAGAGATAAATGCTGTGACATTTTGTGCATGTTTATGTATTTGGGGTCTATATTGATGTCTGCCTGTGCTTTACTATATTTTTAAGGACTAGTCTTGGTCATTAATATTTTTAACAAAATTTCTTCTGATAGCCTGAATCAACACAAGAGTCTTTTCCAAATACAGAACTTTTTCAACAGAGATCTGGGTGTTCCTCTTTTGCCTGAAATGAATTTCTTCGAAACTGCTCATATTAAACCAAAGACTTATCTTTGCCTTTATCATCTGGCTGGTGTTTATGGTTTTTTTTTTTCTTATTTTATCTTATCAGCAGAAAAATACAACAGGAAATTACATCCATGTTGCTGGAGCAACCAAGACAAGCACAGAGGAGGCAGTAGGCTTGAAATCAACTAGAAATCAGAAACAGTGGCAGACAGAGCAGCGTCTAAACAATAGCTATGGCCCACTTTCCAGCCCAAAGTTCGTATCTTGTCATCTTTGAAGTGGCAGGTTCTTTTTTTTTTTAAGGGACAATATCAGAACCTCAATCTGTCCTTCTAAAGACCTTTAGCGCCATTGTTTTCCTTTGAATCAGAAAGCTGCAGCTTTCATATCACCAACATTTATTAGATCACAAGTTGGTTCATCGTGTTACTGTTTTCAATTTATTACCTTTTTTTTTTTTTTAAATCACCCTATCCTTTCCCCTAGGAAGCTCATCGGCTATTAAAATGAATGCCGGTAATAGGGTGCTCACACCTGTTAGGAATAATGGCTTTTCCCAAGAAGGTCTTGGTTCAATCTAAAGCCTAATAAGTAAACACAAGAGGGCACTGGGTGGTAATAAAATCTGTGTCTTGCCAAGGACCACGGAAGGTCATCACCCTACCTCCTCCCTCGCAGAGTTGCTGAGACTCAATGGGAGTCAGTTAAAGGCTTTAGGCTGTCCAGACATGCCACTGAAGTTCACTCTACTCCACATCTAGAGTAGGACAGAGGAGACATACAGATTCTGCCATGCTTCCATGTTTGTGCCTGTGGACAAGGTACAGAACAGAACACACAGTCTCCTCCAACAAATTCTATTCACCCTTGCCTGAGCACAGGGAAGGATTTCACAGTATGGAGACATCACTGAATTCAGAATCCATACAGTGAAGCTAATGTACTAATAAGCCATGAAACGCTGTCATAAATTACTTAAACTAACTGGTACTTGTCCAATTAAATGAACAAACTACATCCTGCAAGGTAGTGGCCTTCAGGATTTATAGCAGTTGTTTATTTGCATGCTAATTTGCCAAATGTCATTAAGTGGCTCTAGGTCTATTCATTCACCTTACCTTAATGACCCAGGCTCTATAAGCACTCATGTTTTCAGCTCTCTATTCTTCTAGTCAAGTGCATGGCATTTTAATCTCCATAAGTCTCCTTTCACTTCGACAGCAGAGACCATGAGCGAGCTGCGAATGTGTGGACAGACTGTGTTACACATGATGGAGTAGGGCAGCTGACAGGAGAGTTAAGCTAGGATGCCAGGGATCCTACACACAAAGACCATCAGGAGAAAATGGACGGAGCCTTCCAGACTCATTCCCCATCTGCTGGCAGAGGCGACTTCCTGACATAGATCAGTGTGGCAAGCAGAGATAATTCTTAAGTGAAAAGAGACAAGAAGTGGGGAGAGGCAGACCATTACTTTCTCAATGAGATTTATGCAAGCTTGTATATGCAACCCAATCAGCAGCTACCTTGCCAATGCCCCTCTCCCATGTTCCTTTTGCTCGAGAATAAACATGCACTCTTAAATAACTGCTGCAATTTTATTGGTAAAATCAGTGCAAAGTAGAGCTCATAGTATACTTCGAATATGTGAATAGTTGGGAAATTAAAAATAAAATAGAGGTTCACTAAGAAAACACACTACAGATAAAAACAACCACCATCAGACCATGGTAGACAGACCCAAGCTTTGTGACTCTTCTGGGGGCATTGCTTCTAAATGGCTGCCCACCTAGCATAGGGCAGTGGCAGATCCAAAAATCAACTGCACTCAAGTCCAGATTTGAGAATTTATGAGGTTCTTGAAAGCACATGGATGAGGTGTTACTTATAGTAGCTTGAGTGACTTGGCCAAGTGCATCATCAAACAGCCAACATAGGCGAGGAATCACAAAAGTTACATCATTAGAGTTCCCTACACAACTGGCAGGCAGCTACTCCACTGAAGAATTGCTTCTCCTCCAGAAATAGTTTGCTCTATCCTTTCAGGTAAGGGTTGGTGGGAGTCTTTACGTTTCATAGACTACTGCATCCTGTTTGTCAATTTCTTATGAATTGTACAATCCTGGGGATTCACCCTCATCTTAGTTAGGGTTTCTATTGCTGTGAAGAGACACCATGACCACAGCAATTCCTATAAAGGAAGATATTTAATTGGGGTGACTTACAGTTTCAGAAGTTAAGTTATCACCATGGTGGGTGTGGAGGGACTTGGTGGCATACACACTGACATTATGCTGGAGAAGGAGCTGAGAGTTCTACATCTTGATCTGCAGGCAACAGGAAGTGAACTGTCTACCACACTGAACATAGCTTGAGCAAAGGAGACCTCAAAGCCCACTCCCACAGTGACACACTTCCTCCTACAAGGCCACACATATTCCAACACCACACCTCCTAATACTACCACTCCCTTTGGGGGACATTTTCTTTCCAACCACTACAACTCCTTTTTCCTCCAAGAGGAATGTTTTAATCTGAAAGAAATAGCCAATTAGTAACAACTGCTCCTTTAAATTCCTGTCTCTTTTAGCTATATTTAGAAATCCAAGATTATTTCCATAAAAAATAACACCTTATGAAATTATAATTAAAAACATGAAGGATTCTACTATATCTACTCAATTTCATTAAGACTGAAACAAGAAAGATTATATTCTTTCTATCATTACAATGATTATTATTAATACTAAGAATAGATCTTTTCCAATGAAAGTATGATTTAAAGCTTACAGGGAATGATTTACATTGTGTTTGGGCCATATTTCTTCATGTTTAAGTCACGTTTTCTAATCATCTTGTAAACATGAATTGACAAATACTTACATCAAGGACTTTGAAAGCAGTGGTGTCAATCAAAAACACATCACAAGAAGTGCCTTGACAGCCCAGCATCCAGGACCTGGTGGATATAGGCCATCAGCCATTTAAACATCCTTTCATGTATCCACAGCACAAGTTGCTCAGAAATTACATTGCAAATTCATTTTAATTTTCTGTACCCTCTATCAGCAAACACTTTCTAGTCCGATCAAATGTATTTATTAACCCATGGTTCTAGAATGCTGCTAAAAAAAAACAAAAAACAAAAAACGAAGAAAGAAGGGAATGAGGAAAAGAGAAGGGAGAAGGGTAGGATAAAGTAGCAGCTGGCCTGTTGCCTCCTTACCAAACAGAGGTGGGAAAAACCATATCATCAATAACAAACAAAATATCCTGGAATATAGTACACAATAACACCCAAGGTCTCACTCTGCAGACTGTGGTTCTGAGCCCAGGAGCACAGACAGCATCTGGCAGTTTGTGAAAGATGCTGACCCAGGCTGAGTTCAAGATGCAATGAATCAGACTCAGCATTTTTCTGTTTTCTACAATGAACTTCAACTGGGCTCCTCTGACGTCATCAGCCCTGTCTTAAGCCTTTCTACCACAAGATGCTTGTTAAGTCACATTAGGGAGACCTTCCCTATCCTTGCTATCTGATTGTGTTACTCATTCACACTTCATGGGTATGATTTTAGCCCACCTTTAGTAAGAAATCTACTGGATAGTTCCACTTTTTTAACAGATATATAATATTTTTACTTAGTCTTTGAGAACTTCACACACTAGGGATGTTTGAAAAAATGCTTATGGAAAATACCATTCTATCATCTTCAGATACATATGCATTTAAATGAAGTAACATTACATGGAGGATAGTGACCACACTAGAAGCCATAGATTCCCTAACTTTAATATATATAATATGTAATTATATATATGAAATTTCAATTACTTATGTGAGGAATTGAATCCAAAGCCTTATGCATTCTAGGTATACACTACCACTGAGAGATCCCCAGGCCTCAAACCTCCTTGTACTTAATATGTTCTCTTAGAAATTTTCACCATGGACCCCTCTTCCTGTTTTGTCTATAAATACTCACTTGTTACGGTTGTGTTTGGAACTGGGCCTGATATCTGTCCTCTCCTTGAGTACTCCTGCACAGTGTCTCCCTCATCATTTTAATTAGTGTCAAAATAATTTTTCCTTAACATTATGAAGAATCATGTCTGAAAATTAGTAGTATAGTAGATTAGAAATCTGCTACTGCTGCTGTTGCTAGATCATAGGACCACTGACAAGTGGCCTACTCTGTCTGGGGTGTGGCTGATTAATTCAAATAACGTTCTTGAAGGCGCTCCCTAGTCTTAGCTTACAACCCTTATTATTTTAGCTCTTAGTGTGGGTCCCATCTCCTTGAATAGAAAATAACCATGTAGGGCATTATTTCAACTCACAGTCTTCTCTCAGTGCAGCTCTCTTTGGGGGCTGTGGCAAAGGCTCTGGGGTAACTCTGTTCTCCTGGGCGATGGTGTGGTAGTGCTTTCCCACAATGGAAAAGTGCTGCTGCTATTGGAGCCGGCTTTCTATAGACTCAAAGTGGAAGTGAAATTCAACGGAACACTCTCCAATTCTGGAAATAGAATGAGTCCCCAAATGTAACATGTCAAGGAGGCTTATCACGTTTATCCTTCTGTCCAACAGAAACCATGCAGCAATTGTAGTGATTCAGTTGTGAGTCACCCACTCTCTGACTTGTTTCCTGAGTCATTTCCACAGTTATCTATAAGCTGGACAGCACCAGGGACTTTTAGTATTATCTGTGTCAAAGGCATGTGGAATAACTAAAGCCCCAGAAAGATGTCACACTCAGCAATGCCAAGGAAGTCACGCCGCCTCCAGCCATCGGTGGAAGATGCTCAGGAGCAGATGACACTTTGTTGTCATTCCCTAAGTTCTCAAGCAGTGGGGACGGGGGAGGGAGAGATGATCCAGCAGTTTGGAGTACTTGCAGAGAACCCCGTTTCAGTTCCCAGCGCCCACATAGCAATTTACAACCACCTTTAACTCCAGTTCCAGAGGATACAGTACCACCCTCTAGTTCCAGAAGGCACTGCATGCATGTGGTATACAAACATACATGCAACAAAGCATACACATGTATAATGTCAGAATAAATCTTTTAAAAGAAAAACCGGGAATGAAGTTTTTGGTCAGACGTGTGGAATGGTGGAGAAACAACAGAACATAGTCTGACAGGGAGATACAAGTGTATCATTCAGGGTTCTTAGTTCTTTGAAGACACCATGACCATGACAACGCTTCTAAAGGAAACATTTAATTGGGTGGCTCGCTTATAGTTTCAGATGTTCAGTCCATTACCGTCAAGGTAGCGTGCAGACAGACATGGTGTTGGAGAAGCAGCTGAGAATCCTGTATCTTTCAGGCAACAGGAAATGGCCTCTGAGACACTGGTGGTATCCTGAGCATAGGAAACCTCCAATCTTACCCACTCAGTGACACACTTCCTCTAACAAGGCCATATCCATTTCAATAAAGCCACACCTCCTAATAGTGCCACTCCCTGTGACATATTGGTGGTCAATTACATTCAAACTACCACAACAGAGTAGACAGTGGCTGCTCAGTAAATAAAGGAAACCAAAGATGAACACACTGCTCGTAAAGTAATGGTTATAATTCTTTCACCACTGTCTGTCCAAACAAGGAGGAAACTACACAAACGACAACACTCTAAGAGTTAAATGCACCCTTTCTTATCTATTTCAAGAGCAGCCTTACCAGAGGACTGAGCTTTTCCCAGGGCCATAGTACATGGATAGAAAACAGAGAATAATGAACAGATAGAATAAAATAAAATCCGTTAAAACTTTTGATACCCGACTTTCTCATCTATAAAAAAAAAAAAAACAAAAAAAAAAACCAATAATGAGACACAACTATGTCAAAAGAGCTGTGAGGGCTGCAGGGAGCCTGCAGAGGGTTTCTACAGTGCAGTGTTTGGCTCTAGTGTCCAGTAAATGTTACTTCTCCTTGCACACCATCTCTTATCTTTACTCTAATATTCAGAGCGGTGTCACCTTGGAAATAGTAAGAAGATCTACCTTGCAGGCTCAATGTAAGACTGGATAAGGTAATTCAAACAACCCACCCATAGCAAGTCCATAGTGGAAGATACTAATATTGTTTTGTCATTCTTGTTAAATATCTTTAAAATTTTCATATAGAATTTAATTTTTAAAAAAATTTTGTGAGTTTTGTATATGCATGGTGGATGCTTATGTGTATATGCAGATATTTGTGCTTGTGTGAGTGCACACACACACACACACACACACACACGCCAGAGGAAGCCATCACAGATCTTCTTCATCTGCTTATTGCATTCCTTAATTACAAAAAGTAATTTTTTATTGGAGTGTGTGTGTGTGTGTGTGTGTGTGTGTGTGTGTTACATATGATACATATGTGTGAGTAAAGGGAGTAAAGGTGTGGTATGTCAGAGTGCCAGGTTTGTCAGAGGACAAGTACAGCTTTGGGGAGTGAATTGTCTCCTTTCACTGTGGGTTTTGGGCACAGAACTCAGATCATCAGGCTTGTGTACCATGTGGCTTTACCTACTGGGACATCTCGCCTTGCCCTCAGCCTTATTTTAACTGTACATGATGCTGTCTATTTTGGCCTAGCTGGCTGGCAGCAAGCTCATGGGATCTAACTCTGTTCCACAGCACTGGGGTATAGGTGTGTTCAACTTTTATGTGGGTTAGGGGATTCAAACGTAGACCCCTTTAGTTCTACAGCAAATACTCTTATTCACTGAACTGTCTCTTCATTCCCTAAATATCTTCTTTCTAAAAGACATAGTTACAAAAAGAATGATAAAACACTTTATGATGATGGATAATATCACCCAACTTGAGAGGAATGCACTAGGAAATGTGGGGAGCATTTTTTTAAATACAGGATAATAGCTGAGAGCACTACTGACATTTAGAAGCTGGCAGCCAAGAATGTCAAACACCCGAAGAATAGAAGACACTGTCATTGTGTGGAATTGTTCTGTCTTAGCTGCCACTCACCTCTCCATTGAGGAACACAAAGTTGTTTAAGCTCTTCTTCTCTACAGGGCTCAGAAAGATGAAGACAACTGATGGGTGGAGCAGAGGAAGCGCGTATTGAAGCCAAAACCAAACTTTAAATTGATTATACTGCAGAGATTTTTCCCATTCTTTGCAATGGCCAGCAACAGAGAAAACGTATTCGTATTCTGTAACGGCAGCGGCACTTGCTACTCAAAGACACAAACTTCCTAAGAAAACCTGACAGTGTACTTTCTTGCTCTCTGTCTTGAAAAGATCAAGAAAAAGAATGATTTTTTTTTTGTAAATAATGACAGACTAGCTTTCTTTACTGGCTCTGTTACAGTAAAGGCTGGGGTGGTTACTTGGTCCCCTAGAATACACTAATAAAGAAGTGAAGGTCTCATTCTCCTCCAATGTGCTCAGTCACTTTATAAAGAGAAAGACCTTGTTCTGCTTGCTCTATAATCATAGCAGGCTATGCATGCATGTCAGGGTGAGTGTCTAAGAAATCACGCTTCCAGTCACCTCTAATCATAATGGCAAGAAACAGCTCAATTACTTCTGATGAACTCCATTCAAGCTCAACTCCTGTTAGTCTATTTTTACATCCATGGAACATCTAATGGTTGCAGGTCCCTCTGCTAGATGCTGGCATACTAAGATGACTCAGACACAGTACTTGGCCTCAAGGTACCTAAGTCATGAGGGAATAAGAAAATGTAAGTAAATCATTTCAATGTGCTGTAGCTAGTATTATGACAGAAGGGGAATTATAGGTTTATGGAGTAAGCCTAAGTACGAAATTGACTTTGATTAGGTGTGTAAGTACTTTGAATGATACAGATACACCAGCTTCCTGAAGCTAACCAGAGGAACAACACTAATTATAATCAAAAAGAATATATGCAAGCACAGATGTGTGTATTTGCCTCTTTCAAATGCATACATCTGATTTAGGGTGAACATAAAGTACGATGATCTTGACTGTTGCTACATACTACCTGTGTGTCTTTTAGAATGGTACTAAGGCTCCTTCACCATCAGTTTACTCAGCTGGGAAGCATGTAGCAGTACCTGTGCTCTCTATCCCTGGGCATTGTCAGCATGGAGGAAGAAAACACCTGTGAAATCTTTGTAAGCAGTATGAGTGACAGAGAGATTGTTCCTTCACCATACCACTCCCCTCCCAGGAACACTGCATTTCTCCACTTGCTCTAGCTGAAAGGATAATTTGATTCATTTTGCAATTGGAATATTAGTGAAAGTGACATCTACCCCAAGCAGTCAGAGTGGATAGCCTTCCCTCACAAATTGCCTGTGCAGCAGCCTTGGGGGCTGTGTGTCCCAGATGGCATCAGCTAGGCGTGGGAAGAAAGCTTGTACAGGCTATACAGGACTTGGTTTGAATGGGAAAACAAAGATTTTGTCTTTGCAAAAGGTGTTGATGCTCATGCATTTCTGCCTCGTGGCCTATGTCCCACTGACTAGTTCACAGAACAGGTAAAAAATTATTACTTTGAAGCATACTGCCACAGGTAAATGGATTCATTATCTGATAGCCTTGAGGTATTTAGTGCATTTTTGTGTGCAAAGCCACAAGCTCAGTGGTCTTTAGACTGTTTAGGAATCTCTCACTGAAACACTCTTCTGAGATAGATGTGGTGTCACCTGCCTGAGCTCCCAGCACTTTGGAACCTGCAGCAGGAGAATCATGAGTTCAAGGTCAACCTAGGCACATAATAAGTTTGAGGCCAGTTTGAGGATATAACAAGCTTGAAGCTAGCCTGAGTTACATAATGGCCTTGCTCTAAAGTAAGAGAAACAACAGCAGAACCTATAAAAATCTTCTGTCTTCTCCTTCCATTTTCTGTCTTCCTCCATTAAATATTAATGTTAGCTTGCATTCTGAAATTTTTCGTCAACTATCATGTCACCATGTGTCGCTTCCACTAAAATCGATACTCTACACAGATGAAGGATGCCTATGTGACAATTTTATTCCTATCAGGAGCCAGCAGCTTTAAAAGCGTCTTAGCTGTTCAACCAAGATGTTGCTCACAAGTGAAGGATTTTCCAACTTCCACAGGGGGATTTATTACTTATGGGGAATTATCAAAATGTGTACTTAAGGTAGATGTACTCTTAGCGCTGACTTGTTCATTATAAGTAAAGGCATTTGAAACCCCTATCAAAGTAGATATTTTTCTTTTTATAAATATAAGCTTTTATCATAGTTGTGCTCAGTAGTTAATATATATATATACATATGTTATTACAAATATATTATTACAAGATCTTAAAATGTTCTTAAAATGTCAGCTTACTTGTTCTGTAATTTGATTTCATTCATAATCAACTTTAATTCTAGGATGGTTTACCCCCTTGACTAACTCAGAGGTATTAATGTTCATGAGAAAAACAGCTTTATTAAAACCTAGTTATAAAGGAACAGGCCACATCAGCCACAACTATTGCCAAGACCAACTGTCATCAGAGAGGCGTCACGCAGCAACTGATGGAAACAGATGCAGAGACCCACAGCCAAACGTTAGGCGGAGCTCTGGGGATCCTGCAGAAGATGGGGAGGAAAGATTGTAGGATCCAGTAGTGTCAAGGACATCACAGAAAGACCCACAGAACCAACTCACGTGGGCCCGCAGGAACTCACAGAGCCTGAACTGACTACCAGGGAGCCTACATAAGACCAACCTAGGCTCTCTACATATATGCTACATTTGTGTAACTTGGTCTTCGTGTGAGACTCCTAACAGTGGGAGCAGAGGCTGTCTCTGACTCTGTTGTCTGCTTTGGGGACCTATTTCTCCTGCTGGATTGCCTTAATAGAAGAGGAGGTGCCTATCTCACTGCAACTTGATATACCATGACTGGCTGATATCTTTGGGATGCCCACCTGTATCTGAAGAGAAACAGTGGAGGAGGCGGGGGGGGGGCTGAAAAAAAGGGGGAGGGAGGGGAAACTTTGGTTGGGATGCAAAAACAAAAAGAAAACAAAACAAAAAAAGAAGTGAGAGAAATGTTTAGTTATTCAGGGCACTCAATTCTCAATGGCATTGAAAATAGACGTCATTCAGCATTTTCAGTCTACATGGATGAGTTCTCAGGTGATGTGGGATCACTGCCTTGGATTTCATAGTCCAGGAGTGAGTTAGAACTTGGATATGGGTCACCTATAAATCAAAATGGAGTCTTTGATATGATCTTTTTCTTTTAATGAGACCATCTGTTTTCTCTATTCTTTGATGAAGACTATGTAACTAATTTAGAATTTTAGTTATCACAGTTAAAAGTCTTTTACAATACCATATATTACTTATCTAAGAGACCAAATTTTATACACAGA
Source organism: Peromyscus maniculatus bairdii (assembly GCF_049852395.1). Lineage (NCBI taxonomy): Eukaryota > Metazoa > Chordata > Mammalia > Rodentia > Cricetidae > Peromyscus > Peromyscus maniculatus. Next base: position 40,081,706 of record NC_134863.1, on the reverse strand, counting down.
TTTAAACATTTGTCTGATAAAATGAATTTTATAATTGCTATGTAATTGAAGTAGGGATGTTCTAAATAGGACTAACTCTCCTAACAGAATTCTTCTGTGGTTAAAGTCACAACAGACTATTCAAAAAGTAGTTTTCATCTACTTAGGAAAACAGAACCAAAATCTAAACACTGATTTTAAAGTCCATTTCATAAAAAATAATAATGTTTTTTAAAACCCAGTCATAAGAAAAGAAAGAAAAGAAAAAAGGGAAGGAAGGAAGAGAGTGGGGGAAGAAAACACTATTGAAATACACTTTATTGTAGTCGAATACTCTATGCATAAGATGTTTATAAGATAGATAAACTTAAACTTCATGAGAATGTCCTTCATACCTACTAAAGTGACTATAGCAAAAATGAATATGTTGGGGCCATAGCTGGTGGAGTACTTGCTTAGAATGCACAATGTCTACTACCATATAAGCCATATAAACCATATAAACATGTGCATGGTGGTGCACACCTGTAATCCCAGAACTTGGAAGGTAGAGGTGGAAGTGGAGGATCAGAAATTGAAGATTATCCCTGGTTATATAGTGAGTTTGGTGCCAGTTTGTGGTGCATGATACCTATCTCACAAAGCAGGAAAAGAAAGAGAGACAGAGAGGGAGGAAAAAAGAAAGAGAAGAGAGGAGAGGAGAGGAGAGGAAAAGAGAAGAGAAGAGAAGAGAAGAGAAGAGAAGAGAAGAGAAGAGAAGAGAAGAGAAGAGAAGAGAAGAGAAAAGAAGAGAAGAGAAGAGAAGAGAATCATGGACAATGGTAAGAGCTCATGAACATTTACAGAAATTGGAATCTTAATACAATGTTGCTAGGGATAGGAAATGATGTAATTGTTGTAGAAAACAGTTTGTGATTGCTTACAAATTAAGGCTAGAGTTACTATAGATACAAGACTTTTCACTTAGGTATAGACAAAGAGAAATGAAAACATATTTATATGAAAATGCACATTATTGATAATAGTAAAAAATGAGATGTCCATTACCTGATGAACATATAAACAAGATGTGGCATCTTCAGAGCATGAAATATTTTTCAGCTACAAATGGAAGGAAACATTGATGGATGCTGTACCTCTGAAACTTGAATACACTATGTTAGATGAAAGAAGACACCAAAGGCCACCTGCAGCATTTCATTTTCAGGAACTATGCAAAATGGCACATTCCACACATGAAAAAGGTTTTGTAGCACCGAGGGGATACAGAGAAAGGACATGGGAAGCAATTACCAATGGATACAAAACTTCTTTGGGGGTAAGAACTAAAACAAAATTAAATGTAGAGATAAAAGAAGTAGAGAAAAGTTGACCAAGTGGCACTGAGTTACAGCAGATAATTAAGGTGATTAGAGATAGCTATTAGGGACTGGACATTTAAAAAATCTAGGCTGTTTTTTTTTTTTTTACCATAAAAGTGACAGGTATTAGGAAAATGCATGTAACATGATTGAAAGATTATTTTGATAGTTAGTCAAGATTTTCAACCCGACTGGATTGAGTAATGCCTAAAGCACACCTCTAGGCAAGTCAGTCAGAGCATTTTGAGACATGATGAACTAAGACAGGGAGGATCCATCTTGGATGTGAGAGGCAGTAGCTTTACAGTCTGGTGGTCTAGAGAGAATAAAGAAGGAAGGGGAAAGCCAGTTAGCACAAGCACACACGTGCATCTTCTCTGCTTCCTGACCACTACTGTGACACCTGTTGGTGGGAAGTTCACGTTTGTAAAAGAAAGCAAGCCAGTAAGCATCATTGCTCAGTGACCTATCTGTGCTTCAGTTCATGCCTCCAGAGTTCCTACCCTGGCTTCCCTCAGTGATGTGCTGTAATCTGCTAGTTAAAACAAACTCCTTCCTGGTGTTTATCACAGGAATAGCAAACGAGCGGTGTTTAAGGTCTTTAGGTCAGGCAATTTGCTGGAGTGACAAAGATGTGTGAATGGTTAAAATAGTACCAGAGAAGTGAGGTCTTCATTGGAACTCTCGTGAACAATGTAGCTGAGAAGCATTTTAATTGGTTTGCAGGAAGAAAATGAAAAGTTTTGATGAAGGGATGCAGATTATCAAAGTCCTGTGTAGACTGATGTAAGGGCCATTTAGTGAGCAATTCTGATGGACACCACAAATACCAGAGTGCTGAGAAGGATGTGATCGGGAACAATTGCACTCAAAAGGTTCCTAACAGGAAACAGAACTTGGTCCTCGATTGTGCTAGGAGCTGTTCAGATTATGTTGTGGCAGAGCTTGTGAAGATTGTGCATACTCCGGGACTTCCTGGGAGATGAGTTTAAAGGAGATAGTCTAATTTATGGAGAAAACTTGAAGGCAGGCTAGCATCTAGATTGTGACATGCATTTTGCTGGCTCTTCTTATGATGGTGTTCAATGAAAATTCTGAGCAAAAAGCTGAGGGCTGGACAAATGTCTTTTGAAAAGAAGATTATGCACAGTGATAGGCGAAGTGTGGCTGCTAAAAACAGGCAGAGCACTTCAGTGACCGCAGAAGAGGTACTTTGAGCACGTCTTAAGAATATGGCTGTCTTCTACCCACCACGTGTATAAGAGTGTGAAGATTTTATAGTTCTTGTGAACTATGTTAAAAATGAAGTTCCCAGAAAAGGAAAATCCACACCTATGAGAAAGATTCTATAAGGACAAATGACTGAACTTCATGATTATGGAAAGTTAAATGTTACAGGTGAGAGCCAAATTATCTTGAGTTATTTTTAATCCTTTTGAAAGCCAGTCATGTAACTACAGATGCTGGAAATCCATGTGTGCAACGGCCATGTCATTGCAGAAGACAGATTTCATAACACTCCTCCCCATCCCTGAGCAAGATCAAGTCAGTTAAAAGCCTACCATGAATAAAGGAGCCCCAGGCCCCACTCACAGCTGGGAGCTATAGGCAGCTAATGGTTGCTAGAGGACAGTCACTTTTCTTTGGGGATATGATCGCTAGGCTGCCTATGCCCTAGTGGTTAGAGACAAACCCACATGCATTTGGGCAGCACTAATTGGATTCAGTGGCTCAGCCGGATGTCTATATCTACACACACACACACACACACACACACACACACACACACACAGAGAGAGAGAGAGGGGGGGGTGGAGAGATGATATGAAGGTGAGAGGGATATGTGTGGGGGCCTAAAGAGTTGCATGGGAAACATAAAGGGTGTGTATATTGAAGATATATTGTATCAATGTAAGAAGGCAGGATGACCCAGAGACCTAGGATAGAACCAACCACAACTTGAAAAAAAAAAAGCCCATGTAATGATGCCTAATGATATTCTGTTGTATTCATAGATTCATGACTACCCCAATTGTCATCTGAGAGACTTCATCTAGCAACTAATGGAAACAGATGCAGAGACCCACAGCCAGACATTAGACTAAGCTTGGGGAATCCGGGTGAAGAGAGGGAGGAAGGATTCTAACAGCCAGAAGGGTCAAGGGACACCACAAGAAAACCCATATAATCAACTAACCTGGACTCATAGGAGCTCACAGCAACTGAACTGACAACCAGGGAGCCTACATGGGACTGATCTAGGCCTTCTGCAAATATGTTACAGTTGTCTAGCTTGTTCTTCTTGTGGGACTCCTAACAGTAGGAACAGACTCCTAAAAGAGTCTCTGACTCTTTTATTGGCTTTTGAGACCTTACTCCTCATACTGGGTTGCTTTGTCCAGCCTTAAAACAAGGGGAGGTGCTTAGTCTTACTGCAACTTGATATGCTGTTTTGTTGATATCCATGGGAAGCCCGCCCTTTCCTGCATAGAAACAGAGGGGGAGTGGATTTGGGGTTGGGGGGCACAGGGGATGAGAGGGGAGTAGGGATGGGAAACTGGGGTTGGAATGTACAATAAATATTAAAATAAATAAATAAATAAACACAAAGAGCTCACAGGTACCACTGATGTCAGAGATTGAAATACAGGGCTGCTCAAGGTTATTGGCGTCCAGATGATTCTATCCTGTGCATCAGATTCTAGATACTGAGCTTTAGAGTTTGGTGTGTGCTATGTTATGTATGGGTCTTGCTTTGGTCTGAACTTTAACCATTCCTCTCTTTTGGGCAGGGAATGTTTTTTCTGCACAATTATATATTGAAAGGATGTAACTTATTTTTTCTATGGTAGAAGAATTCACAGTTATGATATGGCCTTGAGTCTCAGAAGAGAGTTTGGACTTTGGGCTTTTGAATAGTATCTGGACTATTAGAGACCACGAGGAAATTTAGAGACAAACTAAGTGCATTTTTTTTATGAGAGGAAAATGAGATTTGGGAAGGGGAGAACAGTGGAATTTTGTGATGTAAAGTGATGTGTGACATGCTTGGATATCAAGCCGGTAAAGAACGCACTTATGACAATTAATTTTGTCAACTTGACTGGATTAAAAGGACGGTGGACACACACCTCGTGGTGAGTCTGTAAGGGTGTTTCCAACATGGTTTATCTAAAGAGGGAAGAATCACACTAAATGTGAGCAGCACTGTGTAAGAGCTCGGTCATAGGCTGACTAAACCAGAGGCTAGTCTCTGTCGCCTTCTATGTCTACTGCCATACCTTCTTCAGCTCTGAGCCTACACATCCACTTCCTCTCTGAGCTGCTTCTGCCAAGTATTGCATCCTAGTAAGCAATGAACCCAGTAACTAATACAGACCCCTGTATAGAAAGAACAGCATGGACAGAATCCTAGAGTTATCAAATAACAAGGTAAGCTGTTATCATTGGCTCATACTTTTAAAAAGTTAGCATAGTTGTTATCCCACTTAAAACATTTTGTTTCTTAGATATATAAATCAATATGTGTTGGTTTCAAATATTAAAATTACACAGAAATGTGTAACCAATGATTTAGTTCTTTATGATTCCCATTTTCAGAGATATGCCGTTGTATGTCTGATATATATTGTGTGTGTGTCTAGATCTTTTTTTCCTCATATAAATACCCAACAAGAATTGTTGTGGGATGTTCTGTATGTCCTGTGGGAGCCTGTTCTTGGGTTCCTTGTGGCTTTACCCAGCAGGTCTGCATAGAGGATGATTAGGACCACGGGCCTGAGTGCAGGTATCTGAGATGGTCTGCACTTGGCTGTGCTGGGGGATGGTCTGTATGACAAATGTGTTGCTCTGATTGGTCAATAAATAAAACCTGATTGACCATGGCTAGGCAAGAAGTATAGGCGGGACTAACAGAGAGGAGAAATAAAAGAACAGGAAGGCAGAAGGAGTCACTGCCAGCCACCTCCAGGACAAACAGAATGTAAAGATGCCGGTAAGCCACGAACCACGTGGCAAGGTATAGATTTATAGAAATGGATTAATTTAAGCTATAAGAACAGTTAACAAGAAGCCTGCCACGGCCATACAGTTTGTAAGCAATATAAGTCTCTGTGTTTAATTGGTTGGGTCTGAGCGGCTGTGGGACTGGTGGGTGACAAAGATTTGTCCTGACTGTGGACAAGGCAGGAAAACTCTAGCTACAAAGAATCATATTTTTGGGGGGGGGGGACATGTTTCTAAGTCAGGACATACATTTAAATACTTTAAATACTATATCTTTATCATTCAGATGGTTAGCATCCTGTTGTCTAGACTGAGAGGTGCTGTGCAAAAATAATTCAACACAAATGCACAAGAGTCGTCTGAATCCCAATGATACAACTTATTGTGTAGCCTTAGTTAAGTCACTTAACTTTCCCGTGTCTCAGTTTTTATGTGTGTAGTGTAAGGACTAGTATAATACATAGATTATCTCAAGTGATTGCTGCAATGATTGAACAGTTAATACCATTAAACTGTTGCAGTAGCCCTTAATATGTTAAATCCTCTATGTCTGAGCTGTAGTATTATAGAGTAGATATTTACTTAAATCCCTGTAGATGATATTTGTGCTATTTCCATTTTTCTTTACATGCTTTGACTACTAAAAAACAAACAAAAAAAACAAACAACAACAACAACATCAAAAACTTCTAGACAAGTTTCAAATTGCACTTAGTCTTTTTAAAATTTGGACTCTTATTACTGCTAACTTGCCCAACATTTGTTTACAGATACTTAATAAATGTATATTAATATTGATGATCCCATAAGGGCATTTAAGAAGGAGAGAGTGGTAGTAGCTTCCTGGTCAAATACAAGGGCAATCTGTTGCATCTTTTCTTTCTCCAGAGGAGTCAAGTCATGAAGGCAAATCTCAACAGAGACTGGCAAAGAAAGCAGGAAGATTATAATCTGAGAAGTGAAACAATAACTTAAAATGAAGCTGTGGCTTCGAAGAAGTCAGAATATGAACGTAGGGCAGAAATATAGCATAACAAACTGGAGGATGAAGAATTCAAGAGGATATTTGGATACCATATTTGTCATGCATCTTTCTGAGAAGTTTCTTCACTATATGTATGTGATTGCCAACAGGTAACTATAAAGGATTAATATTAATGCTAGTGACCAAATCACAGGGCTTCTTGTACACACACACAATTTTAGCCTTCCCTTCTTAGCATCTCCCTGGGCCACTTCTAAGAGTTGGGGTGCTGAAAAAAAATCACTATATGTGCTGAGACAGACAATCACATAAAATCCCTGAGCAATAACCCTGATGAGAGGGTATAGTTAAACAATAGATAGTTATATAATATTTTTATTGGCAATATAATTTTCCTTTTGTGAGCTTTTGAAAATTTCATGCATGCTTAAAATGTTCCAAGTGTTTGATTTGCTAATTAACTAAAATCAATATATGACCACACATCTCTACAAACCACACACCTAGTTTAATATTTGCTCACTTACAATGATAATGACCTGGGCACTTACTTACTATGAAATATTTCCTGATGCAAAAAAAAAGGCCTATTTGGAGACTGGAGACATGGCTCAGCTATAAGGATCATTTGTTGCTCCTGAAGAGGATATGGATTTGGTTCTCAGAACCCACACTGTGGTTCATAGCTATTGGGAACTCCATTTCCAGAGAATTGGACACCCTCTTCTGAACTTCACAGACACTGAGGAAGTTCATGGTCATTATCTACACCTGGAGGCAAAACAAAAATGCACATAAAATAAAATTTTAAAAAAACCGAGAAAGCAAGCATAAAATCAAAACCAGAACGAGCATGTCCAGAAATGTACCTGTTCTGAGTGAAGGCTCTGAGATGAAAGCCTGGTGGCTTCAAATTCAGAATCCAGTGAATCAGAATCATAGTCTTTTTCCCATTGGAGAGGATTTATAAATCACCTAACCCAATGTGACTGTATTTAAAGAGAAAGGAAAGGCAATGTGATCAGTCCGAGTGGAGCTGAATAGTGAGTGGCTGTGTAAAAAGTCACAATCGCACTATGCCTCCCCAGGCAAGAAGGAGCCAGAGTGAGCTCCTCTAAGCTTTGGGAACGTTCAGAAGGGTAATGTAGGTAATAATAGTGTTCAGGAATAGTTTCTCACCCTGAAAGACTTAATATGTCCTTTCTCTGTGTGGAGGACATGAATTTGAGTCTATTTTTATCTATGAACAAAAGAGACCCAGATTCTCTGTACAGTATCTCACCTTTATCTTCAACAAAAATAGCATCCAATATTAGAGGATTTTTTTCTTATTCATTCTAGAAATAGATAATAACTATAGACAGGACTAGTATGCTTGGATGTATCCCTGAGGTGTACATTACATACCGTAGCATAAGTTGGTTTATTGGGCAGAAAACAATAGTGGCTGCCATGTGTCAAACAAATTTCTTCACTTCCATCACATAGTTTCACAACCAAAAGGAAGTATGAATTTATGAATAAATGATCATTACTCATTCAGCATAGTTATCTTTTATTACTTCCTATTAACTGTAGAGAATAGTGTGTTCCATTATACCTTTTGTTGTGTAATTGTTTCCCTTGGATTTAACTAGTCCAGGCTCATAACACTTAGAAACCTATGACACTTAGCAGACTTAGGAACTCATAAAGCTTACAAGACTCACAGGACTCCCTTCTCAAAGTGATGTAAGCAGTGGGCCATTAATGGGAGAAAGGAGTATTCTATGGAGCAGCTGCCTGTAACTCTTGGACTTTTGTGAGTCCTCATGCCTGCTGGGTGGACTTTTAGATACTATAGCTGCCTGAGTGACTTATGTTCTGTCTTAGTTAGGGTGACTATTGCTATGATGGAACACCATGACTGAAAACAACTTGGGGAGGTTTATTTTACTCACAGTTCTGTATAACAACTCATCATCAAAAGCAGTGAGGACAGGAACCTGGAGGCAGGAGCTGATGCAGAGGACACGGAGGGGTGATGCTTACTGGCTTGTTTCTCGTGGCTTGCTCAGCCTGTTTGATTATAGAACTCAGGACCACCAGCCCAGGGATTGGCCCAACCCACAATGGGCCGAGCCTTCCCCCATCAATCACTAATTAACAAAATGCCTTTCACGCTTGCCTGAAAACCCTATCTTATGGAGGCGTTTTCTCAACTGGGACTCTCCTCTCAGATGACTTTTAGTTTATGTCAAGATGACAAAGAACTATCCAGCACATGCTCCCACAAGTAACCCCCACCCATGCTCCTCAAAGCAATACCTGTAAACTCACTGACACACCAAGCTAGACTTGGGTGAAATAATTTCCTTGGTCTGTTATCAGCAGCCTAGGTTGAGTAGATAGATGTTTATACATGTCCCCAGGGGAAAATCATGCAACACCGTATCTCAGACAAGGATATAAGGTACTTTGGTCATCCCCACCCCCTCCTCACTACTTCGTATTTATATGCCTGCTCCTGACAGCCCTCTTCCAATCCCCTGATGTCCTCTTTGCTGTCATTTCCTTTTCCTTCAGTTCCGTGTATGAAATAGTTTTATGGCATTGGAGACTGAAACTAGAGCTTTGCCCACAATAAACAACTTCTCTATTACAGACTGTATATCCAGCCCCACACCGTTTCAGACAAAAACACATCTAAAAATGTCTTTTCAGCATGTTCCCAAATGGTTTATGAAATTCCTGCTAACAAACATCAGGATTCTGTTAATGACCCCGTAGGCAAGGTGAAGCAATCCATGGATTTTCATTGGAATTTGATGGTAGTAAGCAGCGTGCTGTTAACTGGGAGAGGTAACAGTTAGTGCAGCTGTTCTCAAACATCAGTGTATGTCCAAATGGCCTCAAGAGCTAATAACAGTCCTAAGGGGCAGTACGAGTTGTGGTCTAGGGCTCCTGGGGAGTTCTAGGATACTCAGATAATTCCGACACATGGAGTAGTTTGAGAAGAGAGTCTTTGTTCTATTAATCTTTAGCCTTGCCTGCCTATTGGGATCAGCCTTACCTGCCTATTGGTCTGCAGCCTTACTTGCCTATTGGGATCAGCCGACAAGTTGTAAAAACGAATACTGATGTCTGTCTCACACCAGCAGGAAAGTGTTTTGTTCAGTCCTGTGAGGTTTGTGCTTCCGGAATTTAAATGTCCACCCAGAGAATCTGGTATGCAGTCAAGTTTATAGACTGCCATTAGGCAATGATAGCTAGGTTTGGTAAGAACATTTATACATTTTCAAGAAGACTGAAAGAACATTGTATAGAATCACCTGAAAGTGGATAACCACAAAGAGAAAAATCATGATTTTTCAACTTTATTTTTTTTATCCAAATTCAGTCTCATCTATAAATAGCCAGATATGAGAAGGATGAGAGGTGGGCTGGAAAGATGGCCCAGTGGTTAAGAGTAGTCACTGCTCTTCTAGAGGACCTGAGTTTGGTTCCTAGCACCTACATAGTGTGCCTCACAGCTGCTTGTAACTTGAATGTCAAGGATCTGATACCTTCCTCTCTGAACTCTGTGAGCATTGCACTCACATGTGCACATCTGCACACACAGTTGCACATATACACATAATGAAAGATAAAAAATAAATCTGAAATGAAGACCAGTATTGTAAACCTACAGTTTAGCTTCTGCAAAGAGGGGCCATGATAATCACATTAAATTAAGTCTGTAACAGAGGGGTATGGTGTTGTCTTGAGCTATTCAGATTTCACTGATTCATTGGGCCAAATTTACTGGGTGCTTGAAATGTGAAAAACCTGATACTAGATGCCACAGTAAGAAAATAGATAAGCAATATCAAATCCCCTGACAGTCAGGGGTTCATCATCTTCGAGAGTAAATGATACACAGCTATAATTCCATGTCAGTAAGACAACAGAGGAAGAGACACAGAAATAGAATAGAATGGAATTTTGTAATAGAGAAAGAACCACTGTGGAAGGAATGACCAGATGAGCTTTCTGAAAGAGGCCACATTTACGGTGAGACTGAAGAATGAGAAGAGTTTGAGAGGCAAACATGGAAGAGCCCGAAATTCTGAGAGAGAGAGCACGTCGTGATGTAAAGCTGCAGGGGTGGCATCATTCAAGGCATGGTCACAGAAGAGGTTACAAACCCGAAAGATTGGAGTGTGAAGTCAGAGAGAAGCCAGTTAATAGACAAGTCAGTCGCTTCTGATTGGCTAAGACCTCTGATGCCACTTTGGGGAATTCATTAAATAACAGGGAACATGCTCAAAGATCGGGGCAGAGTCGTAGGATGATGGAAGTTCCGCTTCAGGACAATTCATTTTCTGGAAGGATAGAAAACAGACGAGTGTGAGAAGAATGCGCAAGTCCAGACGCAGTGACCCTGGGATGGGACACTGACAGGAAAGGAGCTGAAGCTGTAAACCAGTAATGGGAAGGAGGGAAAATGCCAAGAGACAGGACTAACACTTTTCCAGTTGAAAGAGCAAAGCGGAGGGCAGTGCGCTGAGCACAAACAGAATGTCAACAGGAAGATGAAACCCGGGGGAGACAATGCCCTGAATTGTAGCCATACGGAGAACACACAGTAAACATAGGTTTGGAGAGCAAAGAGGAAGCAAGGGCCAGAGTGCCACGTCAGGCTTGGGTCCTCTTCCGCTGTCTGCCCTCTTCATCATTCACCTAATGCCCCCGACTCCTTCCTAAATGATTAATTGTGAAAATATATAAAAACATGCTATATTAAAAGTCCTCAAAGGAAGGTCCAAAATGATTGAAGAGAAATGGCCATGTTCAGACTTTCCGGACAAGAGACAGGGCAACAGACTGTATCTCAAGAAAGATGACTCAGGGATGATGGGTCATAGCAAGGAGATGACAGGAGCCCTAAATGGTGTGTAGGCTTGGGATGAGGACACAGGCAGGGCACCAAAGGGCAGTGCAACTGTGACTTTCTAGTTTCCCATCAAGAGCACTCTACACTGCCAGAAACCAGCAAACAGAGAAGTCCCAGGAGACTCCATCTTCTCGGTAGTGAGTGGCCCTAAGCAGAAGAGGATTCCGCAGTCCTCACAGATGCAGAAACCAGTTTACGTAGCTATTTGTGGCCCAAATGATTCTTTTACCTTGGCAAACAACAACAAAAACTAAAACCTCACATCGCTTACCCCTGGCCTCCAAAGCTCAAGTTGCTCCAGAACAGAACCATCTATATAGTGCCTTTCACTAGGGGGAAAGTGTAGATAACATGACCAGGGCTACTGACCTTGGTCATGGAAACTGATATGCTTACCCCTTGGGACTTATGGACCAATTGTCTCACCTCCTCACCCTAGAACTGTTCCTAAGCTGCAACTTCTAGAGATCCCGAGGCACAGCCCTCTATTGCCATCATCATTAGCATTGTGGGTAATTAGCACTGTAAGTCAGCAGCAACGCTTATTTTCATGGGATCTATGTTGATGTTCTCTGCAAAGTCACACTGTTATCTCCATGCACAAGTACAGTCTAGACCATTGAGGTAAACACAGTCATCATTTACATTGGCTGTAGCTGAAGAAATCGATGAGAGGCTACACTTCTTTGACTCTCCAGGTCTAACGCATCTGAAAAACCAATGCCCAGTGATTTCTTTAAATGAAGTTTTTTCCCCCCTCCTGACAATTGTGTCATGAAATCAGAGGATTTGACTGCCACACCAGAAAAATAGGTAGCAACATTGGAATAAAAGAGACTGAAAAATACAAGGAAGCATGACACCTCCAAAGGAACATTGTGAAACTCCCAGAAACAGAGCAAAACAGGCAGGAATCCTGCTAAATGCCTGAGGTAGAATTTAATAGAGTAATATTATAGATAGTCAGCAAAACACCAGAGTTTATAAATAAAACTTTAATGAAATGAGGGTAGCAATTCATGGTGTAATTGAGACATAATGGAAGGTTAACTGCTGGTCAGAGAAAGCCCAAAGTGAAGGCTTGGAGTCGAGCAGGAAAGGCAGAGGCTCTAAACCAGATCAGAGCAAGAACAAAAGTCCAAGTTTCAGGGAGGAACTCTTTAAACAGCCCAGTTGAAAGAAATGAGAGGAAGAGGAAGAGGGGGAGGTAAGGAGAGAGATGTCCTAATATCCTTGCCTGAGGAGGGAGGTTCTAGATGCCTTGGCCACCACCTCCTGAGTGTGCCTGCCCTGGAGAGATGGCTCCCCAAATGTGAGTTTTTGAAGATAAGCAATAGTGATAATATTTTAGCTACACTAAAAAAGAAAAAGAGAGAGAACACCAGTTTAGAAATGAAAAAGAAAATGACATTATTAGATACAACACTGTAAATAATTATATATTAATAAATTTTAAAAACTAGGGGACATGGATACATTTCTGAGAATCCAAGTAACATTAGCAAGATTATACACTTTCATCTCAGGGATGGGTGTGTGTGTGTGTGTGTGTGTGTGTGTGTGTGTGTGTGTGTGATAAAATTGGGATTAAAATCATCTCAACATCAGAACATACATTGAAGGAATGACAATTTCCTCAATAAATGGTACTGAACAAAACTGGCTTATACAGAATTCAATTAGCCTTCCACATTTTACCATATATTTAAACTGACTCAAAAATGTATCAGTGATGCTGAGACACTATATGGGTAATTGTTTAACTAATATGCTGAAAGCACAGATAACAAAAGCAGACATAGACAAATGAGAATATTATAAATAAAAAAAGTGACCGCAAAGTCACTTTTTGAACAACCAACCTAGAATGTGGGAAGATAAACACTCACTATTTACCTAATAAGGATTGTCTTCTAAATATATAAGCAACTAAAGCCAGTTACCAGCAAAATATATAAACACTGTAAAACAGGCAATGATTTGAATAGATAATTCTCAAAAGAAGGCATATTTATGGTTTAAAAGTAGATGAAAAAGTACTCCATATCTCCAATCACCAGAGAGATGCAAATGAAAGCCACAGTGAGCTGTCATATTACCTCATTTACAATGTCTAGAATCAAGAAGATAAAACTTATCAAGGAAGTCAGGGGAATGGTGTAGAGAAAGAAGACTACTCATGTGCTGTTGGAAGGAATGTAAATTAGTACAGACACTATGGTATATGCTATAGAGACTCTTTAACAACCTAGAGAGAGAATGAGAATGTAACTCAGAGACTTTGCTACTGATTGTAAATTCAAAGGAAATGAAGTCATATCCAAGAGATAGCCATTCCTCTATATCTGCTGCTGCAGTATTTACAATAGAAGAGATGTGGAATCAATTAAGGTGCCCATTAATAAATGAACATATGAGGAGATACGTTACATATACACAGTACAGAACTATTCGGAAAGAATGAACTTTTGTCATTTTCAATAACATGGTAGAAGCTGTAAGATACCATATAAGTGAAATAAGCCAGGCACAAAAAGACACATTTTCTGTGCTCTCACTCACTCACTTATAGAAAAAGAGAATAGAACAGAGGTAAAGAGAAAATAGAAAGGGTATGAATGCCAGGAAAGAAAAAGGTTAGATAGAGGGTACGAATTATCCAGTTACAGGAAGAGTTAATTCCAGTGTTCATTATCACAGTAAGATGATTATAGTCAGCTGAGTATAGTGGTGCACACCTTTAATCACAGCACTCCTGAGGCATAGGCAGTCAGATCTCTGTGAGTTCAAGGCCAGCCTGGTCTACATAGTGAGTTCCAGGACAGCCAGAGCTACAGAGCTACATTGTGAAACCCTGTCTCAAAAAAGCAAAATACAAACAAACAAAAATGATTATAGTCTAAAATTGTGTAACATACATAAAAATAACTATAAATGAAGCCAAATTTCTCCTAAAACATAAAAATGGTTACTATTTGAGGAGATGAAAATGCTAGTTACCTGCATTTGATTATTATACACTGTATAAATATACCAAATCATCATACTGCACTCCATAAATATGTAAGCACATAAATACTTTGATTTAAAATAAGAGAAAATAAGCTGGGTGGTGGTGGCGCACGCCTTTAATCCCAGAACTCGGGAGGCAGAGGCAGATGGATCTCTGTGAGTTCGAGGCCAGCCTGGGCTACCAAGTGAGTTCCAGGAAAGGCGCAAAGCTACACAGAGAAACCCTGTCTCGAAAAACCAAAAAAAAAAAAAAAAAAAAAAAGAACAGCCAAGGCTGTTATACAGAGAAACCCTGTCTTGAACAACAAATAAACAAACAAAAACCAGTTGAGATGGCTGGGAAGGTAGCTGGTATTTTCTTTGCAAGTGTAAAGATTGCATTTGACCTTGAAGTCTTTATGAAAAATGTCAGGTATGGGAGGCATATGCTCATAATCCTAGCAGCTGGGGAGACAGCGTCTGGATCCTTGCAGCTTGGTAGCCAGCACTGGACAGCCAGACTTATCTATTTGATGTGTTACTAGCCAATGTGATGCCTTGTCTCTAGAGATTTGAAAATGTCAAGATTGTCCTCTGGCCATGCACTTATGATTACCTACACACACCTATGTGAGCACACAAACACACCAATTGAAGCATACATTAACATACATTATAAAAACCTTAACTGGTTTCTGATTTAACCTGATGTTTAAAAGTTTGAGGCAATTAAAAATGAGAATAGTGGCTTGATAGTTGATATTAAGTAATCTTCATTTAAATATGAGCTGATGTTACTATGATCATTTTGAAAACATGAGGCTTTCCCCCCAGAAAGTTGTACTAAAATATTTATGAGTGAAATTGTAAGAAACCTGACTTGCTTCTTATGAATATTTCACAAAGGAGTAAGAAATAAGCAAGCATGTCTGACTTTTGTAGTAAAAGCAGTTCTTCACAAGTGGAAAAGCAATACAACAAAAAATAAAAAAGGCAACAAAATA